>NC_092709.1:299033726-299342726 GCF_047496885.1 Scyliorhinus torazame | reverse complement strand
TATTCTTCAATTCCTTCTTCTTGCTAGACCCGTGGTCCCCTATCATGTCTGAGGAGTTGTTTGTGTCTTCCTCTGTGAAGGCAGAACTAAAGTAGTTCCTTAAGTCTGCTATTTCCTTGTTCTCTATAAATTTTCGAGTTTCGGATTGTAAGGGACCTCCATTTGTCTTCACTAATCTATTTCTTTTTACATACTTATAGAAGCTTTTACAGTCTGCTTTTATGTTACTTGCATAGTCTATTTTTCCCCTCTTAATCAATCTCTTGGTCCTCTGCTGAATTTCAAAATTCTCCCAATTCTCAGGCCTTGCTCTTTTTAACAGCAGCTTTATGTGACTCCTCTTTGGAATCAATACCGTCCTTAATTTCTTTTGTTGGCAATCGTTGGACCACTTTTCTTGTGCTCCTGCACCAGAAAGGAGCGTATAACTGTTGCACCGCATACATTTTTCCCCCTAAATATTAATGATTGCCTATCGACTGTCATACCTTTTAATGAAGTTCAAATCTATTTTAGCCAACTCATGCCTCATACCTTCGTAGTTTTCTTTGTTTAGATTTAGGATCCTACTTTCAGATCGGGTTGCTTCACTTTCCATCCTAATGAAGAATTCTATCATGATATGGTCACTGTTCCCTAAAGGATCCCACACAAGATTATTTATTAACCCCTTCTCATTGCATAATATAATAATAATCTTTATTATTGTTACAAGTTGGCTTACATTGACACTGCAATGAAGTTACTGTGAAAAGCCCCTAGTCCCCACATTCCGGCACCTGTTCGGATGCACAGAGGGAGAATTCAGAATGTCCAATTCACCTAACAAGCATGTCTTTCGGGACTTAAGGGAGGAAACCGGAGCACCCAGAGGAAACCCAAGTTGGAAGAAAAAAGTAACATGTTAAAGAGTGAAGCAGCAGTCAGAAAGATTTAACTGTGAGATTGATACAACACAGTTTAAGAAAATTTCAGTGGGGAACAAATGGGTCTGTGGAATTGGCTGAAGAAAAGCTTTCAGCCATTGCAAAGAAAAATGTATTTGTAAAGACATTACAAAAATGAATGTCATTAAGAAGGGAATGTAAGTATTTGACTCTATGACTAAGAAGTGAATGTAAGCACTCAAAAAAAGATTATTATGGAAGTTGCGGAAATGGCAGAGTAGCTTAATGACTGCTTTGCTTTATTATTTACGGAGGAAAGTAAAGGAAGACTTCATTGGTGGAGGAAGGATGAAAAATAAAAGGTCAATCAGTAGATTATATATATATATAAATAAATAAAGAGTTCTTAATAAGCTCAGATTGCTGAACATTTATTGTCCAGGACTAGGTGGTAATCAGCCCAGATAACTGAAAGAGGTTACTGATGAAGTAATGGAGAAACTAGTCATGAATTTTCAAAATGTATTCACAACAGCAGATGTACCCAAGAACTAGAGAGTGGGAAATGTCACACGTCTGTTCAAAAAGAGAGAAAGGAACAAACCAAGTAATTATTGACTGGTGTTTTCGTAGGAAAATGATCATAGACCATAATTAGAGATAAAATAAATGGATCTTTAGAAGGACCTGGATTAATGATATATGTGTGAAAGATACATCATGTTTGACTAACAGAAAAGATTTTTAGAAGAGCAATAGAAGCAGTTGAAGGCACACCAGGTGGAGCTTTCCCACTGATTCTCATTGACTCCAGTTTTCTCGGATCTCATGGCCGGGATTTTCCCTACCCGGCGGGGCGGGTTGTGCCGGCGGGCTAGAGTGGCGGGAACCACTCCGGCGTCGGGCCGCCCCAAAGGTGCGGAGAAATCCGCACCTTTAGGGGCCAAGCCCTCACCTTGAGGGGCTACCGCTGAAGTACGCGCATGCGCGGGAGTGTCAGCGGTTGCTGACGTCATCCCTGCGCATGCGCAGGGGGGTGTGTCTCTTACGCGTCGGCCATGGTGAAGGCTGTGGCCGAGGCGGAGGGAAAAGAGTGCCCCCACAGCACAGCCCCGCCCGCGGATCAGTGGGCCCCAATCGCGGGCCAGGCCACCGTGCAGGCACCCCCCGGGGCCAGATCGCCCCGCGTCCCCCCCAGAACCCCGGAGCCCGCCCACGCCGCCTAGTCCCGACGGTAAGAGAGGTATTTTGATTCTCGCCGGCGGGACAGGCATTCCAGCAGCGGGACTTCGGGCCATCGCGGGCCGGAGAATCGCCGGGGTGGGGGCCCGCCGACTGGCGCGGCACGATTCCCAACCCCGCCGAATATCCGGTGCCGTAGAATTCGGCAACCGGCGGGTGCGGGATTCACGCCAGCCCCCGGCGATTCTCCGACCCGGCGGGATCGGAGAATCCCGCTCCATGATGCCACACTCAAAGAACAAAGAAAAGTACAGCACAGGAACAGGCCCTTCGGCCCTCCATGCCTGTGCCGACCATGCTGCCCGACTAAACTACAATCTTCTACACTTCCTGGGTCCGTATCCCTCTATTCCCATCCTATTCATGTACTTGTCAAGATGCCCCTTAAATGTCACTATCGCCCCTGCTTCCATCACCTCCTCCGGTAGCGGGTTCCAGGCACCCACTACCCTCTGTGTAAAAATCTTGCCTCGTACATCTACTCTAAACCTTGTCCCTCTCACCTTAAACCTATGCCCCCTAGTAATTGACCCCTCTACCCTGAGGAAAAGCCTCTGACTATCCACTCTGTCTATGCCCCTCATAATTTTGTAGACCTCTATCAGGTCGCCCCCTCAACCTCCGTCGTTCCAGGGAGAACAAACCAAGTTTATTCAACCGCTCCTCATAGCTAATTCCCTCCATACCAGGCAACATTCTGGTAAATCTCTTCTGCACCCTCTCTAAAGCCTCCACATCCTTCTGGTAGTGTGGCGACCAGAATTGAACACTATACTCCAAGTGTGGCCTAACTAAGGTTCTATACAGCTGCAACATGACTTGCCAATTTCTATACTCAATGCCCCGGCCAATGAAGGCAAGCATGCCGTATGCCTTCTTGACTACCTTCTCCACCTGTGTTGCCCCCTTCAGTGACCTGTGGACCTGTACACCTAGATCTCTCTGACTTTCAATGCTCTTGAGGGTTCTACCATTCACTGTATATTCCCTACCTGCATTAGACCTTCCAAAATTCATTACCTCACATTTGTCCGGATTAAACTCCATCTGCCATCTCTCCGCCCAAGTCTCCATACAATCTAAATCCTGCTGTATCCTCTGACAGCCCTCATCGCTATCCGCAACTCCACCAACCTTTGTGCCGTCTGCAAACTTACTAATCAGACCAGTTACATTTTCCTCCAAATCATTTATATATACTACAAACAGCAAAGGTCCGAGCACTTATCCCTGCGGAACACCACTAGTCACAGCCCTCCAATTAGAAAAGCATCCTTCCATTGCTACTCTCTGCCTTCTATGACCTAGCCAGTTCTGTATCCACCTTGCCAGCTCACCCTTGATCCTGTGTGACTTCACCTTTTGTGCTAGTTTACCATGAGTGACCTTGTCAAAGGCCTTACTGAAGTCCATATAGACAACATCCACTGCCCTACCTGCATCAATCATCTTTGTGACCTCCTCGAAAAACTCTATCAAGTTAGTGAGACACGACCTCCCCTTCACAAAACCATGCTGCCTCTCACTAATACGTCCATTTGCTTCCAAATGGGAGTAGATCCTGTCTCGAAGAATTCTCTCCAGTAATTTCCCTACCACTGAAGTAAGGCTCACCGGCCTGTAGTTCCCTGGATTATCCTTGCTACCCTTCTTAAACAGAGGAACAACATTGGCTATTCTCCAGTCCTCCGGGACATCACCTGAAGACAGTGAGGATCCAAAGATTTCTGTCAAGGCCCCAGCAATTTCCTCTCTAGCCTCCTTCAGTATTCTGGGGTAGATCCCATCAGGCCCTGGGGACTTCTCTACCTTAATATTTTTCAAGACGCCCAACACCTCGTCTTTTTGGATCTCAATGTGACCCAGGCTATCTACACACCCTTCTCCAGACTCAACATTTACCAATTCCTTCTCTTTGGTGAATACTGATGCAAAGTATTCATTTAGTACCTCGCCCATTTCCTCTGGCTCCACACACAGATTCCCTTGCCTATCCTTCAGTGGGCCAACCCTTTCCCTGGCTACCCTCTTGCTTTTTATGTACGTGTAAAAAGCCTTGGTATTTTCCTTAACCCTATTTGCCAATTACTTTTCGTGACCCCTTCTAGCCCTCCTGACTCCTTGCTTAAGTTCCTTCCTACTTTCCTTATATTCCACACAGGCTTCGTCTGTTCCCAGCCTTTTAGCCCTGACAAATGCCTCCTTTTTCTTTTTGACGAGGCCTACATTATCTCTCGTTATCCAAGGTTCCCGAAAATTGACGTATTTATCCTTCTTCCTCACAGGAACATGCCGGTCCTGAATTCCTTTCAACTGACACTTGAAAGCCTCCCACATGTCAGATGTTGATTTACCCTCAAACATCTGCCCCCAATCTAGGTTCTTCAGTTCCAGCCTAATATTGTTATAATTAGCCTTCCCTCAATTTAGCACATTCACCCTAGGACCACTCTTATCCTTGTCCACCAGCACTTTAAAACTTACTGAATTGTGGTCACTGTTCCCGAAATGCTCCCCTACTGAAACTTCTACCACCTGGCCGGGCTCATTCCCCAATACCAGGTCCAGTACAGCCCCTTCCCTAGTTGGACTGTCTACATATTGTCTTAAGAAGCCCTCCTGGATGCTCCTTACAAACTCTGCCCCGTCTAAGCCCCTGGCACTAAGTGAGTCCCAGTCAATATTGGGGAAGTTGAAGTCACCCATCACAACAACCCTGCTGTTTTTACTCTTTTCCAAAATCTGTCTACCTATCTGCACCTCTATCTCCCGCTGGCTATTGAAAGTAAACCCCCAACATTGTGACTGCACCCTTCTTATTCCTGTCCTCCCGTAGTACAGCTGTGATATTCTCCCTCAACAACTCCGCCACCCCTTTTACATCCCCCTCTATCCCACCTGAACCATCTAAATCCTGGAACGTTTAGCTGCCAACCCTGCCCTTCCCTCAACCAGGTCTCTGTAATGGCAACAACATCATAGTTCCAAGTACTAAACCAAGCTCTAAGTTCATCTGCCTTACCCGTAATACTTCTTGCATTAAAACATATGCACTTCAGGCCACCAGACCCGCTGTGTTCAGCAACTTCACCCTGTCTGCTCTGCCTCAGAGCCATACTGTCCCTGTTCCCTAGTTCTCCCTCAATGCTATCTATCACCTTCTGACCTATTGCTCCCGTGCCCAACCCCTGCCATGCTAGTTTAAACCCTCCTGTGTGACACTCGCAAACCTCGCAGCCAGGATATTTATGCCTTTCCAGTTTAGATGCAACCCGTCCTTCTTATATAGGTCACACCTGCCCCGGAAGAGCTCCCAGTGGTCCAGATAACGGAAACCCTCCCTCCTACACCAGCTGTTTAGCCACATGTTTAGCTGCTCTATCTTCCTATTTCTAGCCTCACTGGCACGTGGGACAGGGAGTAATCCCGAGATTACAACCCTAGAGGTCCTGTCTTTTAACTTTCTGCCTAGCTCCCTGAACTCCTGCTGCAGGACCTCATGCCCCTTCCTGCTTATGTCGTTAGTACCAATATGTACAACGACCTCTGCCTGTTTTCCCTCCTCCTTCAGGATGCCCTCTACCCGTTCGGAGACATCCTGGACCCTGGCACCAGGGAGGCAACATACCATCCTGGAGTCTCTTTCACGTCCACAGAAGCGCCTATCTGTGCCCCTGACTATAGAGTCCCCTATGACTATTGCTCTTCTGCGCTTTGACCCTCCCTTCTGAACATCAGAGCCAGCCGTGGTGCCACTGCTCTGGCTGCTGCTGTATTCCCCTGATAGGCTATCACACCCGACAGTATCCAAAGGGGTATACCTGTTCGAGAGGGGGACAACCACAGGGGATCCTGCACTGACTGCTTGCCCTTTCTGGTGGTCACCCATTTCTCTGCCTGCACCTTGGGTGTGACCACACTTATATAACTGCTATCTATGACGCTTTCCGCCACCTTCATGCTCCTAAGTGCATCCAACTGCTGCTCCAACCGAACCATGCGGTCTGTGAGGAGCTCCAGTTGGGTGCACTTTCTGCAGATGAAGCCATCCGGGATGCTGGAAGCCATTCGGGACGCTAGAATTCTCCCGGACCTGCCACATCTCACAGTCAGAGCACTGCACCCCTCTAACTGACATTGCGTCAATTAATTAGTAAATTTAATTTAAAAGTTTTTTAAAAAGTTACTGTTAACTATATGTTTCCTAGCACTAGATTTCTACTATAAATGTGAAAGCTAAATACAGTACTCTCCGGTCTCTGGCTTAGATACCCCTCTAAATTATAATTAAGTAATTATGTTTAATTAGTTTACCAATGCTTAATTTTTTTAATTTAGTGTAGATTCCCAACCAGCCAATCAGATCACGGTTTTTCTGTGATGTCACTTCAGTTCTCCCCCCCCCCCCCCACACACACAATTTGAAAAGGTAATAAAAGTAAAAATGTGTAAAAATCACTTACTAACCTTCTGAGGGTCTCAAATTCTCTCCCTGCTGATTAAAAGTTACAGGCCAGAAGAAAGAGAGAGAACAAGACAGGAGGGAAAAAGCACCTTCTCCCACTCTGCACCGAATTACCTCACTGCACCAAATTACCAAGTTCCAAATTGCCACTCTGGATGTGTCTCACTCACTCAGGCTGTGTCTCTTTGATCTGCGCAACTCGGTCAAATACTGCCTTGATGTCAAGGGCAGTCACTCTCACCTCACCTCTGAATTTCAGTTAGATCTCATGAGGCATAATGACACTAAGGAATGCCAGGAGAGGCCTCTCCCAAGATCTAGCGGCCACATCCCACCCCGATTCCAGTGGCCGGTAAATCGCGTATAGGTCTGCACATGTAGCATGAAACAAAGCTCTAAAGAACAGCCCATGTGGAGCTGTAATACTGAATTAGGGGAGCAAGGGAGACAATTAGATCCAGCAAAATGAAAGGCGGAATTCTCCAGACTTACCATGGTGGGTTTTCCCCTGGCAGAGGTGGCTCACCATCAGTCGCCGGTGGATCTTGCCGAAGTCAATGGAAACTTACATTCCTTGCCTGCGTCCCCAATGGTGAGGGTCGACTTCAGCCAGATTGGAAAGACAATTCTATGCTAAATGTCCTGCATTCTTGGCATTTATCAGCTTATCATCTAATAAACCTAATATATGGAAGCCTTATTCTTAACTAGCGTATTAACACCAATTATGTAAGTGGCAGAGAAGGGGTAATTTAAATGACGTGTTTTAAACATTTAATCTGTCATGGGATGTTGTCAAGTCTAGCTGCCTTTGGATTGATTGGCTTGCTCGGTTATTTCAGTTAGTCACATTGCTGTGAGCCTGGAGTCACATAGAAGCCAGATCAGGTAAGGATGGCAGATTTTCTTCCCATTTTAAAAATAAATTTAGAGTACCCGATTATTTTTTTCCAATTAAGGGGCAATTTAGTGTGGCCAATCCACATATCCTGCTTATCTCCGGTTGTGTGGGTGAGACCCACGCAAACACGGGGAGAATGTGCAAACTCCACATGAACTGTGACCCAGGGCCGGGATCAAACCCGGGTCCTTAGCGCTGTGAGGCTGCAGTGCGTGCCACTGTGCCGCCCCACAGATTTCCTTCCCTAAAGGACATCAGTGAACCAGTTTGGCTCTTATGATAATCAATGTGGTGATGTGCATCACTGTAAATACATGTAAGCTAGACAGACACTAGAGGGAGCACCAGAAACATCACACACACACACTCAACCAATTAGATAGGAAGCGACCAATGGGCATTCACGATACACAAGAAGGTGGGGCATTACACCAACCCATACATAAAGGACACCACACACATGATCAACCCCTTTGGCCAGTGGAAACAGTCAGTGAGGCAAGGCACAGGGTTGATTCAATATTACACCCACCACGTGGAAAACAGCAGATGGTTAGTCAGTCTGGGTAGCTATAATAGGATTAGCAGTAGTGTCGAACTCAAGTTATAAAAGTGTACATAGTGTAAATAAATGTGTTGAAGCTATCTACACGTCTCGACCTTCCTTGACAAATGCAACACAAGGAAGCCGCTTATGTTACAAAGGAAACATAACAAAACATGGTACCAGGAGTGAACTGCTTAAATCCAGATAGCCATACCTCAGCGTACAGTGACGACCAGCTATACCGAGGCAAGATGTTTGAGCTCCCAGTTCCGCAGCAGCTCCAGTGCCACGGCGATCTCCGCGAAAACTGGCAGCTATTCCGGCAAACGTTTGAACTCTTCCTGGTGGCAGCCGAACTTAAAGACCTGGCCGATGATGAAAAAACAGAGCTTCTCCTCACCATCGCCGGTGCAAGAGCAGAAAAAATCTTTTAAAAATTCAAGTTCTCCAAGGGGCAAAACAGGTGCGACTTCCAGGCAGTCCTGGACAAATTCGGCAAATACTGTGAGGAAAACACACTCCAATCGGCAAGAAAAGGTAAGAGAAGCGTCAGTACTCACCTCGAGGCCGAAATCCCGGACCAGAGAACAATTTGGGTTGGAGTCGGCGGCCATCTTGCTAAAGGGACTATACTAGCGCAGTTGCGCGAGAAGTGCGCAGAACCGGAAGGTTCGTTTGCGCATGCGCGAGACGCCGTGCATGCGCAATCAAGAAAGGAACAGCGATCTGCGTATGCGCAATCGCTTCCTACGTGCTACGTCACGTGCGTCATGATGACAGAGGCCCCAGACCGCACCAATTTAAAGGGGAAACGTCCCAAATCAAAGAAAAAATCTTTTAAAGCTGTAAAACAATCTTCCTTCACCCGGAATGACAGCACAATGCCTCAAAATGATCCACGAAATGAATTTAACCTCCGAAGAACCCTGCAACAAGCAGTTACCTGTGCACAAACCGATAATTCCGACCTTGAATACTTCGATACCGACCTTTACATTTTCTCTGGACCTCGCAAGCCCAATGACAGCTCCATGGTCCTATACGACTCGGACGAACCTTTCATGTTGCACATTGGCGACCCCCGCATTGAATCCGACGCAGATGCAGATTTATTCTTCGGATTTGAGGATCTTCAATCCAGCAGATATGACGTCCCAACTCATCAGTGCAGGATGATGCTGCAGCCTGAAATTACGAGCCAGAGAGCGGTACAAGCCCACAGCCCACGCCCCGCTCAGGGTTCCCGACTCTACGAAAGAAGACATGCAAGACTCCACACCGCAGTCCTTGCATGAACAAGACGTGACTCCAGTGTCACAAGACTCCACAGCAAGCTCGTGGACAGACTCCACAATTGCAGAAACGCATGAGTCCGATGCGCAGTCCGTGCAGGAACAAGACCATGAGGGTCTAGCAACCTCCTCTGACCAACTAGCGGCAGATGATGCAAGTCTGCCATGCTCACGTAAACAGCAAGAAGACTATAACAGTCTACCACGCTCCACTGCACAGCAGGACGACCATGACGGTCTATCATGCTACAATGAAGGGCAAAGCGCTGATGACTGTTCAAGCCCAAATGAAGACAAGCCAAAGGAATTGCCTCTTCCAAGCCCGAAGAAAAAAGATTATGCACTGACCTTCTGGATCATTCTAGCCAAAGAGATATTAATAATGCTGCAGAGTCACAGAAGGATGCTGAGGATTTGCTAAAGAAATTGCTTGTATGTCTAACTTGCAAGGAGCAGACTGAAAATTGCCATTGCTTTAGTACGGATCGCAAAAATGGACAAGAAATTGATCCTCATTTAATGGAAATAACACAACCTGAATCCTATCTATAGCAGGGACAATTTTTCCCTTCAACACAAAACCGCAAAGTCCCAACTACAGAGACCAGCAGTTAGTCAGTAATGACTCTTCAGCCCCTGATGGGAATATTAATCGCATTGAACCTCTGCATACTCCAGTGATAAATGAGCAGAACATTGGAGCAAGAATCATGAGGACACCGACATCGAGTAGCCAGATAAAGCACTTAAAACCCGCAGCAGTTTCAAGTGAACCAATTGTGCTTTCCAGTGATGATGAAGATGCAGATAAGATTGACCCGATTATCCATTGTACCACATTAACTCCAGAGATTAAGCATTTATGTCTGGGGAGTAGAATGTGGGCAATTGAGAACAGTAAAAGAGAGACTGTGACTGTGCCAGTCCCAGCAAAATCGGAGCCAGAGACTATGAAGGCATGTACATTAGAAAAGGATGCATATGAAGTAACTGAGAAGAAAATTGAAACGGACTGTTCTTTGGAAACTAGTACAATGACGAAAGAAACATTGGATCTAACATTTGCTGCCCTTCACATGGGAGAAATTGAGGGAAATGAACAAGGTTCTGTAATGTCTGGGGGAAGATTTAAAATTCCAAAGAAGGAAAGCCCAAATGAAGGACAACGGCAATACAATGACAGTCCACCCACATTGTTTGCACAACCAGATGAAAACTCTGACAATTTACCCAACCCTAGTGAGCAGCAAGCAGCTACTGAGGATCTACCCACGGTATGTGAAACGAGTGATGACAGCATCCCACTTCCCATGCAAAAGGTGCAAAGTGACAGACCTCAGCTAGTGTGTACAGAGGCACTCGACGATCACGGTGAGACCACTGGTGACTCCGGTGACACCACACTACTTCCACCCTCAATTGCTCAAACTTCTCCACTAGTCAATGCATTCCTGCATGTTCCGACTCCAGACGTGCAGCTTCAAGAAATCTCAGCTGACTCCAGTGAACCTGCTAAGACTCCGGACGGGGAGCATCAACAAACCAACACTGACTCAGTTAAAACAGACCAGACTCCAGATGGGGAACAACCAAACGCCGACTCTGATTCACGTAAGCCAGACTTTAATCCAGACAGGCAGTGTCGCAACCTCAGTGATGGCACGCTCAGGGTGACAGCAGATGCCACAACGACAGGAGATGGATCACGTGACAATCACACTGGGTCAGCAATAACAAGCAGCACCTACAGTCCAAGAGGAATACACCAATTTTCACCACAGCTATGTCCACACATTTGTTCCACACCGACCGTGCGGCCAATGACAGCTCATGCTGGACAAACCCAGTATTCAAGCCTGCAGCAGCCAGCAGTCTATGCAGCATATTCTCAAACAGGCCAGCACTACGGATTGCCCACTAATGGAATCAAGACCGAAGGAGGACTACCGCAAGCGCAATCTGCACTACAGACTGGATGCCTTAGTTACTGCCCAGGATTTGCTGCACCACAGCCTGGCCAGACAGCATATTCCTATCAGATGCAAGGTTCTAGTTTCACACCATCACCAGACATTGATGCGAGCAGCAATTCTGTCTCCAAATCGACATGCTTCAACGCTTCTCAGCACAGCTTGTGGCCAGAACCAGCATGCACAGTCTCATCCGACTTCAACATCTGGCACATCCATGACCTCGAATGATACTGTTGATGGTACCTCTTCAATGTCAACGACCTATCAGCTACAAGATGCCATCCGACAGCACCACCACAAACATAAAAAGAAAAAGACTCCAAATCGGACAGCGCAGTGATTCGACCACTTCTTGGTTCCTGTTGATGGCGTTCATAACCAAGAGAGACATTTGACCATGATGATTGATGGTTTATGGACTCGCATGAATGATTTGGACTTATTGTTTAATCACCGTTCCCATGACTTGTATATACCTTACCTTCTCTACCTGTTCTTTGTTCAGTTTTTCTTAAAGTGTACAGAAATTATGAACATATAAAAAAGGGAGGATGTGGTGATGTGCATCACTGTAAATACATGTAAGCTAGACAGACACTAGCGGGAGCACCAGAACCATCACACACACACACTCAACCAATAGATAAGTTAGATAGGAGGCGACCAATGGACATTCATGATACACAAGGAGGTGACACGGCCACAGGGGGCATTACACCAACCCATACATAAAGGACACCACACACATGATCAGCCCCTTTGGCCAGTGGAGACAGTCAGTGAGGAGAGGCACAGGGTTTATTCAATATTATACCCACCACGTGGAAAACAGCAGATGGTTAATCAGTCTGGGTAGCTATAATAGGATTAGCAGTAGTGTCGAACTCAAGTTATAAAAGTGGACATAGTGTAAATAAATCTGTTGAAGCTATCTACATGTCTCAACCTTCCTTGACAAATGCAACACAAGGAAGCTGCTTATGTTACAAAGACCATAAGACATAGGAGCGGAAGTAAGGCCATTCGGCCCATCGAGTCCACTCCACCATTCAATCGTAGCTGATTTCAACTCCATTTACCCGCTCTCTCTCCATAGCCCTTAATTCCTCGAGAAATTAAGAATTTATCAACTTCTGTCTTAAAGACACTCAACGTCCCGGCCTCCACCGCCCTCTGTGGCAATGAATTCCACAGCCCCACCACTCTCTGGCTGAAGAAATTTCTCCTCATCTCTGTTCTAAAGTGACTCCCTTTTATTCTAAGGCTGTTCCCCCAGGTCCTAGACTCCCCTGCTAATGGAAACAACTTCCCTACATCCACCCTATCTAAGCCATTCATTATCTTGTAAGTTTCTATTAGATCTCCCCTCAACCTCCTAAACTCCAATGAATATAATCCCAGCATCCTCAGACGTTCATCGTATGTTAGGCCTACCATTCCTGGGATCATCCGTGTGAATCTCCGCTGGACCCGCTCCAGTGCCAGTATGTCTTTCCTGAGGTGTGGGGCCCAAAATTGCTCACAGTATTCTAAATGGGGCCTAACTAATGCTTTATAAAGCTTCAGAAGTACATCTCTGCTTTTATATTCCAAGCCTCTTGAGATAAATGACAACATTGCATTTGCTTTCTTAATTACGGACTCAACCTGCAAGTTTACCTTTAGAGAATCCTGGACTAGGACTCCCAAGTCCCTATGCACTTCAGCATTATGAATTTTGTCACCGTTTAGAAAATAGTCCATTCTTCTATTCTTTTTTCCAAAGTGCAAGACCTCGCACTTGCCCACGTTGAATTTCATCAGCCATTTCTTGGACCACTCTCCTAAACTGTCTAAATCTTTCTGCAGCCTCCCTACCTCCTCCATACTACCTGCCCCTCCACCTATCTTTGTATCATCGGCAAACTTAGCCAGAATGCCCCTAGTCCCGTCATCTAGATCGTTAATGTATAAGGAGAACAGGTGTGGCCCCAACACTAAACCCTGCGGGACACCACTCGTCACCGGTTGCCATTCCGAAAAAGAACCTTTTATCCCAACTCTCTGCCTTCTGCCTGACAGCCAATCGTCAATCCATGTTAGTACCTTGCCTCGAATACCATGGGCCTTTATTTTACTCAGCAGTCTCCCGTGAGGCACCTTATCAAAGGCCTTTTGGAAGTCAAGATAGATAACATCCATTGGCTCTCCGTGGTCTAACCTATTTGTTATCTCTTCAAAGAACTCTAACAGGTTTGTCAGGCACGACCTCCCCTTACTAAATCCATGCTGACTTGTCCTAATCCGACCCTGCACTTCCAAGAATTTAGAAATCTCATCCTTAACAATGGATTCTAGAATCTTGCCAACAACCGAGGTTAGGCTAATTGGCCTATAATTTTCCATCTTTTTCCTTGTTCCCTTCTTGAACAGGAGAGTTACAACAGCGATTTTCCATTCCTCTGGAACTTTCCCTAACTCCAGTGACTTTTGAAAGATCATAACTAACGCCTCCACTATTTCTTCAGCTATCTCCTTTAGAACTCTAGGATGTAGCCCATCTGGGCCCAGAGATTTATCAATTTTTAGACCTCTTAGGTTCTCTGGCACTTTCTCCTTTGTGATGGCTACCATATTCAACTCTGCCCCCTGACTCTCCTGAATTGTTGGGATATTACTCATGTCTTCTACTGTGAAGACTGATGCAAAGTACTTATTTCGTTCCTCAGCTATTTCCTTGTCTCCCATCACTAGATTACCAGCATCATTTTGGAGCGGCCCAATGTCTACTTTTGCCTCGCGTTTGTTTTTAATGTATTTAAAGAAACTTTTACTATCATTTCTAATGTTACTGGCTAGCCTACCTTCATAATTGATCCTCTCTTTCCTTATTTCTCTCTTTGTTATCCTCTATTTGTTTTTGTAGCCTTCCCAATCTTCTGACTTCCCACTACTCTTTGCCACATTATAGGCTTTCTCTTTTGCTTTGATGCATTCCCTAACTTCCTTTGTCAGCCATGGCTGCCTAATCCCCCCTCTGATAACCTTTCTTTTCTTTGGGATGAACCTCTGTACTGTGTCCTCAATTACTCCCAGAAACTCCTGCCATTGCTGTTCTACTGTCTTTCCCACTAGGCTCTGCTCCCAGTCGGTTTTCGTCAGTTCCTCCCTCATGCCCCTGTAGTTACCTTTATTTAACTGTAACACCTTTACATCTGATTCTACCTTCTTTCTTTCAAATTGGAGATTGAATTCGACCATATTATGATCACTGCCTCCTAAGTGCTCCCTTACTTTAAGATCTTTAATCAAGTCTGGCTCATTACATAACACTAAGTCCAGAATGGCCTGTCCCCTTGTGGGCTCCCATCACAAGCTGTTCCAAAAAGCCCTCCTGTAAACATTCAATGAATTCCCTTTCATTGGGTCCACTGGCAGCATTATTTACCCAGTCCACCTGCATATTGAAGTCCCCCATGATCACTGTGACCTTGCCTTTCTGACATGCACTTTCTATTTCGTGGTGCATTTTGTGCCCCTGGTCCTGACCACTGTTAGGAGGCCTGTACATAACTCCCATTATGGTTTTTTTGCCTTTGTGGTTCCTCAACTCTACCCACACAGACTCCACATCATCTGACCCCATGTCGTTTAGTGCTATTGATTTAATTTCATTCCTAATTAACAAGGCAACTCTGCCCACCTCTCTGTCTTTTCGATAGGTTGTGAATCCCTGGATGTTTAAATGCCAGTCCTGAACCCCCTGCAACCACGTCTCTGTGATGCCTACCACATCATACCTGCCAGTCACAATCTGGGCCACAAGCTCATCTACCTTGTTCCGTACACTGCGCGCATTTAAATATAGCACCTTTAATTCTCTATTGGCCGTCCCTTTTTGTTTTCTTAGTGTGGTGGACCTTGGTTTACTAAGCCTTTCCATACACTGTGTCATATTTTGTGGGATGGGGACTATCGTAACCTCTCCTGAGTTTTGTCTTGTCGTGCTTTTTTGTATTCCTAAGCAGCTACGCTTCCCACTGATTACTTCACCTCTTGGTTCCCTGACTTTCCCTCCCCCCCCCCCCCCCCCCCAAATCTCTAGTTTAAAGTCCTCTTGACCACCCTATTTACTCTTTTCGCCAGAACACTGGTCCCAGCTCGGTTCAGGTGGAGACCATCCCAACGATATAGGTCCCCCCTGTCCCAAAACTGATGGCAGTGTCCCATGAAAAGGAACATCTCTTTCCCACACCACTCTTTCAGCCACGTGTTAACTTCCCTTATTCTTGCCTCCCTATGCCAATTTGCACGTGGCTCGGGCAGTAATCCGGAGATTATGACCCTTGAGAACCTGTTTTTTAATTTGAATCCTAGCTCTTTATAATCTCGAAACAGGTCCTCTTTTCTAGACTTGCCTATGTTGTTGGTACCGACATGGACCACAACAACTGGATCCTCCCCCTCCCTCTCCAGTATCCTTTCAAGCCGGTCAGAGATGTCCCGCACCCTAGCACCGGGCAGGCAACATACCATGCGGGACCCTTTATCCTGCTCACAAAGGATACTATCTATCCCCCTGATAATAGAATCCCCTACAACTACAACTTGCCTATTTACTCCCTCCCCTTGAATGGCCTGCTGAACCATGGTGCCTTGGTCAGCTGGCTCATCCTTCCTGCAGCCCTGTTCGCCATCCACACAGGGAGCAAGTGCCTCATACCTGTTGGACAAGGTCAAAGGCTGAGGCTCCTGAGTTCCTGACTGCTGGTTCCCTTTACCTGCCTGACTTGCAGTCGCACCCTGCTGCCCCTGGCCACTGGCAGGATTTAAACTACTTACTCTGACAGGTGTGACTGCCTCCTGAAATACAGTGTCCAGGTAAGTCTCCCCCTCCCGGATGTGCCTCAGTGTTTGAAGCTCAGACTCCGGCTCATCAACTCTGAGCCGGAGCTCTTCGAGCAGCCAACACTTACTGCAGATGTGGTCGCTGCAGCTCGCAATGGGATCTGCCAGCTCCCACATCAAGCAGCTCAAGCACATCACCTAACCAGCCATCACTAATTAATTAATTTAATTTAAGTTTACGAGTTTAGCTGTGTTTTTTTTTAAATTTGGGGCAGATTTGCTATCAACTAATCAGATCATAGCTTGTCTCTGACGTCACTTTTGGGGGGGGGGGGGAAATGGAAAACAGGAAGTTACCGTTAGGTTTTTATACTCACAGAGACTGCACCTCCTCCTCCGAACGGCTCCCAAAATTAGGCCCGAAGAAAGAGAGAGAACAAAACAGTCGGGAAAAAGCACCTTCTCCCACTCTTCACCGAATTAACTCACTGCACCAAATTACCAAATTCTCACTCTGTCTGTGTCTCACTCACTCAGGCTGTGTCTCCTTGACCAGCGCAATGCTTGAAACGTAACAAAACAATCGATGGTCACCATTCCTGGGACTAGCTTTTAGTTCCTGATTAATTAATTGAATTTAAATTCCACCAGCTGCCGTAGTGGGATGTGAACCCATTTCCGCAGAGCACTAGCCTGGGACTCTGGATTACTAGTCAAGTGACCTTATCACTGTGCCACCATCACCCTCTGTGGGTCTGCAGATAACAGAAAGACGTCCAACCCCTCCCCCATCCCCGTGTCTTCTCACCGGGTTCATACAGTGTACAATGTTGAAAGGGCCATGTTGTGGAGATGAGATGAGTTGAGCTGATTGATTCAATTAGAGACTGAAGTCTTGCCAAAGTTATTTAAAAAGGTGGATTTTGTGGTTTCAAGGGTGCCTTGTCTTTTTCTTGTGTCTGACCCTGTTTTCTACAAATGCTGTTCCTATTGCTGGCAAATTCAATTAGTATCTTTTCAGGATCACTGCAAAGTCACGTTGTCTTGGTTACCGGCATGGTATTGTTCATACTTCCATCTTATTTATCATTTTAACTCTTGCCTGTCCTAAAAGCTCTCGAGAAAACTTCTGGAAATCTCATTGATAAATAATGTAATTTCTACTCTTTCTCAAATGAGAAGCTGGAACAAAACTTGACGGTGAAATTCATTTAGTCATTTGTGAATTATGTTTGAAGTGGACACTGCATAAACCTTTCCCTGTTTTCTTGTATGTGCTGTATTAACTAAAGATCCTTAGTTAAAGTAGGGCATTTTAAACATTTTTATTTCAGCACAATACTAGCACTTGACATTGTTATAAGGACAGAGTGTCTACCCTCAAACACCAGAAAAATCCCAGGTTTTCTATGATTACAGGTTCCTTGAAATTTCAAAATGGGTGGCTCTCCATTTCTTCAGCAAAGTTTGCATTTGAAGTCACACGCTTCCAACAATCCTCTGGCAGTTTGTTCATGGAAAGGGGAAATTAAAGCAAACTGACTGGCAGAAGATTCCATTTTGCACTTTTAGAATAATACAGCATCAATTTTATTGTTTAGTCAGTTTTTATGAGGTGCAAATATCTGTTCATTCATACAGGAAATTGGGAACATTCAGGATCAGACTGTGCAGTCTAATCTGATTGGTGACGAGCAATGACCCCCTCCATTGCCCATTCCCTCAGTTATGCATCTAATTCTCCCTTGGAAAATAAAATCCACACCACCTGCCCTCTGGGGCAGTCCTCACTGCTCACTAACCCCAGCATAAAACTGTTCTTTTTAGCTTGTCTGCATGTCTTTTGAACTTGTACTAATGTCTTCTGGAACCAGAGATCGTTCACTCCCGTCTCTTGTACCCCCCTCCCCCTCATCTCACTTTATCATCTCCCTTTTGCTCTTTCATTTTTCTCACTGCATCTTTTTATCTACATCATTTTCTCACGCGCTCATCCATTTGATTTTTCACCTGCTCTCTCTCACTTTCTCCAACCTCTCTTTCCCTGTTTACTCATTCAGAAATATTTAAACATGGGGGCAGCACGGTGCACAGTGGTTAGCACAGCAGCCTCACGGCACCAAGGTCCCAGGTTCGATCCCGGCTCTGGGTCACTGTCCATGTGGAGTTTGCACATTCTCCCCGTGTTTGCATGGGTTTCGCCCCCACAACCCAAAGATGTGCAGAGTAGGTGGATTAGCCACGCTAAATTGCCCCTTAATTGGAAAAAATGAATTGGGTACTCTAAAAAAAATTTTTAAAGAAATATTTAAACATGAAAGAATTTGTGTCATTTGTTGGTAGTCTAAGCCCAGGATGAATATCCAAAGGAGGTGGAGGAGCAATTTAAGATTCCATTCCTTTTGTCTTTCCCTGATTTAGAAAGATTTCACGGTGCGGGATGATCTGCAGCAAACAGACGTAGAGCACTGGCTTGGATTCATCACATTTCTCTGTGAAGTTTTTGGAATAATGCGAAGCAATGGAGGAGAGCCCTTCCTTGTACTTGTGTGCCCTATCTACATGTGTCTACGTGAGGTAAGTGAAGCCACAGAGTTGTGACTCAGAATGGACCATGTAATGCAGATTATACTTGGTATGAAATCTAAATAGGAGAATTTTAGTGAAGTAACCTTTCCTGATAGCTAAGCTGATGAGCCTCGTGTTAAACCTGGCCATACAGTCCAGAAAGGTAAGTGGTTCAATGCCATGTACTGAATTAGTCGATCTAAACTTGGACTGGTATGAGGACAATTCAAATTGCCTCATGCTCCAGAACAGAGAAAAGAGTAATGCCAGCCAGAATTCCCATTCCTGGGGCGAGATTCTCCGTTATCGGTGGAAAGTCCGCCGATCGGCGCAAAAAACGGCGCAAATCCGACTTGCGTCACGTCGGAAAAATGGGTCGATAGTCTCCGGCCCGAAATGGGCTAGCAGCGACGTAACGGGATCTGCGCTTGCGCAGTGGTTCACGCCGTGCAGCGTTATACGCGCCGCACGGCGAGCCGGCTCATAAGGCCGCGCTGCTCCCCCCCACCCGACCACAACACCCGACTGGATGGCTGGCCGCCGCTCAGCCCCGAGGTTCGAGTCACGCGATGTGGAGGTGCTCCTGGACGCGGTGGAGCAGAGGAGGGACGCCCTGTATCCCGGGCACGGCCGCAGAGTTGCCCCACACCACAGCCGGCGTCTGTGGAGGGAGGTGGCAGAGGCCGTCACCGCTGTGGCCCTGACACCACGGACAGGCACCCAGTGCCACAAGAAGGTGAACGACCTCGTCAGAGCAGGCAGGGTGAGCCTCCCCCATATCCCCCCCTCCCCCATATCCCCCACTCCCCCATATCCCCCCTCCCCCATATCCCCCTCCCCCATATCCCCCCTCCCCCACATCCCCCCTCCCCATATCCCCCCTCCCCATATCCCCCCTCCCCATATCCCCCTCCCCCATATCCCCCCCACCCCCATATCCCCCCTCCCCCATATCCCCCCTCCCCATATCCCCCCTCCCCCATATCCCCCCTCCCCCATATCCCCCTCCCCCATATCCCCCCTCCCCCATATCCCCCCTCCCCCATATCCCCCCCTCCCCCATATCCCCCCTCCCCCATATCCCCCATATCCCCAAGTGAATCCAGCCCTAACCTTAACCTCAGCAATGCACACGCAACCGATGGCGTGCATTCATATACCTGCCTAACACTGTTGCCTTTTACCCCTGCCACCCCCCCCCCCCCACAGGAGAAGCGCGCACACAACAATAGGGAGCATGTGAGGACTGGAGGAGGCCCCGCTGATGAAAGGCCACTGACCGAACACGAGAAAAGGGCCCTGGAACTGGCTGGCGGACCTGAGGACCGGGAGGTTGCTGATGCAGAGGTAGGGGGCGTAGTAGCAAGTGAGCCACCGACAGCCCGTCCCCATATCCCCCCTCCCCTATATCCCCCTCCCCCGTATCACCTGATCACTGCCTGATGTCTAACCATGCATGCTTCATTGTGTATCGCAGGACCAAACGTCCAGGCACCCATCCCCGCAGATGCAGACCACCCGCAGGATGCCCCTCGGAGGCCACGGGAGACGGAGAGACCCGGACCCTCCAGCATGCGACGCCCGCAGAATGCCCCTCGGAGACCACGGGAGATGGAGAGACCCGCACCCTCCAGCATGCGACGCCCGCAGGATGCCCCTCGCACACCACGGGAGACGGAGAGACCTGGAGCAACAGGGAGACGACACCCCCGTCACGTGCGGGACCGACCACCCAGCGATGAGGGGGGCAGCCACAGGCCCCCGTCACATCCGAGCCAGGACACCACTACCCAGGACACCACTACCCAGGACACCACTACCCAGGACACCACTACCCGGGACAGCAGTACCCGGGACAGCACTACCCAGGAAGACGAAATACCGGACAGTGACTCAGAGTGGATGGGTGGAGACGAACCCCCACCCCAAAGTGCCATGGACTCAGAGTGGGACGAAGAGCACGACACAACGCCACTGCTGTCACCAACACCCTCCACCATCGCAGAAACACTCACCTCGGTTGGGCACTTTAGTGATGGGGCGTCTGGTACACTCACTGGTGTGCACAACACAGCCGTCCCGGTACAGCAGGTGGAGGTAGGAGCAGCAGAGGGGCCGGGAGGTCGGAGGGCTGCCCAGCCCAAGTGAACATCTGCCGCCCAGATGGATCCCGGGTTCCTGGAGTTACCACACCCACACATAGATCCGATGCAACCACCGACCCGGAGACAAGCGAAGAGGGTGACGGGCGGCTTGTGGCGGCTGCGGTCGCAGGTGGAGGAGTCCACCCGCGTCCAGGAGCTGGGAGTGGTGCCAGTCATGCGCGCCACCCAGGCCGACACCGCACGGGTGGCGTCCGCGGTGGAGGCAATGGGTGCGACGGTGTCAGACATGGGGAACGGTTTGCGAGGCCTGGGGCTTTCCGCGCAGGCGGCGTCTGTGGCCCAGGAAATGGCTGCCCTCTCACAGGAGGCCATGAGCCAGTGCCAGCGCCAGATGGCAGAGGCGCTCAACGCCATAGCCCAGTCTCAGCAGGCCATGGCCCAGTCTCTGCAGGCCATGGCCCAGTCTCAGCAGGCCATGGCCCAGTCTCTGCAGGCCATCGCTGAGGGCATCGGCGCCAGTGGCCATGTGCGACCCGGCGTCGCACTGTCACAGACAGTGTTTGCCAATCCCCTGGGCTCCATGGCTGCAAACCTGCAGACCCCTGTCGATACCAGCACGGGCCTCCAGGACTGGCAGCGCCAGATGTCGGGGGGGCGTCGGATGGCCAGTCCGTTCGCATCCCCCACCCATGTAGAGGCCTGGGGGCCATCGGGCACCCCGAGGGAGGAGGAGGTGGTGTGGTCCGTCCCGGCTCCCTCTGTAGGGGAGGTCCCGGTACACCGCGACACCTCGGACTCCCCCCCTTCCGTCCCAGGTGCATCGGGTGGGCAACGGGCAGGACAGGCTGGCAGCTCGCCATCCCAGTCGCCCGGGCCGCAGCCTGGCCCATCTAGGCCAGGACGCCCCAGAAAACGGCCGCCAAAGGGATCCAGTGTCAGAGGGCAGGAATCACAGGAGTCCACCTCCAGTTCTGCTGTACCGTTTGGGGAACCATGTAGACGTAGTCAAAGGGCCCGTAAGGCCAAACAATTAGACACTGAGTAAGTTGGCACGGTTGCAGGGCACAGATGAGTTTTAGGGGCTAGGGCACGTGCATGAATTCCTTTGGTTATTAAAGTCAATGTTACACCTACAGAAGCTGCCTTTGTGCTCTGTCCAAAGTGTGTGGGGGTGTCATGTACGTTGAGCGCAAGTGTGTGTGTGAGGGGTGGTCTTACCTCAGCCCTAGGTGAGTCTGCCCCCTTCTCCCTGGGCCGCCATCAACATCCCCCGGGCAGAGGACGGGACCGTGCACTGCAGTGTCACAGCCGCATGCAGGGATGGTCCGGGTGGATGGTGGTACTGTGGCCATGGGTCAGACATAGTCCAACGATGTAGAGCCAGGAGCTCACCGCAGGGCGGGTTGTCATCATCCTCCATGGCCTGCGATTGACACGCGTCCACCCGCAACTGTGTGAGCCCGGCCCGTTGTGCCGCAGGTGGATCGGCAATGGGGGGGGGTGGTGTGCATGCGGGTGGGGTGGGGTGGGGTTGGGGAGGGGGGTGAGGGTGCTGGGTGGGTGGATGAGTGGGGGGGTGTGGGTGGTCGGCTGTTGCCATGGTGTGCGGTCTGTGGCCATACTATCCGATTCCCACGCCCATCTAGTCAGTGAAGCGGGCGTCTATCAGTCTGTCCCGTGCCCGCTGGGCCAGCCGGTAACGGTGGACAGCCACCCGCCTGTGTCTACCCCGTCTGCCCTGACCATTACCCCCATCCCCCTCATCTGGGGAGGACTGCGCCTCTTCCTGCTGCTCCTCCACTCCGCCCTCCTCTGCCTGCGGCACATCGCCCCTCTGTTGGGCTATGTTGTGCAGGACGCAGCACACCACAATGATGCGGCCGACCCTATCTGACCGATACTGGAGGGCGCCCCCAGAGAGGTCCAGGCACCTGAAACGCATCTTCAGCACACCAAAGCACCTCTCTATCACTCCCCTTGTCGCTACATGGGCATCATTGTAGCGGTTCTCCGCCTCATTGCGTGGCCTCCGTATAGGCGTCATCAGCCACGATCGCAATGGGTAGCCCCTGTCGCCCAGCAACCAGCCCCTCAGCCGGGGATGGCGTCCCTCGTACATGCCGGGGATGGATGACCGCGACAACACGAATGAGTCGTGTACACTGCCTGGGTGACGGGCGCAGACGTGCAGGATCATCATGCGGTGGTCGCAGACCACCTGTACGTTCATCGAATAGGTCCCCTTCCTATTAGTGAACACGGCCCTGTTATCTGCAGGTGGCCGCACGGCGACGTGCATCCCATCGATCGCGCCCTGGACCATGGGGAACCCGGCAACGGCAGAGAAGCCCACGGCCCGGGCATCTTGGCTGGCCCGGTCCACGGGGAAGCGGATGTAGCGGTGCGCCATGGCATAAAGGGCATCTGTCACTGCCCGGATGCACCGGTGCACCGATGTCTGCGATATGCCGGACAGGTCCCCACTCGGTGCCTGGAATGACCCCGTTGCATAAAAGTTCAGGGCCACCGTAACCTTGACGGACACGGGGAGAGGGTGTCCCCCGCCAGTGCCACGCGGTGACAGGTGTGCCAGCAGGTGGCAGATGTGTGCCACGGTTTCCCGGCTCAACCGGAGTCTCCTCCTGCATTCCCGGTCCGTGATGTCCTGGTATGACTGCCTGGGCCGGTACATACGGGACGCCCTCGGGTGCCTCCGTTGCCGTGGGGCCGCGACGTCCTCCTCCCCCTCCTCGTCCTGTCGGTCGGGTGTCACTCCAGCCTGGGCGGCTGCCGCCTGCCCCTCTGCAGCAGCCTCCGCCGCCACTCTGGCACGCTCCTCCTCCTCCTCCTCCTCCTCATCCAGGGCAACATAGACATGAGCGGCTGCCGCCACGGCGGCCAACATCGCTGGATGATCTGAAAACATGACGGCCTGGTGGGGGGAGGGGAACAACGACATGTCATCATTGCCCATATCCCCTCCTCCCCCCAGCCAGGTGGCATGGACCGCATGGGTCCAACTGTTGGAGGCTGGCACCTGGCCAGGTGGACCAACTCACTTGCCCTCCCATCCCCCTCCCCAGCAGGGACCCCCCCCCCCCCCCGGCACGGACCCCCCCCCCCAACCTCCACCCCCGCACGGACCCCCCCATCCCCCTCCCCAGCAGGGAACCCCCCCCCCAACCTCCACCCCGGCACGGACCCCCCCCCCCCCAACCTCCACCCCGGCACGGACCCCCCCATCCCCCTCCCCGGCACGGACCCCCCCCCCCCAACCTCCACCCCGGCACGGACCCCCCCCCCCCCAACCTCCACCCCAGCACGGACTCCCCCTCCCCAGCAAGGACCCCCCCCCCAACCTCCACCCCGGCACGGACCCCCCCCCAACCTCCACCCCGGCACAGACCCCCCCATCCCCCTCCCCGGCACGGACCCCCCCCCCCAACCTCCACCCCGGCACGGACCCCCCCACCCCCCTCCCCAGCACGGACCCCCCCCCCAACCTCCACCCCGGCACGGACCCCCCCCCCCCCAACCTCCACCCCAGCACGGACTCCCCCTCCCCAGCAAGGACCCCCCCCCCAACCTCCACCCCGGCACGGACCCCCCCCCAACCTCCACCCCGGCACAGACCCCCCCATCCCCCTCCCCGGCACGGACCCCCCCCCCCCAACCTCCACCCCGGCACGGACCCCCCCACCCCCCTCCCCAGCACGGACCCCCCCCCGGCACGGACCCCCCCCCCCCAACCTCCACCCCGGCACGGACCCCCCCATCCCCCTCCCAAGCAGGGACCCCCCCCCCAACCTCCACCCCGGCACGGACCCCCCATCCCCCCCACCCCCAGCACGGACCCCCCCCCCCCCCGGCACGGACCCCCACCCCAACCTCCACCCCGGCACGGACCCCCCCACCCACCTCCCCAGCAGGGACCCCCCCCAACCTCCACCCCGGCACGGACCCCCCCATCCCCCTCCCCGGCACGGACCCCCCCCCAACCTCCACAACGGCACGGACCCCCCCCCCCAACCTCCACCCCAGCACGGACTCCCCCTCCCCAGCAGGGACCCCCCCCCCCCAACCTCCACCCCGGCACGGACCCCCCCCAACCTCCACCCCGGCACAGACCCCCCCATCCCCCTCCCCGGCAAGGACCACCCCCCCAACCTCCACCCCGGCACGGACCCCCCCACCCCCCTCCCCAGCACGGACCCCCCCCCCCCCCCCCGGCACGGACCCCCCCCCCCCAACCTCCACCCCGGCACGGACCCCCCCATCCCCCTCCCGAGCAGGGACCCCCCCCCAACCTCCACCCCGGCACGGACCCCCCATCCCCCCCCCCCCCCCCCAGCACGGACCCCCCCCCCCGGCACGGACCCCCACCCCAACCTCCACCCCGGCACGGACCCCCCCATCCTCCTCCCCAGCAGGGACCCCCCCCCAACCTCCACCCCGGCACAGACCCCCCATCCCCCTCCCCGGCAAGGACCCCCCCCCCCAACCTCCACCCCGGCACGGACCCCCCCCACCCCCCTCCCCAGCACGGACCCCCCCCCCCCCGGCACGGACCCCCCCCCCCCCCCCAACCTCCACCCCGGCACGGACCCCCCCATCCCCCTCCCGAGCAGGGACCCCCCCCCAACCTCCACCCCGGCACGGACCCCCCATCCCCCCCCCCCCCAGCACGGACCCCCCCCCCCCCCCCCCGGCACGGACCCCCACCCCAACCTCCACCCCGGCACGGACCCCCCCATCCACCTCCCCAGCAGGGACCCCCCCCCCCAACCTCCACCCCGGCACGGACCCCCCCATCCCCCTCCCCAGCAGGGACCCCCCCCCCCCCAACCTCCACCCCGGCACCGACTGCCCCCCCCCCCCAACCTCCACCCCGGCGCGGACCCCCCATCCCCCTCCCCGGCACGGACCCCCACCCCAACCTCCACCCCGGCACGGACCCCCCCACCCACCTCCCCAGCAGGGACCCCCCCCAACCTCCACCCCGGCACGGACCCCCCCATCCCCCTCCCCGGCACGGACCCCCCCCCAACCTCCACAACGGCACGGACCCCCCCCCCCAACCTCCACCCCAGCACGGACTCCCCCTCCCCAGCAGGGACCCCCCCCCCCCCAACCTCCACCCCGGCACGGACCCCCCCCAACCTCCACCCCGGCACAGACCCCCCCATCCCCCTCCCCGGCAAGGACCACCCCCCCAACCTCCACCCCGGCACGGACCCCCCCACCCCCCTCCCCAGCACGGACCCCCCCCCCCCCCCCCGGCACGGACCCCCCCCCCCCAACCTCCACCCCGGCACGGACCCCCCCATCCCCCTCCCGAGCAGGGACCCCCCCCCAACCTCCACCCCGGCACGGACCCCCCATCCCCCCCCCCCCCCCCCAGCACGGACCCCCCCCCCCGGCACGGACCCCCACCCCAACCTCCACCCCGGCACGGACCCCCCCATCCTCCTCCCCAGCAGGGACCCCCCCCCAACCTCCACCCCGGCACAGACCCCCCATCCCCCTCCCCGGCAAGGACCCCCCCCCCCAACCTCCACCCCGGCACGGACCCCCCCCACCCCCCTCCCCAGCACGGACCCCCCCCCCCCCCGGCACGGACCCCCCCCCCCCCCCCAACCTCCACCCCGGCACGGACCCCCCCATCCCCCTCCCGAGCAGGGACCCCCCCCCAACCTCCACCCCGGCACGGACCCCCCATCCCCCCCCCCCCCAGCACGGACCCCCCCCCCCCCCCCCGGCACGGACCCCCACCCCAACCTCCACCCCGGCACGGACCCCCCCATCCACCTCCCCAGCAGGGACCCCCCCCCCCAACCTCCACCCCGGCACGGACCCCCCCATCCCCCTCCCCAGCAGGGACCCCCCCCCCCCAACCTCCACCCCGGCACCGACTGCCCCCCCCCCCCAACCTCCACCCCGGCGCGGACCCCCCATCCCCCTCCCCGGCACGGACCCCCCCCCCCCAACCTCCACCCCAGCACAGACCCCCCCATCCTCCTCCCCAGCAGGGACACCCCCCCAACCCCCACCCCGGCACGGACCCCCCCATCCCCCTCCCCAGCACGGACACCCCCCCCCCGGCACGGACCCCCCCCCCCAACCTCCACCCCGGCACGGACCCCCCCATCCCCCTCCCCAGCACGGACCCCCCCCGGCACGGACCCCCCCCCAACCTCCACCCCGGCACGGACCCCCCCCATCCCCCTCCCCAGCAGGAACCCCCCCATCCCCCTCCCCAGCAGGGAACCCCCCCCAACCTCCACCCCGGCACGGACCTCCCCATCCCCCTCCCCAGCAGGGACACCCCCCCCAACCTCCACCCCGGCGCGGACCCCCCCATCCCCCTCCCCGGCACGGACCCCCCCCCCAACCTCCACCCCAGCACAGACCCCCCCATCCTCCTCCCCAGCAGGGACCCCCTCCCCCAACATCCACCCCGGCACGGACCCCCCCCCCCAACCTCCACCCCGGCACGGACCCCCCCATCCCCCTCCCCAGCACGGACCCCCCCCCCCAACCTCCACCCCGGCACGGACCCCCCCATCCCCCTCCCCAGCAGGGACCCCCCCCCGGCACGGACCCCCCCACAACCTCCACCCCGGCACGGACCCCCCCCATCCGACCCCCCCCCAACCTCCACCCCGGCACGGACCCCCCCATCCCCCTCCCCGGCACAGACCCCCCCCCCCAACCTCCACCCCGGCACGGACCCCCTCCCGGCACTCCCCCGGAGCCCAGCCTATTCTAACCACCCCCCCCCCCCCCCCCCCCGCCGCACACACACACACACACACACAAGCCGAGACACACCTCTCCTCACGCATTCAGACTGCGGCCACGCCATCGCCTGCCCAGAGCCAACCCCCCAGGCCGTCACTCACCTCCACGCTGATCGGCGCGAACCTGGAGCACAGGGTCACGCCGATGAAAAGGAGGTTTGATTCACGTCGACGTGAACGGTCATCACGTCGACGGGACTTCGGCCCATCCGGAAGGGAGAATATCGGCAGGCCGAAAATCGGCTGCCTTGCGCAGACCCGTGACATTCTCCGCGGCAGCGGCGACATTAACGCCCCGCCGACTTTTCTCCCTTCGGAGACTTCGGCAACCGGCGGGGGCGGGATTCACGGCGGCCAACGGCCATTCTCCGACCCTCTGGGGGGTCGGAGAATGACGCCCCTGATCTCTTTCCAATTATCGTTATTCTTGATGAAAAGGGTGTGGGTGTGGATTAGGTTGGCCGGGATGTCACCCAGCATTGATTTGAAAGAAGGAAATAGCAGAGATTTTGAACAAGTATTTTGTATCCGTCTTCAGAGTAGAAGGATATTTTTTTCAATGGCAGGTAGTGACTAGTGGGGTACTGCAGGGATTAGTGCTAGGACCCCAGGTTTCAAATGATTTAGATGAGGGAACTCAATATAATGGGCGCGATTCTCCCATGCCACGCCATATGGGAGAATCGCCGTTCGGGCCATTTTTTCCCGTGGCGCCGGTCCAATGCCAGCAGGCGATTCTCCGAGGAGCGGAGAATCGGCGACATTTGCGCCGACGTGTTTGGCGCGTCGCGGTCCGCTGCCGGGCCGCTGATTCTCTGGCCTTGATGGGCCGAGCGGCCGTGCGGAAACGGCAGAGTCCCGCCGGCGCCGTTCACACCTGCTAGCTGCCGGCGGGAACTCTGCGCGAAGGGTCGGGGGGGGGTGGCCTGTGGGGCGGGGAAAAGCGCTCCTTCACCCGGGGGGGGGGGGGGGCTCCGGTGGGGTCTGGCCCGTGATCGGGACCCACCGATCGGGCGGGCCGGCCTCTCCAGCCCCGGCCCTATTTTATTACGCAGCCGGCCCCTGAACCCCCACACCATGTTGCGTCAGGGCCGGCGCGCTGAAGAAGTCCCCTACGCATGCGCGGGTTGGCACGGCCCAACTGCGCATGCGCGGGTTGGCGCGGCGCCCATTTGGAGCTGGGAAAGGAGGCTGGAGCGGCGTGAACCGCTCCAGCACCGTGCTGGCTCCCTGTGGAGGCCAGAATCGGTAGCGCCCGCGCCCGTTTCGCACCATCGTGAAACGCGACGCCGTTCACGACGGCGCAAACACTCTGTCTCCATTTCGGAGAATCGTGCCCAATATCTCCAAATTTGCAGATGAAACAAAGCTGGGGGTGGGAGGGTGAACTGTAAGGAGGATGCAGAGGTTCTTCAGTGTGATTTGGAGAAGGTGAATGAATGGGCAAATGCATTGCAGATGCAGTATGATGTGGATAAATGCGAGGGTATCCACTTTGGTAGCAAAAACAGGAAGGCAGAATATTATCTGAATAGCTACAGATTGGAGAAAGGGGAATGTGCAACAAGACCTGGGTATCCTTGTGCATCAGTTGCTGAAAGTAAGCATGTAGGCGAAGAAGGCAAATGGTATGTTGGCCTTCATTGATTGATTGATTGATTGATATTTATTGTCACATGTACCGAAATACAGTGAAATGTATTTTTCTGCGGCCAAGGGAACGTACACAGTGCGTACATAGTAGACAAAAGAATAATTGACAGAGTACATTGACAGTGGTGCATCAACAAATCGAGATTGGTTACAATGCGGAACAAGGCCAAACAAGAGCAGCATAGGGCGTCGTGACTAGTATTCTTACAGGGAACAAATCAGTCCAAGGGAGTCGTTGAGGAGCATAGCAAGAGGATTCAAGTGCAGGACCAGGAATGTCTTGCTGCAGTTATACAGGGGCTTGGTGAGACCGCACCTGGAATACTGTGTGCAGTTTTGCTCTCATCTGAGGAAGGATGTTCTGTTTACGGAGGAAGTACAGTGAAGGTTTACCAGACTGATTCATTGGATGGCAGGGCTGAAGTATGAGGAGAGATTGAGTTATTTAAGATTATATTCATAGGAGTTTAGAAGAATGAGGGGGGATATCATGGAAACCTATAAAATTCTAACAGGACTATACAGGGTAGATACAGGTAAGATGTTACCAATGATGGGTGTGTCCAGACCCAGGGGTCACAGTCTGAGGATTCAGGGTAAATCATTTCGGACAGATATAAGGAGACATTTCTTCACCCAGAGTGGTGAGCCTGTGGAATTCATTACCGCAGGAAGTAGTTGATGCTAAAACATTGAATAGATTCAAGAGGTGGCTGGATATAGCACTTGGGGAGAATGGGATAAAGGCTATGGGGAGAAAGCAGGATTAGGCTATTGCGTTGGATGATCAGCCATGATCGTGAGAAATGGCGGAGCATCTATCATGAAAGGGTGCGCCAATTTCTGTGAGCTTGTGGGTCCTCCACACACCGCTATCCACGGACAATATCACCCCCCACCACACAGGGGCACTACCCCCCCCCCCAAAGCGAGAACACCCCGCTATAAGGTCCCTGGTGGTACTCCCTCTTCAGGCCCCCCACCTCCACACCCACTTACCCCCCCCCCCCCACTTCCAGGGCCCCCACACGGTACCCTCCCCAAATTCCCAGATGCCCCTACTTACATGCCTTGAGCACCCCCCACCCTTCATTTCCCCTCCTCCACCCTCCTTTCATAGGCATGCCCCCCTCAGCCCTCAATCCTTGCCACTGTGAAAGAGTGGTGGAGGCAGAGACCCTCGTAACATTTAAGAAGTATTTAGATGTGCACTCATGATCCCAGGGCATACAAGGCTGGGCCAAGTGCTGGAAAATGGGATTAGAATGGTTGGTGTTTGTTTTGGGCAGCACGCTAGCACAGTGGTTAGCACTGTTGCTTCACAGTGCCAGGTACCCGGCTTCTATTCCTGGCTTGGGTCACTATCTGTTCAGAGTCTGCACGTTCTCCCCGTGTCTGCGTGGGTTTCCTCCGGGTGCTCCGGTTTCCTCCCACAAGTCCCGAAAGGCATGCTTTTTAAGTGAATTTTACTGAATCTTTCGAGAGGCTTTAAGTAAAGGAGCAGGGATGTGTAGTTGCAATTATACAGGGCCTTGGTGAGGCCACACCCAGAATATTGTGTGCAGTTTTGGTCTCTTTTTCTGAGAAAGGATGTTCTTGCTCTTGAGGGAGTGCAGCGAAGGTTTACCAGACTGATTCCAGGGGTGGCGGGACTGTCATATGAGGAGAGATTGACTAGGTTAGGATTGTTCTCTCCAGGGTTCAGAAGAATGAGGGGGGGACCCCATGGTGACTTATAAAATTCTAACAGGACTAGACAGGGTAGATGCAGGGAAGATGTTCCCGATGGTGGGTGTGTCCAGAGCCAGGGGTCACAGTCTGAGGATTCAGGGTAAACCAATTCGGACTGAGGATGGACGGCACGGTGGCACAGTGGTTAGCACTGTTGCTTCACAGCACCAGGATCCCAGGTTTGATTCCCGGCTTGGGTCACTGTCTGTGCAGAGTCTGCACGTTCTCTCTGTGACTACGTGGGTTTCCTCCAGTGCTCCAGTTTCCTCCCACAAGTCCCGAAAGACGTGCTGTTAGGTGAATTGGACATTCTGAATTCTCCCTCCGTGTACCCAAACAGGCGCCGGAATGTGGCGACTGGGGGATTTTCACAGTAACTTCATTGCAGTGTGAATGTAAGCCTACTTGTGACACTAATAAAGATTATTATTATTAAAGTACCTAATGTTCTAAATGCATATATTACACGAACTCCACCCCAGTGGTTACCCACCTTTACACTATTTCCAATGCATCACTTACCTGCATCCCAAATAGTTCAATTTATTTCCAAATTTGCATAAGCCTGAGTGCTGACCCAGAACTACGCAACATTGAAGGACCACGCTTCTTCTGGTGTACCCAGCAGGTGAAGGTACGCATGTGGAGGACAAAACTGTATTTTATAAGATGCAAGAAAAGGCAGAGGGTACTGGGTATCTGCCGCCTATCCATCTATTGCATAGATTTGAAGGATGATTCATGACTGGAGGAGGCCATTCATTCCATTGTATTTGTACTAGCTCTTTGGTAGAGATGTTGAATTAATCCCACCTACCAGCTCCTCCCCATTAGCCCTGGAAAAGATTTTGCTTCCAGGTATTTATCCAATTGTCTTTTGAATTAAACTATCGAATCTGCTTCCACCACCCTTTACGGTGTACATTCAGATCACAGCTAACTGTGAAAAAAATGGTTTCCTCGGTCCCTTCTGGTTCTTATGTCAATATCTTAAATCTGTGTCCTTGGTACTGATCCTTCTGGTCCTGGAGACAGATTCTCTTTTACGCTATGAATCCATTCATTATTTTTTTAATGCCTCTGTCAAATTGCTACTTAAATGTTTTCTGCTCTAAGGAGAACAACCCAATTTCTTCAGTCATTCCACATAGCTGGACTGAAGTACCCCATCCCTGGTACATTACCTGTAAGTATCCCCTGCACGAGGGCAGCACGGTGGCGCAGTGTTGCCTACGGCGCTGAGGACCCGGGTTCGAATCCCGGCCCTGGATCACTGTCCGTGTGGAGTTTGCACATTCTCCCCATGTCTGCACGGGTTTCGCCCCCACAACCCAAAAGATGGGCAGCATAGGGGGATTGGCCACGCTAAATTTATATATTTTTTTCAATTTTTTTTCTTTCTTTTTTTAAAATAAATTTAGTGTACCCAATTAATTTTTTTTTACAATTAAGGAGCAATTTAGCGTGATCAATCCACCTACCTTGCACATCTTTTGGGTTGTGGGGGTGAAACCAACGCAAACACGGGGAGAATGTGCAAACTCCACACGGACAGTGACCCAGAGCCGGGATCGAACCTGGGACCTCGGCGCCGTGAGGCAACAGGGCTAACCCACTGCGCCACCATGCTCGGCCACGCTAAATTGCCCCTTAATTTGAAAAAATAATTGGGTACTCTAAATTTACATTTTTTTAAAAAGTATCCCCTGACCCTCTCCAATGCCTTGACGTCCTTCCAGAATTGCGCACAGTATTCCAGCTGAGGTCTAACCGGTACTTTATAAATGTTTAAAATAATTTGGTAATGGGGGTTCAGCATGTTACCAATTGAGCCTTTACGAAAGCTCATGCAACACAAGCTGCATTGAAGTTCACATGGCACAAGTGGCATTTAGTTTCCACAAGTATGCAATAGGATCTTCCCATTGACTGAAGAGCATCACTTCCTCCTTAGAATCACCATAGCTCTCAAGGTGTTCCAGTCTTGTCCAGCTAACTTTCAACTCAAAGTGCAAAAGTCATCCTATAATTTTGGTCCTCTGGTTCAAATTTAATTCCCCCCCAAAATCCCATTAATACTAAAGAATATGGGGAAGGAATTAAATATCTTCACCATCACCAGATAAATTATTAGACAAACTAATGGGGCTAAAGGCAGATAGGTCCCCAGGCCCTGGTGGCTTGCATCCTAGAATCCTAAAAGAAGTAGCCACAGACTACCATGCATTGGTTGTCATTTTCCACTAATCCTTGGATTCTGGAGAAGTACTGGAGGATTGGGAAACTGCCAATGTGATACCCTTATTCAAAAAGGGAAAGAGGCAAAAAGTGGACAATTAAAGGCTGATTAGTCCAACATCTATTGTTGGAAAAATGTTGGAATCAATTATTAAGGAAGTATCAGCAGCACATTTGGAAAATCATAATCTAATGATTTCGAGTTTTTTGAGGAAGTCTCACCAGAGTGGATAGAGGGGAGCCAGTTTTATTTGGACTTCCAGAAGACGTTTGACAAGGTACCTCACAAAAGGTTAAGTCATAAGATAAGAGTCCATGGTGTTCGAGGTAGTATATAGGCATGGATAAAGAATTGACTAATGGGTAGGAAACAGCGAGTGGGGATAAGGAGTTATTTTTCAGGTTTGCGACCTGTAACCAGTGGGGTTCCACAGGGATCAGTGCTGGGACCACAACTGTTTACAATATGCATTAATCACTTGGAGGAATGAAGTGAATGTACTGTAGCCAAATTTGCAGACAACACAAAAATAGGTGGAAAGAAAAGTTGCAAGAGGGATACAAACTTTCCTGAAAATGAACCCTCGGAAGGCGACGGGTCCGGACGGGATCCCTGGTCGTGCACTAAGAGCCTGCGCAGACCAGCTGGCAGATGTGTTCGCAAACGTCTTTAACCTGTCCCTACTCCGCTCCGGGGTCCCCACCTGCTTCAAGAAGACCACCATCATACCGGTGCCAAAGAAGAACCAGGCAATGTGCCTCAATGACTATCGTCCGGTGGCCCTGACTTCAGTCGTAATGATGTGCTTCGAGAGGTTGGTCATGAAGCGCATCACCTCCATACTCCCAGAATACCTTGATCCACTGCAATTCGCATACCGCCGCAACCGGTCCACAGCAGATGCCATCTCCCTGGCCCTACACTCATCCCTACAGCATCTCGACAATAAGTACTCCTACATCAGACTCCTATTTATTGACTACGGCTCCCCCTTCAACACCATAATCCCAGCCAAACTCATATCAAAGCTCCAAAACCTAGGACTTGGCTCCTCACTCTGCAACTGGATCCTCGACTTTCGAGGACAACAACACCTCCTCCACAATAGTACTCAATACCGGGGCCCCGCAAGGCTGTGTACTTAGCCCCCTACTATATTCTAATAATAATAATCGCTTATTGTCACAAGTAGGCTTCAATGAAGTTAACAGTGAAAAGCCCCTAGTTGCCACATTCCGGCACCTTTTCGGGGAGGCCGGTACGGGAATTGAACCCATGCTGCTGGCATTGTTCTGCAGTACAAGCCAGCTGTTTAGTCCACTGTGCTAAACCAGCCCTTCCCTGTACACACACGACTGTGTGGCAAAATTTGGTTCCAACTCCATCTACAAGTTTGCTGAAGATACGACCATAATGGGCCGGATCTCGAATAATGATGAGTCAGAATACAGGAGGGAGATTGAAATGAAATTAAAATGAAAATCGCTTATTGTCACAAGTAGGCTTCAATGAAGTTACTGTGAAAAGCCCCTAGTCACCACATTCCGGCACCTGTTCGTGGAGGCTGGTACGGGAATTGAACCCGCGCTGCTGGCCTGCATTGGTCTGCTTTAAAAGCCAGCTATTTAGCCCTGTGCTAAACCAGCCCCAGTGAGAACCTAGTGGAGTGGTACAGCGACAACAATCTATCCCTCAATGCCAGCAAAACTAAAGAGCTGGTCATTGACTTCAGAAAGCATAGTACTGTACACACCCATGTCAGCATCAGCGGGGCCTGAGGTGGAGATGGTTAGCAGTTTCAAATTCCTAGGGGTGCACATCTCCAAAAATCTGTCCTGGTCCACCCACACCGTCGCTACCACCAAGAAAGTACAACAGTGCCTATACTTCCTCAGGAAACTAAGGAAATTCGGCATGTCCACATAAACTCTTACCAACTTTTACAGATGCACCATAGAAAGCATCCTACCCGGCTGCATCACAGCCTGGTATGGCAACTGCTCGGCCCAAGACCGCAAGAAACTTCAGAGAGTCGTGAACACCGCCCAGTCCATCACCCGGACCCGCCTCCCATCCATTGACTCTGTCTACACCTCCCGCTGCCTGGGGAAAACGGGCAGCATAATCAAAGACCCCTCCCACCCGGCCTACTCACTCTTCCAATTTCTCCCATCGGGCAGGAGATACAAAAGTCTGAGAACACACACAAACAAACTCAAAAACAGCTTCTTCCCCGCTGTCACCAGACTCCTAAACGATCCTCTCATGGACTGACCTGATTAACACTACACCCCTGTATGCTTCACCCGATGCCGGTGTTATCTAGTTACATTGTGTACTTTGTGTTGTCCTATTATGTATTTTCTTTTATTTCCTTTTCTTTTCATATACTTAATGATCTGTTGAGCTGCTCGCAGAAAAATACTTTTCACTGTACCTTGGTACATGTGACAATAAACAAATCCAAATCCAAGCAGGTTACAAAGAGATATTAATAGGTTAAACACATGGACAAAAAGTTGGCAAATGGAGTATAATGTGGGAAAATGTGAAGTTCATTTTGGAAGAGTGATAAAAAGAAGAGTATTATTTAAATGGAGGAAAATCTCTCGGGCTTGGATGCTTTTAAGTACCTCCAGGTACAAAGTTTTGTTTAACGGACAATCCCGACATTCCCGGTGGCACACCATCAACCTTACTGGAGAGGATTTTATCCTGTGCAAGGTCGGAAGAGGGTAGCACGTCTGTCCTATATGGATGGAATTTGGGGGAGGAGCTGGTCTCAGTGGAAAGGGTGAAGGCCAAATGGGAGGAGGAGCTAGGGCCCAAATTGGAGGCAGAGGTATAGAGTGAGGCCCTCCACAGGATTTATACAATGTCGTCCTGTGTGAGGCTGAGCCTGATCCAGCTCAAGGTACTGTTTAGGGCGCACCTGACTAAGGCCAGAAGGTGCCATTTCTTTGCTGGGGTTGAGGATAGGTACAAGCGCTGTTTGAGAGGGCCCGTTAATCACACACACATGTTCTGGTCCTATCCCAAACTAGTGGGTTTTTGGGGTTCTTATTTCAGCACCATATTGGTGATTTTGAACATTGAGCTGCAACCCTGTCCTTTTGGGGTATTGGGCCTGCCAGAGCTGCGGACGGGGGCAGATGCCCTGGCCTTCACCTCACCAGTTGCTTGAAGGCGAATCTTGATGAGTTGGAGGTTGCCGATGTCACCTAGTGCCTCGAGAAGGTCAAATACATCGTAATGGGGGTTCTGCCAGAGTTGGCAACTGTCTATATTGTACTTTAAGGAATTGGTCACTGTTAGCTATTGGGGCGGGGGGGGGGAGAGACAATGAGGGGAGGGGGGCTGGTTTACTGGATTGTTTTTGTTCTTTTAGTTTATTGTTGCTGTTTGGATATTTTGTACTTTTTAAAATTTTTGGTATAAAATGACAAATGTTTAATAAAAATATTGTTAAAAATAAATGGAGGAAAACCGCAGAAAGCTGCAACACAAAGGGACTTGGGGGTACCTGTGCACGAAACACAGAAAGGTAACACATGGGTGCAGTGTGTAACCAGAAAAGTTAATGAAATGTTGGCCCTTATTTCAAGGGAATTGGAGTATAAAAATCAGGAAGTCAGCTGCAACTGTACAACGTACTGGTGAGACCACATCTGGCGTACTGTGAGCAGTTTTGGTCCACTTATTTGAGGAAAGACATTGGGCTGGATTCTCTGTCCGCAGAATCCTCCATTTCACCGGCAATGCACATACGCCCACGGATTTCCCAACGGCGTGGGAGTGCCCACAATGGGAAACCCTATTGGCCGGCTGCCGGGGTGGAGGATCCCACTGCCGGCGCGGGCACGCCACACCGGAAAACATGTGCGGCGAGACGGAGGATCCCACTGCCGGCACGGGCACGCCACACCGGAAAACATGTGCGGCGAGACGGAGGATCCCACTGCCGGTGCGGGCACGCCACACCGGAAAACATGTGCAGCGAGACGGAGGATCCCACTGCCGGCGCGGGCACGCCACACCGGAAAACATGTGCGGCGAGACGGAGGATCCCACTGCCGACGCGGGCACGCCACACCGGAAAACATGTGCGGCGAGACGGAGGATCCCACTGCCGGCGCGGGCACGCCACACCGGAAAACATGTGCGGCGAGACGGAGGATCCCACCTATTATTTCATTGGAGGCGGTTCAGAGTAGATTCACTAGGATGATCCCCAGTTTGGAAGAATTGACTTGTGAGCAAACGTTAAACGGGTTGGGACACTACTTATTGGAATTTTGAAGAATGAGAGGTGAGCTCATTGAAACATATAGGATTATTTTTATTTTTGGAAATATTTTGAGTAAAAGTTTTTAACAATTTTAGTACAAAACCTACAAAAACACAGAATAACAATTGAATAGCAAGAGTTCCCTCCCCCATCCCCCTCTTCCCTTACAACAGTAAAACTTAGTTACTAAGTCCCCCCAACCAGCCCAACAGCTAACAGTGACGAGCTCTTTAAAGTTCTTATAAATGGCCACCATCTGTGGTAAAACCCTTCATTCACCCTCTCATGATAAACTTAACCGACTTGAGACGCAAAAGCCCTATCAGGTCATCCAGCCACGCCAAGCGCTCACCACCTCTGCTCATGGAGGGGCTCGGGCTGTGGCCTTGGCTGGGGGCGGGGGACACCAGAGGGGCCCGCCCTATTTCCAGCAGGTCCTGCAAGACACAAGGCAAGACACAAGATTAAACCACAGGACGGGGGCGGAATGGGGGTGGTGAGGGCGAGGGTGATGTGGGAGTGAGGGTGGAGCTGAGGATGGTGTGAGGGTGAGGGCGGGGGTGAGGGTTGAGTGGGGGTGAGGGTGGTGTTGGAGTGGGGGGAGAATTGACATTCATGTCACGGGGAACCGCAACTCAGCAGGGTTGGGGTTATGCCACCATCTGGTTTGGGGGGCAGGTAGGGTTGCAGGTCTGTGGGACAGGGGTTAGTGCCAGGGGCACAGTGCTGCCTACACACCCTGGCCCCCACGAGGAGGCCTTGCAATTTTTTCCGACACTGTTGGCCGGTCCGGACAGTGTTGGCCATCGCGCTCACCACCTCTGCCAGCTGTGCTCACGCACGGTGAATGGCAGCGGCTGGCAGCCTCCCTCCCGGACCAGGGTACAGGGTCATCCACCTCTCCTCCACTGCGTCCAGGAAGGTCTCCAGCTCGGTATCCTTGAAGCGTGGGGCCTCGCGTCTTGCTGCCATCTTGTTGGCTGGGATGGTGTGTGTTTGGGGTGTGAAGTGTGTCTATGCAGCTGCAGCTTGTCGGCCTCTTGAGTGTCAATCGCGAAACTGGCGAATTCCCCGCCATTTCTCATTGGAATTGATTGTGTTCCACATGGCGCCGGTGCTAGCCCCTTAACAGTAGCTGGTGCTGCGCCAGTTTTGCTGTCGTGGAACTCCACAAATTCTGCGCCGGCCTCAACACTAGTCTCAGAAATGGAGAATCCCGTCCCTGGTGTATATTTAAGGCTGAGATAGATTTTTGATCAGTAAGGGAATCAAGGGTTAGAATCATAGAGGTTTACAGCATGGAAACAGGCCCTTCGGCCCAACCAGTCCATGCCGCCCAGTTTTTACCATTAAGCTAGTCCCAGTTGCCCTCACTTGGCCCATAACCCTCTATACCCATCTTACCCATGTAACTATCTAAATGCTTTTTAAAAGACACAATTGTACCCGCCTCTACTACTACCTCTGGCAGCCCATTCCAGACACTCACTACCCTCTGAGTGAAGAAATTGCCCCTCTGGGCCCTTCTGAATCTCTCCCCTCTCACCTTAAACCTATGCCCTCTAGTTTTAGACTCCCCTACCTTTGGGAAAAGATGTTGACTATCTACCTTATCTATGCCCCTCATTATTTTATAGACCTCTATAAGATCACCCCTAAGCCTCCTACGCTCCAGGGAAAAAAGTCCCAGTCTATCCAGCCTCTCCTTATAACTCAAACCATCAAGTCCCGGCAACATCTTAGTAAATCTTTTCTGCACTCTTTCTAGTTTATTAATATCCTTTCTATAATAGGGTGACCAGAACTGCACACAGTATTCCAAGTGTGGCCGTACCAATGTCTTGTACAACTTCAACAAGACGTCCCAACTCCTGTATTCAATGTTCTGACCAATGAAACCAAGCATGCCGAATGCCTTCTTCACCACCCTGTCCACCTGCGACTCCACCTTCAAGGAGCTATGAACCTGTACTCCTAGATCTCTTTGTTCTATAACTCTCCCCAATGCCATACCATTAACTGAGTAGGTTCTGGCCTGATTCGATCTGCCAAAATGCATCACCTCACATTTATCTAAATTAAACTCCATCTGCCATTCGTCGGCCCACTGGCCTAATTGATCAAGATCCCGTTGCAATCCTAGATAACCTTCTTCACTATCCACTGTGCCACCAATCTTGGTGTCATCTGCAAACTTACTAACCATGCCTCCTAAATTCTCATCCAAATCATTAATATAAATCACAAATAACAGTGGACCCAGCACCGATCCCTGAGGCACACCACTGGTCACAGGCCTCCAGTTTGAAAAACAACCCTCTACAACCACCCTCTGCCTTCTGTCGTCCAGCCAATTTTGAATCCAATTGGCAACCTCACCCTGGATCCCGTGAGCTTTAACCTTCTGCAACAACCTACCATGCGGTACCTTGTCAAAGGCTTTGCTAAAGTCCATGTAGACAATGTCTACTGCACTGCCCTCATCTACCTTCTTGGTCACTCCCTCAAAAAACTCAATCAAATTTGTGAGACATGATTTTCCACGCACAAAGCCATGCTGACTGCCCCGAATCAGTCCTTGCCTCTCTAAATGCTTGTAGATCCTGTCTCTCAGAATACCTTCTAGCAACTTACCTACTACAGACGTTAGGCTCACCGGTCTGTAGTTCCCAGGCTTTTCCCTGCTGCCCTTCTTAAACAAGGGCACAACATTCGCCACTCTCCAATCTTCAGGCACCTCACCTGTGGCTGCCGATGATTCAAATATCTCGGTTAGGGGACCCGCAATTTCCTCCCTAGCCTCCCACAACATCCTGGGATACATTTCATCAGGTCCCGGGGATTTATCTACCTTGATGCGCTTTAAGACTTCCAGCACCTCCTCCTCTGTAATATGCACACTTCTCAAGACATCACTATTTATTTCCCTTAGTTTCCTAACATCCATGCCTTTCTCCACCGTGAATACCGATGAGAAATATTCATTCAGGATCTCACCCAACTCTTGTGGCTCTGCACATAGATGTCCTTGTTGATCCTTAAGAGGCCCGACTCTGTCCCGAGTTACTCTTTTCCCCTTTATGTATCTGTAGAATCTCTTTGGATTCTCCCTTGCATTATTTGCCAAAGCAATTTCATGTCCCCTTTTTGCCCTCCTGATTTCCCTCTTAACTCTATTTCGACAATCTCTATACTCTTCAAGGGATCTACTTGATCCCAGTTGCTTATGTACGTCATATGCCTCCTTCTTCTTTTTGACCAGAGTCTCAATATCTCGAGTCATCCAGGGTTCCCTACTTCTACCAGCCTTGCCCTTCACTCTAAAGGGAATGTGCTTACCCTGCACCCTGGTTAACACATTTTTAAAAGCCTCCCATTTACCAGCCGTCCCTTTGCCTGCCAATAGTCTCCCCCAATCTACCTCTGCAAGTTCCTGTCTGATACCATCAAAATTGGCCTTGCCCCAATTAAGAATTTTAACTCTTGGGCCAGACCTATCATTCTCCATAGCTATCTTAAAACTAATGGAATTATGGTCACTTGTCCCAAAGTGATCCCTCACTAGCACTTCTGTCACTTGCCCTTCCTTATTTCCCAAGACGAGGTCAAGTTTTGCCCCCTCTCTAGTCGGTCCATCCACATACTGAATGAGAAATTCCTCCTGAATACACTCAACAAATTTCCCTCCATCCAAGCCCCTAATGCTATGGCTGTCCCAGTCAATGTTGGGAAAGTTAAAGTCCCCTACTACTACCACCCTATTATTCTTGCAGCTATCTGTAATCTCCTTACATATTTGCTCCTCAATTTCCCGCTGACTATTTGGGGGCCTGTAGTACAGTCCTACCAAGGTGATCTCTCCCTTCTTATTTTTCAGTTCCACCCATATAGACTCAGTGGGCGAACCCTCGGATATATCCCCTCTAAGTACTGCCGTGATGTTCTCCCTAATCAAAAACGCCACTCCCCCTCCTCTCTTACCTCCTGTTCTATCCTTTCTATAGCATCTGTACCCCGGAACATTGAGCTGCCAGTCCTGCCCCTCCCTTAGCCATGTTTCAGTCATAGCTATAATATCCCAGTCCCATGTGCCCGTCCATGCCCTGAGTTCATCCGCTTTGCCCGTCAGGCCCCTTGCATTGAAATAAATGCAGTTTAATGTAGACCTTCCTTGCTCTCTGCCCTGCTTTCTCTGGTCATGCTTTACACACTCTCCCTTCCTGCCTTTTGTTTCTGTTTGGTTATGCGGAAGTGCAGGAAAATGGACGTTAGGAATGTCAGATCAGTTATGATCCTATTGAATGGTGGAGCAGACTCGAGGGACCGAATGGCTACTCCTGTTCCTATTTCTTATGGTCTTATTGCCAAAAACAGCAATGTTAATTTTTTTTTCTTTGAACACTGAGTAGCTTGTGTATTTCTCTGTCTTTTCGTTCCTTCTTCCAAGCTGTCAGGGTTTTTTGATAGAATCCAGGGTTTTTTGCTCTCACTTTGATCATCCCCAACTTCCAGTCTCCCACCATCAACAAAGAAGCACTTGTGATGTGCCAGTTACTTTTTTTAATAAGGCAAGTATAAAGAACGTTTCAGCAAAGTCGAACCTTTGTGGCAGTGAATATCCCGTAATTTGAGATGACCAAACCATCTCAGGAAAAAAAAGTCAATATATAACTTTCAAAGCAAAGCATTAAAGGGAAGATGTGTGGAGTAAACCTGTGGGGGGGATGGGTGGTAGGTGATGGCCTTTTCGCACTCTACCAATAGTTTGTAGCCTTGCCTGTTATGTACATTCAGGTTATAACAGATCACTTTCTCTTAGAATTAATTTGTTTGTTGGCACATAACTGGCTATTGGCATTTTGATATCATTGTGTGATTTCTGTGTTTCTGAAAGTGAACCAGGACGTTAGATTGTGCCATGTAACAAACTGCTAGCCTCATTCAAACAGGTTATTAGGGTGACAGCATGGAGAGGTCTCAGTGAGGCGATGAGGGTGGATGGGTGGGATGGTCTCTGGAAGTGAGGCTGGGAAGCAGCTTTATTCATCTCACCTCTGCTCTGCCCTGCGTATGAGCGATCAGTGTTCACAGGTATTCACAAGTACATGTGCATATACTTTTTGTTGGGGGAGAGTGGGGGAATGTTGAAAGGATTCCTAATAATTGTTAGTCTGTTGAAGAGCACCATGAACACTCCTTCCAATACGACTTACAGGTCCTGGCAGGAACTTGAAACCCACAGGTAGAAACACTACCAGTGTGCCACAGACCTCTATTGTGAATTGGTATTGCTGCCCTGTCTCCCTGCCCTGGATGAGCTACATTTACTATTCCATATAAGCTGTTGCCACATCATCTCATTATAGAGCAGCAAAGATATTCAGAATTGTGTAAGTGTGCTTTATAATAATAATCTTTATTATTGTTTACAAGTAGACTTACATTAACACTACAATGAAGTTACTGTGAAAATCCCCTAGCCGCCACATTCCAGCACTTGTCCGGGTACACTGAGGGTGAATTCAGAATGTTGAATATATCAAACAAGCACATCTCTCGGGATTTGTGAGAGGAAACCGGAGCACCCGGAGGAAACCCACACAGACTCAGGGAGAATGTGCAGACTCCGCACAGACAGTGACCCACGTGGGAATCAAACCTGGGACTCTGGTGCTGTGAAGCAACAGTGCTAAACACTGTGCTACCGTACCGCAGTTTATGAAACATTAGCTGGTTAAGGAGTCATCAAAATGGCATCAAGTGATATCTTTGTACTAGAAAGTGTGCTAGACCATCCAACATTGTATGGCAACAGAATGCAAGCAAAGACTAGGGATTTTGCAGCAAGTGGTTTTATGAAAGGGAAATCATGTTTAACCTATTTATTGGAGTTCTCTGAAGGAGTCGCATGTGCTGTGGATAAAGGGATACTAAAGGTGGATGTACTATACTTAGCACGGTAGCATTGTGGATAGCACAATTTCTTCAAAGCTCCAGGGTCCCAGGTTCGATTCCGGCTTGGGTCACTGTCTGTGCGGAGTCTGCACATCCTCCCCGTGTGTGCGTGGGTTTCCTCCGGGTGCTCCGGTTTCCTCCCACAGTCCAAAGATGTGCAGTTTAGGTGGATTGGCCATGATAATTTGCCCTTATTGTCCAAAAATTGCCCTTAGTGTTGGGTGGGGTTGCTGGGTTATGGGGATAGGGCGGAAGTGTTGACCTTGGGTAGGTTGCTCTTTCCAAGAGCCGGTGCAGACTCGACGGGCCAAATGGCCTCCTTCTGCACTGTAAATTCTATGATTTACAGAAGGCATTTGATAATGTGACAATTCCAAATTTATTGTGGAAAATAAAAGCTCATTGTGTAGGGGGTAACATATTGGATTGGATTGGATTTGTGTATTGTCATGTGTACCGAGGCACAGTAAAACGTATTTTTCTGCGAGCAGCTCAACAGATCATTGAGTACATGAAGAGAAAAGAAGCATAAAAGAAAATATATAATAGGGCAACACAAGGTACACAATGTAACTACACAAACTCCTGCATCAGGTGAAACATACAGGGGTGTAGTGTTAATCAGGTCAATCCATAAGAGGGTCGTTTAGGAGTCTAGTAACAGCGGGGAAGAAGCTGTTTTTGAGTCTGTTCGTGCGTGTTCTCAGACTTCTGTATCTCCTGCCCAATGGAAGAAGTTGGAAGAGTGAGTAAGCCGGGTGGGAGGGGTCTTTGATTATGCTGCACGCTTTCCCCAGACAGCGGGAGGTGTAACCAGAGTGAATGGATGGGAGGCAGGTTCATGTGATGGACTGGGCTGTGTTCACGACTCTCTGAAGTTTCTTGCAGTCTTGGGCCGAGCAGTTGCCATACCAGGCTGTGATGCAGCCAGATAGGACGCTTTCTATGGTGCATCTGTAAAAGCTGGTAAGAGTTAATGTGGACATGCCGAATTTCCTTAGTTTCCTGAGGAAGTATAGGCGCTGTTGTGCTTTCTTGGTGGTAACGTCGACGTGGGTGGACCAGGACAGATTTTTGGTGATGTGTGCCCCTAGGAATTTGAAGCTGCTAACCATCTCCACCTCTGCCTCGTTGATGCTGACAGGGGTGTGTGCAGTACTTTGCTTTCTGAAGTCAATGACCAGCTCTTTAGTTTTGCTGGCATTGAGGGATAGATTGTTGTCGCTGTACCACTCCACTAGGTTCTCTATCTCCCGCCTGTATTCTGACTCGTCGTTATTTGAGGTCTGGCCCACTGTGTTCATATCATCAGCAAACTTGTAGATGGAGTTGGAACCAAATTTTGCCACACAGTCGTGTGTGTACAGGGAGTATAGTAGGGGGCTAAGTACGCAGCCTTGCGGAGCCTCAGTATTGAGGACTATTGTAGAGGAGGTGTTGCTGTTTATTCTTACTGATTATGGTCTGTGGGTCAGAAAGTCAAGGATCGAACCATGTCCATATGTTTTGGTCATGCCCGGCACTGGAGGGGTTCTGGAGAGGAGTGGCGGGAGCAATGTCTCAGGTGGTGAAAGTCCGGGTCAAGCCAAGCTGGGGGCTAGCAATATTCGGAGTAGTGGATGAACCGGGAGTGCAGGAGGCGAAAGAGGCCGGTATTCTGACCTTTGCGTCCCTAGTAGCCCGGCGAAGGATTTTGCTAATGTGGAAGGAGGCGAAGCCCCCCAGCGTGGAGGCCTGGATAAACGATATGGCTGGGTTCATAAAGTTGGAGAGGATTAAGTTCGCATTGAGAGGGTCTGCGCAGGGGTTCTACAGGTGGTGGCAACCGTTCCTAGACTATCTCGCGGAGCGCTAGAGGAAGGTCAGTCAGCAGCAGCAGCAACCTGGGGGGGGCGGGGGGGGGGGGGGGGGAGCTGCCTGGGGGGGTGGAAGAGCAAGAGATCACATGAAGAGTCGGGGAAACTGGCACGTACGGGAGAGAGCCAGTGTACAAAGATATGTAAAGATACTATTTTGTCATGTATATATCTTGCTCCGCGCGATTTCTCGTTTGTTTTTTTTCTTTTTGGTTACCGGCGGGGGGGGGCTGGTTATTGTTTGTAAGGGAGAAAAATTGTGTTAAAAACTTTAATAAATATATTTTTTTTTAAAGAAAGTCAAGGATCCAGTTGCAGAGTGAGGAGCCAAGTCCTAGGTTTTGGAGCTTGGCTGGGATTATGCTGTTGTAGGCGGAGCTGTAGTCAATAAATAGGAGTCTGATGTAGGAGTCCTTGTTGTCGAGATGTTCTAGGGATGAGTGTAGGGCCAGGGAAATGCCATCTGCTGTGGACCAGTTGCGGCGGTATGCGAACTGCAGTGGATCAAGGCATGGGTTGAAGATTGGCTAGCTCACAGGAAACAGAATTGGCATAACTGGATCTTTTTCTGGTTGGCAGGATGTAGTGAACTGTGCCACAAGGATCAGTACTCAGGCCTCAACTTTTTACAATTTATACAAATTACTTGGATGAAGGGGCTGAAGATATGGTTGCCAAATTTGCTGATGACAGAAAGATAGGTTGGAAAGTACATAAGAAATAGGAGCAGGATTGGGCAATTCTGCCTCTCAAGCCCGCTCTGCCATTCAATATTATCATGGCTGATTTCAACTCGGCCTCAACTCCACTTTCCTGCCCGTTCTCCATAACCCTTCAACCCGTTACTAATTAAAAATCTGTTTATCGCCTCCTTAAATTTATTCAATATCCTGGCATCCACCGCACCCTGGGGTAGTGAATTCCACAGATTCACGACCCCTTGAGAGAAGTAATTTCTCCTCATCTTTGTTTTAAATCTGCTATCCCTTATTCTAAAACCACGACCTCTCATTCTAGATTGCCCCACAAGAGGAAGCAGCCACACTGCGCCTACTTTGTCAATACCTTTATCATCTTATATATCTCAATTAGATCTCCTCTCATTCCTCTACACTCGAGAGAGTATAGGCCTAAACTGCTCAATCTCTCTTCATAAGGCAAACCCCTCACCTCATCTCTGGAATCAGCCTAGTGAACCTCTTCTGGACTGCCTCTAATGTATCTACATCCCTCCTCAAATAAGGGGAACTAAACTGTACACTGTCTCACCAATGCCTTGTACAATTGCAGAAACATTTTCCTACTTTTATACTTGATCCCTTTAGCTATAAAGGCCAAAATTCAATTGACCTTTTTTATTACCTGCTGTGCCTGCATGCTAGTTTTCTGTGATTTATGCACGAGGACACGCAAATCCCTCTGCATTAAGCACTCTGAAGTTTCTCTCCTTTTAGATAATAAGTTGCCTTTCTATTTTACTGACCAAAATGGATAACCTTGCACTTACCCACGTTAAACTCCATGTGCCATTTGTAAATTTCTTATTTCCTCATTGCAACTTACTACCCCACCCATTTTAGTGCCATTTGCAAATTTGGCAATAATACCTTTTATCCCTGCATCCAAGTCATTAATATATATTATAAATAGTTGGAGCCTCAGGTTGCTATATAGAGCCCCGGTGGCGAGTGTGGCTACAAATCGGCGGAGGTCGGAGTACTTTCGGCTATACCGAGGGACGAGGCAGGGGTGCCCCCTGTCCCCCTTGTTGTTTGCATTGGCAATTGAGCCTCTGGCCATGGCACTAAGGGAGTCCAGGAAATGGAGGGGACTGGTCCGAGGGGGAGAGGAACATCGGGTGTCGCTGTATGCGGACGACCTGTTGCTGTATGTGGCAGATCCAGTGGAGGGGATGGTGGAGGTCATGCGGATCCTAAGGGAGTTCGGGGACTTCTCGGGGTATAAGTTCAATGTAGGGAAAAGTGAGCTCTTTGTGGTACATCCAGGGGACCAGGGAAAGGGGATAGACGACCTGCCGTTGAAGAGGGAGGAAAGGAGCTTTCGGTACTTAGGGATCCAGGTGGCTGGGAGTTGGGGGGCCCTGCACAAGCTCAATTTGACGCGGTTGGTGGAGCAGATGGAGGAGGATTTCAAAAGATAGGATATGCTGCCACTCTCGCTAGCGGGCAGGGTGCAGTCGGTTAAAATGATGGTCCTCCCGAGGTTTCTCTTTGTGTTCCAGTGCCTTCCCATTATGATTCCCAAGGCCTTTTTCAAACGGGTAGGTAGGAGCATCATGGGTTTCGTGTGGGCAAATAAGACCCCGACGGTAAAGAGGGTGTTTCTGGAGCGTAGTAGGGACAGGGAGGGCTGGCTCTGCCGAATTTGTGCGACTATTATTGGGCTGCCAATGTGGCGATGCCAATGTGGCGATGATCCGTAAGTGGGTAATGGAGGGAGAGGGGGTGGCGTGGAAGAGGTTGGAGATGGCATCCTGTGTGGGCACGAGCCTGAGGGCGCTGGCGACGGCACCGCTGCCGCTCTCGCTGACAAGGTACACCACGAGTCCGGTGGTGGCGGCGACGTTGAAGATCTGGGGGCAGTGGAGACGACACAGGGGCGAGGAGGGAGCCTCGGTTTGGTCCCCGATTCGGGAGAACCATCGGTTCGTCCCGGGAAGGATGGATGGGGGGTTTCGGAGCTGGCATTGGGCAGGGATTAGAAGAATGGGGAACCTGTTTATAGATGTGACGTTTGCGAGCCTAGGGGCGCTGGAGGAGAAGTTTGGGTTGCCCCCGGGAAATGCTTTCAGATACATGCAAGTGAGGGCGTTTGTGAGGCGGCAGGTGAGGGAATTCCCGCTGCTCCCGGCACAGGGGACTCAGGACAGGGTGATTTTGGGTGTATGGGTTGGAGAAGGTAGGGTTTCGGCGATCTACCAGGAGCTGAAAGAAGAGGAGGAGGCCTCGGTAGAGGAGTTAAAGAGCAAGTGGGAGGAGGAGCTTGGGGAGGGGATAGATGAGGGTCTGTGGGCTGATGCCCTGAGTAGGCTTAATTCTTCCTCCTCTTGCGCCAGGCTCAGCCTAATACAATTCAAGGTTACTCACAGAGCGCATATGACAGGGGCGAGGTTTAGTAGGTTCTGTGGGATGGAGGACAGGTGTGGGAGCTGCTCGGGAAGCCCGGCGAATCACGTCCCCATGTTCTGGTCGTGCCCGGCACTGGATGGGTTTTGGAGGGGTTTCGCGAGGACTATGTCCAAGGTGGTGAAAGTCCAGGTCAAGCCGAGTTGGGGGTTGGCACTATTTGGGGTAACGGACGAGCCGGGAGTGCAGGAGGCGAAAGAGGCCGGTATCCTGGCCTTTGCGTCCCTGGTAGCCCGGTGGAGCATCTTGCTATTATGGAAGGACGTGAAGCCCCCCAGTGTGCAAGCCTGGATAAATGACATGGCAGGGTTCATCAAGCTGGAGAGGATAAAGTTTGCCTTATGAAGGTCTGTGCAGGGGTTCTTCAGGCGGTGGCAACCTTTCCTAGACTATCACGCGGAGCGTTAGGAGGAGGTCAGCAGCAGCAGCAACCCAGGGGAGGGGGGGGGGTCTCTTTCGGGGGGGGAATTCGGGTGGGTGGGGCTTCCCTATGGGTACCTTTGAATGTCATATGGGGGGGTTACTGTATATGGGGAAACCCAATGTGTAAGTTTTGTATAATTTTTGACTGTTGTGTTTGTGTTTCTTTTTGTTATTGGGGGTGGGGGGGTTTGATAAAAATGTTGTTGGAAAATTTGAATAAACATTTTTTTTTAAAAATAAATAGTTGGAGCCCGAGGACCGAACCCTATGGCACCCCACTAGGTACATCTTGTTAACCGGAAAAAGATCCATTTATCCCGACTCTGACTTTATGAAAAAATATATTTTTATTCAAATTTTAGCATTTTTACATTTTACAAAACAAGACAAAAACATTACACCACCAAATGCAATAAAACCTGCTTCATTCCCCCCCCCCCCCCCCCCCCAACAGCGAATGGTAACTAGCCCTCTGAAATGCGAAATGAACAAACCCCATCTCTTGTGAAACCCCTCATCTGCCCCCCCCCGCCACGCCGAGGCATGGGGTGGAGAAGCTGACCTCCACCCCAACAGAACCCGCCTGCAGGCGATCAACGAGGAGCAGGCTAAAACACCCCCCGCCTACAACTCCGGCAGGTCCGACAGCCCCAGCTCCAAATCCACATGCTGGGTCGCCCAACATTTCTCCAACTTCAGGCAGGACCAGAACATGTGCACATGAATAGCCGGGCCCCTCCCCCTCAAACAGCGCTCATCCTTGACTTTGCCAACTGCACCACCTTCAACTGTATCAACCCCAGCCTCGCGCACAAGGTTGAGGCATTCACCCTTCGCAGGCCTTCTGTCAGTTAGTGAGTTTTCTATCCAAGCTAATAAATTATCCCTAATCCCTTGTGTATTAACCTTTTGTATGGCACCTTATCAAATATCTTCTGGAAGTCCATATATATGACATTTCCACAATCCCCATTATCCACTTGATTTTTACATCTTCAACGAACTCTAACAAATTAGTCAAACACGATTTACCCTTCTATAAACCATGCTGACTCTGATGGATTGCGTTTTCAAAATGTCCTGTTATTACTTCCTTAATTATGGATTCTAACAATTTCGAAACAAGAGATGTTAAGCTAACTGGCCCATAATGTCCTATTTTCTTTGTCCTCCCTTTTTGAATAATGGCGTTAGATTAGCATTTTATCCAATCTACTGGAACCTTTCCCGCATCCAGGGAATTTTGGAATATTATAACCAATGGCTGTCACTTCCTTTAAGACCCTAGGATGTCCCATCAAGCCCTGGGGACTGGTCAGCCTTCAATCCCTATACTTTGTTTCGTACTTTTTCCCTATTGATAATGATTGTTCTAAGTCCCTCCATTTCTATTATCTCTGCATTACCTGTTACTATTGCGAATATTCTAGTATCCTACACCGCGAAAACTGAGACAAAATATTGATTTTGCATCTCCGCCATTTCTGTGTTCCCCACAATTAACTCCCCGGTCTCATCCTCCAAGGGACTTACATTCACTTTAGCTACTCTCTTCCCTTTTATATACTTATAGAAGTTTTTGCTATCTTTTTTATATTTTGCGCTTTTTTTCTTTCATGATTTACCTTTGCTCTTTTCACTATTTTTTTAGTAACCCTTTGTTGATCTTAAAAAGTTTCCCAATCTTCCAGCCTGCCACTGGCCTTTGCAATATGGCATGTCTTTATGTTATCTTTAACTTCCTTGTTTAGCCATGGATGTTTTCTCCTTCTTACAATCTTTCTTCCTCTCTGGAATATATTTTAGTTGGGAGGAATTGAATATCTCCTTGAATATCTGCCACTGCTCATCAACTGTCCTACCTTTTAGTCTTCCTGCCCAGTCCACCAGGCCCAAATCTGTCCTCATGCCAATGTTAACCTTTGTTTAACTCCAGTTTATCGCTCTCAAACTGAATTTTAAATTCTATCATGCTATTATCACACCACCCTGGATGATTCTTAACTATGAGCTCATTAATTAGTCCTTCCTTATTACACAATACCAAATCCAGAGTAGCCTGCTCCCTGGTTGGTTCCACAACATACCGTTCCAAGAAACAATCCCCAATACATTCATTGAACTCTCTCCCTTGTCAATTTGATTGATCCAGTCTATATGCATAATAAAATCACCCATGGTTATTGCTGTACTTTTCTTACAAGCCCCCAGTATTTCCTGGTTTATATTGTGCCCTAAACCAGGGGCTGGTTTAGCTCACTGGGCTAAATCGCTGGCTTTTAAAGCAGACCAAGGCAGGCCAGCAGCACGGTTCAATTCCCGTACCAGCCTCCCCGAACAGGCGCCGGAATGTGGCGACTAGGGGCTTCATTGAAGCCTACTCGTGACAATAAGCCATTTTCATTTTCATTTCATTACTGTGCTACTACTGTTTGGGGTTCTATAGATTACTTCCACCAGGGACGTCTTTCCTTTGCTTTTCTTATTTCTGCCCAGACTGATTCCACATCTTGATCTCCATTGCCTGTATCATTTCTCACTACACCACAGATCCCTTCCTTTATATCCAAAGCTACACCACCTCCTTTTCCTTTCTGTCCATCCTTCTGAAATACTGAGTACCCTTGGATATTCTTATTGATCCTGTGCTAATTAGCACGTGGCTCAGGTATTAATCCAGAGACGATTATCTTTCTGGTTCTGCTTTTTAATTTAGCCCCTAGCTGCTCATACTCCCTCAGTAAAACCTCTATCCTTGTTCTACCAATGTCTTTGGTAACTATATGGACTATGACAACTGGATCTTTTCCCTCTCGCTCCAAGTTCCTCTGCAGCCCAGTTGAGATACCTTGAACCCTCGCACCAGGTAGGCAGCACATCCTTCGGAACTTTCGATCCCGGTCACAGAAAACAGTGTCCATGCCCCTTACTATTTTGTCCCCGAATATGACTACATTTCTCTTCTCTGCACCCACAGTGCTGTAGTCAGTTTGCTCATCTTCCCTACAGACCCTGCTCTAATCCACACAGGGAACAAGAATCTGGAACCTGTGAGACAAGGACAAGGATTGAGGCTCCTGTAACTCTACCTCTTGGATCCCTCTATGTGTCTCACTCATAGTCACACCCTGCTGTTCCTGGTCACCAGCCGAATTCAAGGTAGTTAATCTAAGGTGCGTGACTACCTCCTGAAACACAGCGTGCAGGTAACACTGCCCCTATCTGATGTGTCACAGCATCCGAAGCTCAGACTCCAGTTCATCAACTCTGAGCAAAAGTTCCTCAAGCAAACAACACTTGCTCCAAATGTGGCTCCAAATGTGCTCACTAGGACCGCAATGGGGTCCAACAGCTCCCACATCATGCAGGTACAACGCATCGCCTGGCCCCTCTATGTTATTTAATCGGAAAGGTGTAAATGCGTTAGACGTAGTTCAAAGAAGGTTTACTTGACTAATACCAGAAATAGATGGGTTGTCTTCTGAGTAAAGGTTGGAGAGGTTAGGTTTGTATCCTCTAGAGTTTAGACGAGTAAGAGGTCTTTGGACTTCCGGCGGGGGCCATGAGGTTGCACATAAGGTGGCTCCTCCTTGGGGATTTGGTTTTTGTCCCTTTCTGCCTGTCTAGTGGGTGCTGTTGAGGTGAAAAGTGTTGCAATTGAAGAGTTTGGAGTTTGGATGTCTGAAAATTATAATACAAGGAACTTCTTTAAGAGAGTTTAGGAAGCAGAGGCAGGGGGTCAAGGACGATCTGGCAGCGGTTACTGAGCCAATTCAGGCAGCTCTGAACAGGTTGGAACAAGGGTTGGAGTTACAGAGCTCAACGATTCAGAAGGTGCAGGAGATGGTATCGGATCATGATGATCGCATTACCTCCTTGGAGGCAGAGGTGGCGATGTTGGTGGAGGGGTAGAAGACATTGAAGACCAAGGTCGACGGCCTGGAGAATCATTCCAATCGCCAAAATTTGAGGACCATTGGGCTGACGGAGGGCATGGAAGGTGCGAATGCCACGGAATGTGTGCAAAGATGTTCAGGAAGCTGGTGGGGGAGGGAGTCTTTGCACCACCGGTCTTTGAGACAGAAGCCCAGATCTGGGGAGCCACCAAGGGCAATCATAGTCCAACTCCACAGGTACTTGGACAAGGAAAAGATCCTTAGGTGGGTGAAGGAAACACAAGAATGCAGATGTGAGGGCCACACCGTCAGAATTTACCAGGATGTTGGGGCAGAACTGGCCAAAAGGCGAGCGGGGTTCAGTAAGGTCAAGACAGCTCTTTATAAGAACTGAGTGATATTCAGAGTGGTCGACGCAGCTCGTCTGCGGGCCACATTTGAAGATGGGGACCATTACTTTGATACACCAGAGGAGGCTAATTACTTTGTTAAGAGACATGAACTGGGGGAAGTTTGAATAAAGTAGTTAGTTTCACCTGAGTGGTGGGTTTTTGTTATTTTTCTTGCTGTTTGTAATCTACATATTTTTGTTATGTCTTTAATCTTTATCTCAGTTATGTTTTTTTGGTGGGGGGGTTTCAGAGCATTGTTGCAAATGGTTGGAAATGTTGGGGGTTGAGGGAGTGGGTGTGGGTGTGGGGATGGCTTTGTATAAAGTTCAATATTAAACTTGGGTTCTTGGCTGTTTGTGGAATTATTCAATGTATAACTTGCATTTTCTCCCAGCTGGGGGTCACCCTGCTCGCAGAGATCCTCGTTAACAGGAGCAAAGTTACTAGGGACTAGTTAAAGGAACTAGGGATAACCCTGTGAATTACAGGCCAGTTAGTCTTACTTCGGTGGTAGGCAAAGTAATGGAAAGGGTACTGAAGGATAGGATTTCTGAGCATCTGGAAAGACACTGCTTGATTAGGGATAGTCAGCACGGATTTGTGAGGGGTAGGTCTTGCCTAACAAATCTTATTGAATTATTTGAGGAGGTGACCAAGCATGTGGATGAAGGTAAAGCAGTGGATGTAGTGTACATGGATTTTAGTAAGGCATTTGATAAAGTTCCCCATGGTAGGCTTATGCAGAAAGTAAGGAGGCATGGGATAGTGGGAAATTTGGCCAGTTGGATAACAAACTGGCTAACCGATAGAAGTCAGAGAGTGGTGGTGGATGGCAAATATTCAGCCTGGATCCCAGTTACCAGTGGCGTACCACAGGGATCAGTTCTGGGTCCTCTGCTGTTTGTGATTTTCATTAATGACTTGGATGAGGGAGTTGAAGGGTGGGTCAGTAAATTTGCAGACGATACAAAGATTGGTGGAGTTGTGGATAGTAAGGAGGGCTGTTGTCGGCTGCAAAGAGACATAGATAGGATGCAGAGCTGGGCTGAGAAGTGGCAGATGGATTTTAACCCTGAAAAGTGTGAGGTTGTCCATTTTGGAAGGACAAATATGAATGCGGAATACAGGGTTAACGGTAGAGTTCTTGGCAATGTGGAGGAGCAGAGAGATCTTGGGGTCTATGTTCATACATCTTTGAAAGTTGCCACTCAAGTGGATAGAGATGTGAAGAAGGCCTATGGTGTGCTCGCGTTCATTAACAGAGGGATTGAATTTAAGAGCCGTGAGGTGATGATGCAGCTGTACAAAACTTTGGTAAGGCCACATCTGGAGTACTGTGTACAGTTCTGGTCGCCTCATTTTAGGAAGGATGTGGAAGCTCTGGAAAAGGTGCAAAGAAGATTTACCAGGATGTTGCCTGGAATGGAGAGTAGGTCTTACGAGGAAAGGTTGAGGGTGCTAGGCCTTTTCTCATTAGAGCGGAGAAGGATGAGGGGCGACTTGATAGAGGTTTATAAGATGATCAGGGGAATAGATAGAGTAGACAGTTAGAGACTTTTTCCCCGGGTGGAACACACCATTACAAGGGGACATAAATTTAAGGTGAAAGGTGGAAGATATAGGAGGGATATCAGAGGTAGGTTCTTTACCCAGAGAGTAGTGGGGGCATGGAATGCACTGCCTGTGGAAGTAGTTGAGTCGGAAACATTAGGGACCTTCAAGCAGCTATTGGATAGGTACATGGATTACGGTAAAATGATATAGTGTAGATTTATTTGTTCTTAAGGGCAGCACGGTAGCATTGTGGATAGCACAATTGCTTCACAGATCCATGGTCCCAGGTTCGATTCCGGCTTGGGTCATTGTCTGTGCGGAGTCTGCACGTCCTCCCCGTGTCTGCGTGGGTTTCCTCCGGGTGCTCCGGTTTCCTCCCACAGTCCAAAGATGTGCGGGTTAGGTGAATTGGCCAATGATAAATTGCCCTTAATGTCCAAATTGCCCTTGGTGTTGGGTGGAGGTGTTGAGTTTGGGTAGGGTGCTCTTTCCAAGAGCCGGTGCAGACTCAAAGGGCCGAATGGCCTCCTTCTGCACTGTAAATTCAATGATAATCTATGATTAATCTAGGACAAAGGTTCGGCACAACATCGTGGGCCGAAGGGCCTGTTCTGTGCTGTATTTTCTATGTTTTCTATGTTCAAAGTGAGGGAGGGAGCCGCGGCTGGTTACCTGAGGCGGGGGGCGGGATTGTTTTATTTGTTCACTGAGGTAACGAGTCTCGATGGGTGGGGTTTTCTTTGTTTGGGATGGGGAGGAAGAGTTGTTGGTTTGGTTTCTGGGGGTGCGGGGAGGGGAGGGGAGGGACGGGATGGACTGCTAGCGATGAAGTTTTCTTTGTTGAGCTACTGCTTTGTCGGGAGGGGGTGGCAGCGGCCATCTTGGGTGAGCCTGGAACCTGGGTGAAGTGGGCCCATGTCGGAGTTCCTTGCAGGCAGTCGATGTCTGACCAGGGTAGCGGGGAACCAGGAGGCCCCGCAATCAGTCTGGTTACATGGAACGTAAAGGGGTTAAATGGGCCAGTTAAAAGATTTTGGGTGTTTACCCTTCTAAAAAGTTTGAAGGCAGACATTGTTTTCTTGCAGGAGACACATCTGAGAGTTTGGAAACAGATGAGGCTAGGGAAGGGGTGGATGGGATAGGTGTTCCATTTGAACTTTGACGGAAGGACGAGGGGGACCATGGTGCTGATTAATAAGAGGGTGGTTTTTTGATGGGTAATATTTTGGTGAATTCAGTGGGGTGATATGTGATAGTGAGTGGGGTGTTGGTGGGTGCTCTGGTGGTCTTGGTGAATGTATTCCAGCCGAACTGGGAAGATACAGATTTTATCAAGAGGGTGCTGCCGGCCATCCCTGGCCTGGACTCACATCAGTTGATCATGGGAGGACTTTAATTATGTCCTTGATCACAGACTGGATAGGTTGTCCCCCAAATCCCTTATGATATCAGGGTTGGTGAAGGAGCTGCTAGTGTTTATGGATATTCATATACCGGAGGGAGAAGGGATTTTCCTTCTTTTTACGAGTCTACTCCCGTATTGACTTCTTTGTAGTGGGAAAGTCGTTACTCCCTGAGATGATGTATTCGGCAATTGTTATATCTGACCATGCTCTACATTATGTGGATTTGTGTTTGGAGGATGGCTACATCCAGTGACCCCCATGGTGGCTGGATACGGCGATGCTCACAGACAAGGGGATGTGCGAGAGGATAGCTTCCGTTGTTGGATAGCTTCCGTTGTTGGACCTATGTGAAGTTTAATAAGAACAAGAGGTCTCACCTTCCACGTTCTGGGAAGCATTAAAGACAGTTATTAGGGGAGAGTTAATTTTGATTAAATCTCATAGAGACAGGGGAGGGCAGAGAGGCAGAGATTGGTGGAGCCTTTATTGACAGTGGACCATCAATACTCTGCTACCCCAAAGGCAAAGCTGTTGGCGAAGAGGAAGAAGCTCCAGGTGGAGTTTAAGTTGTTGTCGATGGTGAGCCAATTTCATTGTGTAAAAGCAACATTTTACGAGTATGGGGAGAAGACCAGTCGGCTAATGGTTCACCGGCTGAGGCGGCAGGAGACTTCTTCGGGGGAGGTTTGGTTTCTGATCCAGAAAAGGTTAATGGGGTATTTGAGACCTTTTACTGGGGCCTTTACAGGCCTGAGCCTCTGGAGGAAGACTTGACAATGTTACAGTTCTTGGATTGGTTGGGTTTCCCAGTGGTGGAAAGGGAGGCACTGCTTGGGCTAGAGGAAATTATGAAATGTGTCTGTTCTGTGCAGTCTGGGAAGGCACCTGACCCAGATGGATTCCCAATGGAATTTTTATTTTAAATTTGTGCCAGAGTTGAGGCCACATGTGTTGAAGATGTTTAATGATTCTCTGTCCCGGTGGTGTTGCCAGCCACACTACGGCAGGTGTTCATTTCCTGAATCCTGAAGAAGGAAAAAGATCCCGTGGAGTGTGGGTAATATCGGCCCATCTCTCTGTTGAATGCTGATGCAAAGCTGTTGGCGAAGGTGTTGGCAACCTGTTTGGAGGGGTGCATGCCGGGGGTAATTTCCAACGGTCAAATGGTTTTTTAAAAAAAATTTTGAGTACCCAATTATTTTTTTTCTAATTAAGGGGCAATTTAGCGTGGCCAATCTGCTTAACCTACACATTTTTGGGTTGTGGGGGTGAAACCCAGGCAGACACGGGGAGAATGTGCAAACTTCACACGGACAGTGACCCAGGGCCAGGATCGAACCCGGGTCCTCAGCGCCGTAGGCAGCAGTGCTAACCACTGCACCACCGTGCCGCCCTCAAATGGGGTTTGTTAAGGGCCGGCAATTGTCAGCCAACATTAGGAGACTCCTGAATATGATGATGTCGGCCTCATCGGGGGCCGAGCCAGAGGTAATCACCTCCATGGGTGCAGAGAAATGAATGGGTTGTGTGGCGGTATCATCTTGAGGTACTGGGTCGGTTTGGCTTTGGACCTAGGTTCATTTGATGGATGAGGCTTTTGAATAGGGTTCCCACTGCAAGGGTTTGCATCAATGCATTAAGTTTGGGGTACTTTTAGTTCTATAGGGGTACAAAGCAGGGATGTCCACTTTCCCCGTTACTGTCTGCTTTGGCACTCGAGTCGTTGGCTATTGCACTTAGGTTGTTGGCCAGGTGGAAGGGCATAGAAAGGAGAGGTAGGGAACATAGGGTGACCCTTTACGTGGATGACTTATTGTTATATGTTATGGACCCTCTCGCTAATATGGGGAAGATAATGGAAGTGTTGAGGAAGTTTGGTTTCTTCTCAGGATATAGATTGAACGTGGGCAAGAGTTAAGTTTTTCCGGTGAACCCTCCGGCAAAGGAGCTGATCTGGAGAGATTACCGTTTTGACTGGCCAGGACTAGTTTTAGGTACCTGGGGATATGGGTTGCTCATGATTGGGCCTTGTTACACAAGTTGAACTTGGCCAGTCTGGTAGAGGGGGTGGAGGTGGATTTGAAGTGATGGGATGCCCTCCCGTTATCATTGACAGGAAGAGTCTAGACAGTTAAAATGAACATTCTTCTGAGGTTCTTGTTTGTGTTTCAGAGTCTTCCAATCTTTCTGCCCAAGTCGTTTTTTGGTAGGATTAATAAGCTGATCTTGACCTTTGTGTGGGTAGGTATGACCCCCCTCCCCTTGTGAGAGTTTGTGGGCAGATGGAGGAGGCCTCCTTTATTGGTTCAAGTTTGAGGTCACTTATTACTACTCCCCTTCTGTTTTCGCCTGCCAAGTATTCTATGAGCCCAGTGGCAACAGCGTCTCTAAAAAATGGAACCAATTTATAGATAAATTAAAACTGAAATCTATGTTGCTAATGGCGCTGGTCTGTAGGAACCATAAATTTATACCGGCTGGGATGGACCTGTCATATAAGATCAGGGAGGGGATCGAGAAGTTTAGGAATTTGTTCGTGGATGTTAGGTTTACTTGCCTGAAGGAGCTAGTGGAGAATGTGACATTATGTGAAATGTTCAGAATACAAAGGGTTAATGTCATATCATAATTAGCCACTAGATGGAGCTAGAATCAGAACTATATAAAGCACTGGATAAAAGCAAATTACTGCGGATGCTGGAATCTGAAACCAAAGAGAAAATGCTGGAAAATCTCAGCAGGTCTGGCAGCATCTGTAGGGAGAGAAAAGAGCTAACGTTTCGAGTCCAGGTGACCCTTTGTCAAAGCTCTATAGAAAAGGGTATATAAAGCACTGACTCACAGGCTTCTGGGAGAAGGCTGGAGAGGAGCAGTGAGAGAGTGTAGAGTACAGTTATAGATGGAGTGTATGGACTAGTGTTAGTAGAGTGTAGATTGTAGATTACTAGATTATTGTTTACTAATGGAGTAAGTGGTCAAGCTTTAATAAGTAGTGGAAATAAAAGTTAGCTTTCTTAATGAACTTAGCTTCTGTGGTCTTTGTGAACACCACAACATCCATCCTGATAACAGAATCACAAAGAACACTGCAGAGACCATTTCGCCGGGGGGGGGGGGTGGGGGGGGGGGGTTGCCAGCCCCCTCTCTGATGGATAAGGTGGTGTCCTTGGATGAAATAGGGAAAGGGAAGATATCTGATATTTATTAGCAGTTGAGGGAGAGGGCTTCGCTGGAGGAAATAAAGGGAAAATGGGAGGAAGGGTTGTGTTGTGCTTTTGAGGGGATGTGTGGAGTGAGGTTTTGCATGGGGTTAACTCTACCTCCTTGTATGCAAGACTTAGTTTGATTCAGTTTAAAGTGGTGCATAGGGCGCACATGACTAGGGCACGGATGAGTGGGTTCATTCCGGGAGTGGAGGATAGATGCAAGTGTTGTTCAAGGCGGCCTATGAACCATTCGCGCATGTTTTGGTCCTGCCCTCAGTTGGTCAGGTTCAGGACATAATTCTTCAGGACTACATCGGAGCTTTCATAGAATCCTCATAGAATCCCTACTGTGCAGAAGGAGGCCATTTGGCCCATCGAGTCTGCACCGACCCTTTGAATGAGCACTCTGCCAATCCAATTTACGAGTGCCCACCCCGCCCTATCCACATAATCCCATAACCTATCCTGCGCATCCCTGAACATTAAGGAACAATTTAGCATGGCCAATCCACCTAACCTGCACATCTTTGGACTGTGGGAGGAAACTTGGAGGCAACCCACACAGACACGGGGAGAAAGTGCAAACTCCACACAGACAGTGACCCGAGGCTGGAATTGAACCTGAGTCGCTGGAGCTGTAAGGCAGCAGTGCTGACTGTGCAACCTTGCTGCCCATCCCATGGAGGTTAAAATGGAGCCACGCTCATGGGTGTCGATCTTTGGGATATCAGACTTGCCAGAGCTACAGGAGAGGAAGGAGGCTGATGTGCTGATCTTCGCCTCTCTGATAGCCCGGTTTTGCTCGGATGGGGGGCATCAGTGCCACCTAAAGCGACGGCATGGTTGGGGAACCTGTCGGAGTTCCTGCATTTGGGAAAAAATATCAAGTACACCATTAGACAGTCGGAGGAGCGGTTCTATTTGAGGAGAATGCCATTTATTACCTTCTTTAAATAGCTGGTGTCATCACAAATAGGGGAGGGTGAGTAGGTCGGGGACGGGGGGTGATTGGGGGGGAGCAGGTTTGGATAAATAAGGGAAGTGTGGGTCTGGGCAGTGGGGATAATTTCATAAAAATTGTATAAACTTGGCTGCCTTTTTTGTATGTTCGGCCTCCCCGAACAGGCGCCGGAATGTGACGATTAGGGGCTTTTCACAGTAACTTCATTGAACCCTACTTGTGACAATAAACTATTATTATTATTATTATTATTATTAAGCTGGATATGGAGAGGATGATTCCTAATGTTGGAGAATATAGAACTCGGGGTCACTGTTTAAAAATAAGGGGCCACTCATTTAAAGCAGAGCTCAGGAAAAATGTATTCTCTGATGGTTTTGAATCTCTGGATCTCTCTTTGAGAATGTGGAATCAATTTAGGCAGCATTTTAAATTGGGCTCTATGTTGCTGTTGCCGACAATTTGTGGGAACCATAGGTTTGTGCCGTCCGGTCTAGATTCAGGAATTGGCATGGTAACATCGTACCTGGCCGTCTGGTCTAGATTCAATGTTCAGGGCATGGGAGAGGGAGGGGTTGGAGACGTTTAAGGATATGTTTCTTGAGGGTAAGTTTGCTGGGTTAGAGAAGTTCTAGCTTCCGAGAGAGAATGTATTTAGATACATGCATGTGCAAGATTTTGTACGTCAGGAGTTTCCTTCAGTTCCCCTGGCGCCTGCGCCTTCACTTATGGATAGGGTCCTGTCCTTGGACGAGTAAGGGGAGAGAAAAATCTCTTCTGAACAAATGTTGGCGACGGGACAGGCTTCGTTGGAAGAAGTAAAGGGGAAGTGGAAGGACAAGTTGGATTTGGTCTTTGGGGGGGGGGGGGGGGGGGGTGTTGGAGGGAGGCTCTTCATAAAGTTAATTTCACCTTGTGTGCAAGGTTAAGTTTTATACAGTTCAAGGTGGTGTATAGGGTGCATTTGACCAGGGAGTGTATGAGTGGGTTCTTCTCGGGGGTGGAGGATAGGTGTGAGCACGTTCTAGGGAGAACATGCAGACTCCGCACAGACAGTGGTCCAAGCCGGGAATCGAACCTGGGACCCTGGCGCTGTGAAGCAACAGTGCTAACCACTGTGCTACCATGAAATGTGCCAGGGGCTGATCAGTGGTGATGTGGGACAGTTCTAGGGTGAATGGTAGTTGGTCAAGGGTGATTGCGGGGGCAGGCGGAGGTTAAGCGCCACCAGAAGGCAGGGAAGGGGTGATGAAGTCTGGGGTAAGGGTGATGGAGGGAAGCTCAAAGGTGACTGAGGGAGGGTGCAGGGAGGTTTGGAGAAGTCAAGGCCCTAATGGCCTGGGTGTGATAATTCTGTGTGGTCTTGAATGGGGAACAAGTCAGATAATAGACATCTAGAGCTAGATTTTGGTGGGGAGGCATGAATGTCAAGTCAGGAAATTTCCCGGCCTGGCAGCTCCATCTCTGTTAAAGAGACCTCTACCTGCCATATTTTTGTGTTAGGGAGATGGAGTCAGGCATGCCACCTCCAGAGGCAGGCCTGAGATGGCAACAGAGGCAGATGAAAATGAAATGAAAATGAAAATCGCTTATTGTCACAAGTAGGCTTCAAATGAAGTTACTGTGAAAAGCCCTTGTCGCCACATACCGGCGCCTGTTCGGGGAGGCTGGTACGGGAAGATGGACGGTGAGGGTGGAAGGCAAGAATGCCCACCTCCATCAGCTCAGTTTTAATAATGAATGTCAGGCCCTCACACCCTCACTCCACATGTCCCCACCATGCCCCTCAGATTCCTATGCTGTCTCATATCCACATGCTCCCCACGTATGCTCCATAGACACTCACCCAGTATCCACTATGGGCAGACCTCAGGAGCCATGTCTTTGAAAGATGAAAAAAAAATGAACTTCTAACAATCTAATAAAGGTCTCACTCAAACACACTACATACTAAAAAGGACTCCCATTCATTAAACCCATTCAAAAAATTTAAATTTGCTCAAATGATCAATCTATTGTAAAAAAAAAAGCATCTATTTCACTAACCACATCAGACAGATAATGTTTTCATAACCTATTAAAACTACCAATCAAAATGTGAAGAGGGTCCCCTCCTGTTATAAGTGGTTTTGCCCTTTTGAACTCAGCCAAGCATTCATACTAGGCTCAGCAATAATAATAAACCCTGGGAAATATAAACAATGGATTTTATTGAAATTGAATAATCAGGTGGCCTTTTTTTCTAAGCTACATCAAATTTCCTGTAAATCAAAGCAGTCGAGGAGTAAGTGCAAGCTGCTCAAGAATTATTTCCCATTTTCAAGGAAGCTGGGTATTTAAATAATTTCAGAATATTATACCAGAGATCCCAAGCAGTCTTTTGTTAAGTTTTGAATGCATAAAAACACTTTTTTCATTGGAAAAAAATTTCAAATGTAGCTCAACACTTATACAATACTGATCAATGCAGTGGTCAACTTACTTTTACAGGACTGATCACTTCAGTAAAAACACATTTAACTTAAAATACAGTGGGGGCGATTCTCCAATATGGAGCCCAAGTGTTCGCGCCGTCGTGAACGCAGTCACATTTCACGACGGCGCAAACCGGGCCTGGGTACAACCGATTCTGGCCCCCACAGGGAGCCATCACGGCGCTGCAGTGGTTCCGCCGCGCCAACCCGCGCATGCGCAGTTGGGCCGCACCAACCTACGCATGCGTGGGGAACTTCTTTAGCGCGCCGGCCCCGACTCAACATGGCGTCGGTGTTCAGGGGCCGGCGATGCCAGAAAGTAGGCCCGGTGGGGGAGAGGCCGGCCCGCCGATCGGTGTGCCCTGATCGTGGGCCAGACCCCATCGGAGGACCGTCCCCCAACCATTCGCGCAGAGTTCCCGCCGGCAGTGACCAGGGATGAACGGCGCCGGCGGGACTCTGTCATATCGGCGCGGCCGCTCGGCCCATCCGGGCGGGAGAATCGGTGGCCCCGCCGATTACAGCAGCCGGCGCCGCGCCAAACGCGCCGCCGCAATTGGCGCCGATTCTCCGCACCTCGGAGAATCGCATGCCGGCGTCGTGGCACGGTTGCGGCGATTCTCCAGCCCGGCGCGGGGCTCGGAGAATCGGCCCCAGTATATAACTATTGAAAGTGAAATAACTTTTTTTTTGTATTTCAAAGTCTGTAAATGAAAGAATTCTAGAAGCGGGTAGCTGTTTTATTTTGCTTTTCCAATTGAGACTGTGGTTCCCCTGTGGTTCACAACTTCTTTAAGGTCTGCTAGCTATGTATCTTCACAAAACAGCTCCAAATCCATGTAAAATACTCACTACTGCAATGGAGTATGCAAGGATGAGATTGTTGAGGACCCACTAACCCTATTGCTTATCCCCAAGCCATAAAAATCCCACATGATGGAATGGGGCAGAAATCCTGGATCTCGTCACATCCACCATTTTTAAGACCACTCTGCCTCCGTTCCCGATGGTTGGAGGCATGAAAGTCCAGGCCCTAATTTTCTGTTCCATTCCCGAATGTTTATTATGTTGAAGGTTAAAAGAAATTGAAATGTGAAATTTGTGGGGCTGGATTCTCCGTCGCGGGATCCTCTGCGTCACCGGCAGCACACTCCGCCCACGGATTTCCCGACGGTATGGGGTGGCCACAATGGGAAACCCCATTGGCTGGCTGCGGGATGGAGGATCCCGTTGCTGGTGGGGGTGCGCCGCACCAGAAAATGGGTGCAGCGGGACGGAGAATGCCGCCTGTGATGTTTGTAATATGTTCAGAAAACATCATTGCAATCTTGCGTGCAGACGATTTAAAGTATATCTATGTGAAGTGACTGATATGGGATTGTATAAAGTAAAGATAAAATGCAGGTGTTCGCGTGTTGATTCTTTCTGATGTACATGGAAGTGAGCATTTTACAAGAAATTGGGTGTGTTGATTAACCCTCCAATGCTAACAAACACATTTTTCACTGAATATTAAAACATATTAAAAATCACTCAGAGGTATGTGAATCTTTGGATCTCTCTACTCAGGACTCTGGAGGCTCAGTTGCTGAGTATATTCAAGACTGAGATTGATTCATTCTTGGACACCAAGGGAATTTAGGGATGGGGATTAAATGGGAAAATGAAGTTGAGGTCGAAGATGAGGGTATTCAGCCGTGGAGGTCGTCATGACCATTTCAGATCCCATATATATTGTTACTATGAAACCCGAACTGTATTTCTCTTTACTTTAGCTTGGAGGTGCTGAAGCCAGTTTGTAACACTCCTACCACAGCCCAAGCTAAGATCAACAAATTCAGCATAGAAGGTTATCTTAGCATTCACAAATCAGCTTCAAACCAAATGGTGCCTTTACCAACTGATCCATCAAGGAGGGATGTTCCATTTTTAACTCCTGGGGTAAGCACCTGGACTGGTAAATGTTTCCCCTCATATCACAGAAGCCATCGGATCTCTACAGTGCAGAAGGGGGCCTTTCAGTCCATTGAGCCTGCACCAACCCTCTGAAAGAGCACCCTATCCCCGTAACCCCACCTAACCTTTGGACACCAAGGGGCAATTTAACGTGGCCAATCCAGCTAGCCAATATATACCCTTTCTTAGTATTGGAATGAACATACATTAATCACATTTTGCAAAGTTTTTTCATCAGTCTCACTAGTTCAAACTATGGAATGGAAAAACTCTGGTGATCTAAGTCAGAAGGATTTACATCCTATTGTTAATCAGCACACATTTGTTTAGGAAGGAAAACCCTGAGGAGGCAGTGTTCAAAATTGATTCAGAATGTTGATGGAGAAGGAATCTGCTGGCTGCAATCACAGGAACCAACCCAATGCTAGTTTAGTGAGCAAATGGAGAACTGATGACGCCTTTTAAGCTGTAATTATTTTAGCTTAGACATTTCTGGAATGGGTGTGGCAAGAAATTTAAGGCAGCTACAACTATTAATCTGAATGGCAGTACATCTCGCCAAGAATGTAACAATGACAGTACCGGGAGTACTTGGCCCGTGAGTTTAAGCCAGGCAGAAGTTATTCTTAAGAGATACCTTTTCCATTACCAGCCTCCCCGAACAGGTGCCGGAATGTGGCGACTAGGGGCTTTCACCGTAACTTCATTTGAAGCCTACTTGTGACAATAAGCGATTCTCATTTCATTCATTTCATTAAGAGAAAACAAAGCAGAAAATTGAAAGTTTTAATGCATAAATTAGATTACAGAGTAGAGGAGATCCTTAAGAAAAAGTGATTATAAGAGAAATGGCTCTCGCCTATAAGTCACTCTGCACCACAAATTGCAAATGATTGGTGAAAGTGCCTCTCTGTAGTATCATGTTATTGGAAGTAGCTTGGTATATTCTATCTTTAAATTTATATGAAGTTAATTGTACCTATTTTCTCTTGTTTCCTTCCTATAATCGGATTTTGCCTCTACGCATTAGCTGTTGCAATCACAAGATGTCAAAGAAGATGCTGTTCTGTGTTGCTCGATGGAGGTAGGTTTTTATTTCACGTTTTCATGGCAGTGATTCATAACGACATGGCTATACTATCTGCAGTCCAACAGCCAATTCTGTTTTATGATCTTTCATATTGGGCTTTGCCATGCAAGAGCCATGAGGCAGATGGGTTTGTGGGTCAATGGCGGGTAAGAAAATCAACCTTCAATCTGAGTGGTGAACCTTTGTGAGGCTATAATTAATGGCCATTCACAGAGATCACAGAGAAGGAAGGCAATGCTAACCCCTATTTGCATCATCATCACTAACCAGTTACGCTGTCTTCTGCCACACTGCTCATTAGCTGGGACGGCTGAAAGCACGGTAAAACAGTGAAGTATAGGTGTTTCCACCCTACCCTTGTCAAATTTACATGATCTGATTAAACCTGGCAATCATGTAACTCTTGAGGCCAGAGCCTACGTTTTGGTCAAGATAGGTCTAGGTTTTGGATATTGATAGTGTGGAGTGATTTTGCCTCAACACAAAGGCATCGGACATAACTTCACACCTGATACTTTTCGTAAGGTGGGTTTTTTAGACCAAGGGAGAGTAGCTGAGTGTAATGCTTCCCAATGTGTAGGCAAAGGTGAAGGAGGAAAAATCAAGCCCATCACTGCTGGTTGCACTTGAGTAATTACTAGCAAATGGTAGTAGCAACCTGCAAAATAGTTTTTCAGCCTGATGACACAAAGATAGGTGGGAAGGTAAGTGGCGAGGATGACCCAAAGAGTCTACAGAGGGATATAGACAGGTTCAGTGAGTGGGCATGCTTGGCTGATGAAATATAATGTAGGAAACGTGAAGTTATACACCTTGGTAGGAAGAATAAAGGAGCAGAGAATATTATTTGAATGGATATGGACTGCTGTAGAACAAGATTTGGGGGTTTTCGTGCATAAATCACAAAAGGTTAGCATGCAGGTTATTATTTGAATGGATGTAAATTGAGAGAGGTGGATACTTAGCGAGACCTTGGTGACCTCGTGCATCAGTCAATGAAAGTAAGCGCGCAGGTACAACAGGCAGTAAGAAGGCAAATGGTATGTTGGCCCTCATAGCGAGAGGATTTGAGTATAGGAATAGAGATGTTTTACTGAATTTTTACTGAAATTGTATAGGGAATTGGTGAGTATCACACCTGGAGTATTGTCTGCAGTTTTGCTGTCCTTATCTGAGGAAGGATGTGCAGCGAAGTTTTACCAGGCTGATTCCTGAGTTGGTGGGACTGTCATATGAGGAGAGACTAAATCGTTTAGGATTATATTCATTGAAGTTCAGAAGAGTGAGAGAGGATCTCATAGAAACTTACAAAATTCTAACCGGATTAGACAGGGTAGATTCAGAAAGAATGTTCCCGATGGTGGGGGAGTCCAGAACTAGGGGTCATAGCTTGAGGAAAAGGGGTAAACCTTTTAGGACTGAGGTGAGGAGAAATCTCTTCACCCAGAGAGTGGTGAATCTGTGGAATTCGCTGCCACAGAAAGGAGTTGAGGCCAAAACGTTGTGTAATTTCAAGATGAAATTAGATATAGCTCTTGGGGCTAAAGGGATTAAGGGATATGGAGGGAAGGCGGGATCAGGATATTGAACTTGATGATCAGCCACGATCATAATGAATGGCGAAGCAGACTCGAAGGGCCAAATTGCCTCCTTCTGCTTCTATTTTCTACGTTCAGGCAATTCCAGAATGTAATTTTGGCCTTTATTTCAAGGGAATGGTGTATAAAAATAGGTACGTCCTGCTAAAGCTATTCAAGGCACTAGTTAGACCACACCTGGAATACTGTGAACAGTTTTGATCCCCTTATCCATGGAAATATATGCTGACATTGGAGGTAGTCCAGAAAAGGTTCACTAGGTTGATCCTGCATATCATGGGATTTTCTTATGAGTAGAGGTTGAGTAGATTGGGCCTATACTCATTGGACTTTATAAGAATGAGGGACAACCTTATTGAGACATATTGGCTTCTCAGGGGACTTGACAGGGTAGATGCTGAGAGATCGTTTCCCCTTGTGGGAGAGTTTAGGACCAGAGAGCATAATCTCAGAGTAAGGGGACACCCATTTAAGTCAGAGATGAGAAGGAATTTCTTCGCTCAGTGAATCTGTGGCATTCTTTACCGCAGAGAGCTGTTGAGGCTAGCTCGTTAAATATTTTAGATTGTAGGAAGATATAGATGTGCTGGTCTGATGGGCTGATCAGTGACAAATGGAATTCAGCCCGAACAAGTGTGAGGTGATGCACTTGGGCAGGACAAACAAGGCAAGGGAATACCTGATGAACAGCAGAACCTGGGAAGCACCATGGTGTGCATGTACACTGGTCCCTTGAGATAGTAGAGCAGGTGGTTAAGAATGCATATGGTATACTTGCCTTTATTAGCCAAGTCATAGAGTTTAAGAGTCGGGAGGTTATGCTGGAACTGTATAAAATGTTGGTTCGACCACAGCTAGAGTATTGTATGCAGTTCTGGAATCCACATTATAGGAGGGATGTGATAGGACTTGAAAGAGTGCAGAGGAGATTTACCAGGATGATGCCTGGGCTGGAGAGTTCTAGCTTTGAAGAGAGAGTGGATAGACTGGGGTTGCGTTCCTTGGAACAGAGGAGACTGAGGGGGGACATGATTGAGATGTATAAAATTATGAGGGGTATAGATAGAGTAGACAGGAAAACTTTTCACCTTGGAGGAGGGATCATAGATTTAAAGTAAGGGGCAGGAAATCTAGAGTGGACATGAGGAAAAACCTTTTCACGCAAGGGAGTCTGGAACTCACTGCCTGAAAGGATGGTGGAGGCAGTGACCCTCATAACATTTAAGAAGAATTTAGATGTACATAAGATATACAAGGCTATGGGCCAAATGCTAGAAAATGGGATTGAATAGTTAGGTGTTTGTTTTTGACCGACAAAGACGTGATGGGCCAAAGGGCCTTTTATGCGCTGTAGACCTCTTTGATTCTATATGTTCACGGCTGAGATCGACAGATTTTTAATCAATAAGGGAATGAAGAGTTATGGGCATAAGGCGGGAAAGTGGCTTTAAGGATTATCATCAGATCCGTCATGACCTAATTGAATGGCGGAGCAGACTAAAAGGGCCAAATGGCCTACTTCTGTTCCTACGTCTTATCCTCTCAGACAGTGTTGCATGATGCAGAGGAGCATGGGGGAAAGCTAAGCTGACAAAAATAGCTAGCTGTTCTGATCAGAGAAAGTACCAATAGGGGCTGGTTTGGCACAGGTCTAAATCGCTGGCTTTGAAAGCAGACCAAGGCAGGCCAGCAGCACGGTTCAATTCCCGTACCAGCCTCCCCGAACAGGCGCCGGAATGTGGCGACTAGGGGCTTTTCACAGTAACTTCATTTGAAGCCTACTTGTGACAATAAGCGATTTTCATTTCATTTTCAATATCTTTTTGTGTAATGCATTACAATTGTAAGTAGATTGGTGCAATGAAGCCTTATCTTCAAATTAATATGAACCCTCCCCTCATTTAATGGGTTGTTTCTGACCGCAGAATTTTCTGTGCTGTTTTCATTTGAATCATGGGGATGAATTTCTTCAGACAGAGGGTGGTGAATCTGTGGAACTCCTTGCCGTAGAAGGCTGTGAAGGCCAAATCACTGAATGTCTTTAAGACGGAAATAGATTCTTGATGAAAAATGAAATGAAAATCGCTTATTGTCACAAGAAGGCTTCAAATGAAGTTACTGTGAAAAGCCCCTAGTAAGGGGATTAGTAAGGGGATCAGGGGTTATGCAGAGAAGGCATGAGTATGGGGATGAGAAACCTATCAGCCATGATTGAATGGCAGTGCAGATCCAATGGGCCAAATGGCCTAATTCTGCACCTATGTCTTCTGGTCTTATCCCACCAATACGTCAGGCTGTACGACTCCAGGCAACGAGTGGTGGAAGACTATTTATTCACAAAGTGCATCATCAGCAACACCCAAATGTTTTTTCTTCACACATGCAGGGGTCACGGCATAACAATCAGGAGGGGAAACCAAGGCTGACTTTGCCTTTCTCCCTCAACTCCCAATGTGAAGTCCAATGTAGTGTCCTGACTGTCACTTTACTTGGGATTAGCATAGGCCAGAATTTTAACGAAGGACCCTTGTCGTCTCTATTGCTTGGTGCCTCAGTGAATCATGCATTTGGTCACTTGAACCATCAGGGTTGTATCTACTGCCGACACTTTCTGCTCCCTAAACTAAAGGATTAAACCCTATCAGCAGGCATCATTTAGAGTACAAGTAAAAAAGAGAGCATGGGGGTAGCACGGGGATATAAAATTGCCTTTAAAATGATTTTTAATCTCCATCTCTGACTTGTCTTAATCATTGCTTATAGTCCTTTCAAGTGATGTGACAGTGTAAACTTTGACCTATAACCTTTGACCCATTTGACAGCTGCAGAGCACAGGCAAGCTGCTGGAGGAACAGCTGCCAGAGATGATGACAGAGCTGCTAGCAGCAGCACGCGACAAGATGCTGGGCCCCTCGGAATCGGCGTTGACGCGATCCCTCCTCCTCGAAGTCATCGAGCTTCACGCCAATAACTGGAACCCGCTGACCCCCACCATCACGCAGTATTATAACAAAACCATCCAGAAACTAACTGCTTAAAAAAGAAAAAAATAAACGGGGGGGAAAACAAGAAAACAGGAAGAAGGAGGAACAAAATGTAGGAAGGTGCCGTCTTTTTTTAAAAATGAAAAAAAAAAGACTCTTTACTGGAAGAAAGAGGAATGTATTAGATTTTTAAAAAACAGAAAGATAAGTCCCAGCATGCAGAGAATCATTTTCGGGGTGCATTCTTTCATTCGAGTGCCAAGCCTCCCTTTCCCCCTCCTGTGCTTTTGATTGTAGTTGATCCATTGACAGCACACCAACCCATGGTTTGTGGAGGGCTGGAGCTAGCCTGGTATTGTGCTGCGTGTGTGTATGTGTGCGCTCTGTGCTTTATTTGTTCTGCCATTGTGACAGCCGTCTTGCTAAGCAATTGGCAGAAGGTGACACTCAGCAGATGGCCTGGCAGGACAATAGGAAGCACGTTCTATGCCAGGCTTGAAAATCAATTACTTCATGCGGGGCTGGTTTTAAGTTGACCTTTTTCTTTTGTTTTATACACTCTTTCTAATTGCTCTAATTCTAGGAAAGGAAACAAGGAAAAACAAAATATACCGAGTTTACATCGGAACGTCAAATGCATGTCCTTTTTGTACAAAGCAGAACATTTTAATTTACTCAGCTTCTAAAACAATTTCTTCCAGAAGATTCTGAAATTATGCATTTCGGTTAAGTGACTGAATGTGCAGGTTTTGATCAATGTTGCATTTTGATTGAAGTGTGAGATGGTGGTGCCCGGGCACCAGAGCGGCACTCCCGGCTCTTGACCATATCCCAATGCTATGATTGTTAAAAGCTAAATGAAGACTTGACTTGGCCTCATACACTAAAATGGGCTACAGGAGATCCAGTATCTAAAGCTATGAAGGGACAATATGGCTTAAATGTGAAATACCTGCTAATATATTGTTAACGGGAGGACATTCCCATGAGTTTACAGTATTCTATTTAGACTGCAAGTCTACAATTCATTTAACGTAATTATTAATTTTCTTTTCTCAAATAGTTTACCTGCATCAACCAGTAAAATTATTCCCAGTATTATTTCTGGCTGAGTCACATGATGTGCTCGGAGAGCCATCTTCATGATACTTCTGCTAGCAAAGCCAGAAGTGAAACATGTTTGGGAATGGCTCTAACTCTGATTATTATGTCAGATGATGCATAGTCTGGAGTGTGCTCAAAGCAGTTGGGTATCTTGGGGTTGAAACAATGATAAACATGTTATCTGCTCATTATCGCATTGCTGTTGTGGGAGCTTGCTGTGCACAAATTGTCTGTCACCTTTCCTACGTTACAAACTTGACTGCACCTCATAAGTACTTCATCGGCTATTAAGAGCTTTGGGATGCCCTGAGGTATGCAAGGCGCTATATAAATGCAAGTCTGTCTTTTTTAATGTTACAAAATGGTAAAAATTCCATTCTTCAGCTTCTGATTTTGAACACCACAGCATGTTGCCGCCTTAGTGCCTCATAACACACTACAGACTCTGTGATAACTCGTGTAATAAATGCTGACTGAGTTAGCTCGCACAATAAGTGCTCGGCGAATCATTTCAGTGAGATATGTGTTGACCGCGCTGTTTCGTGGTAAACACCATGATTATCGTTCAACCATCTGACAGTGATTGGTAATTGTTATTGACATCATTCAATTGCATGAAGCGTCCAATGACTCCTGTTAACAGGGGGGAGGAGAATACTGTACCCTATGTATTATAACCTACAGTTGGGAGCATTTATGAACAAGGCTTCCTGGCCAACTGTTTGTATGAAGATTAATACAATTATAGCCACCAATATCACTTTTGATGTTGCCAAGGGCCTTGTCAGGTGGTAGGCTCTTGACAAAGCAATAGGACACCAGAGGTTTATCTTGGAGAGTGATTGAGAGTGCATTCTTGCTGTTGGTTAAGTCTTTTGAAGCATGGCCAGTTTTGTTTCCTCAAGCAACGATGACCAGGTTTTGGCACAGATAAGTCCAAGATCTAAACAATTTAACGAATGGATTTGGCAGCAGCCACTCCTATTTTAATGGTGTGCAAGTGTCGAACACTGCTCCACGTGACACTTCCACTTTTCCTTTTGCATTGTTGCAGCACAACTAGAGGCTAGTATTTAGTTCTGCCTTTAGCTCCAATCCTCAAAATCTCGTGGCGATTTGAGTGATAATATCATTGCAAGTCTGAAATTCTCATTCTTTGCACTCTGGTGTTCCGTAGGGAGTGGGATATTGAAGTCAGCGTGGGGATGGAGGTTAATTTTAACTTGTTTTCACATGGCATTAGCAGGGCAGTAACTGCCTGAAAATAGAGTTGATAGCTGCATTGCCCCATTAACCACAATGATAGGGCCAGTGCTACCTTGAAAGGCACCCATCATTAACACCCAAAATACCAATCCTGTTTCGGGGATAGGTCCCTTTTAATATGCAAATGGATATCTTCGGGCCCTGAATTTGTTTTACTCGTTACTCAGATTTGAGCATCACTAGTTAGGCCAACATTTGTTGCTCATCCCTAATTTCCCTTGAAAAGATGGCAGTGAGCTGCCTTCTTAAAACGCTGCAGTCCATGCAATGTAGTTACACTTACGGTGTTGTTATAAAGGAAGCTCCAAGATTTTGACCCAGCAACAGTGAAGGAACGACAATGTAGTCCCAAGTCAGGTTGGCGTGTGGCTTGGAGGAGCACTTGCAGATGGTGGTGTTCCCACCTGCATGTGACTTTGTTTGTTCTTTTATGTGTTAATGAAGGTGCTGTCAAAGGAGCCTTGGAGCATTGCAGCAGTGCATCTTGTAGACGGTATGCAGTGCTGCTACTGTGCATCATTGGTGGAGGGAGTGAATGTTTAAGGTGGTGTTTGGAGTGCAGATAAAACAACTGCTTTGTCCTGGATGGTGTTGAGCTTCCTGAATGTTGTTTGAGCTGCACTCATTCAGACAAGTGGAGGGTTTCCATTTCACTCCTGACTTGCACCATTGTAGCTTAAAAAGATATTCGATAAAGTGCCACACAAAAGGTTACTGACATATTAAAAGCTCATGGTGTTGGGAGGGTGATGTATAAGCATGGATGGAGAATTGGCTAACTACAAGGAAACAGAGAATCAGGATAAATTAGCCATTTTCGGGTTGTCAAACTGGGGCCTTGCCAGGTTAAAAGCTGGGAGGATGTTTCTTTTCACGGAAACTAGAACAAGCGGGTGCAGTTTAAAAATAAGGGGCTGATTTCACCAGTCCCCCAGCCGCATGTTTCTCGGCAGTGTGCCATTCACTGATGGCGGGATTCTCTAATCCCGCCGCTTGTCAATGGGATTTCCCATTGAAGCCACCCCACGCCACCGGGAACTCGCAGGCGGCGAGGTGCTGCCGGCGGAACAGAGAATCTCAACAGCCGGAGAATTCCGGCCAAGGCGTCTGCCATTTAGGAAAGAGTTGAGTGTCGTGTTGGGTGTTCTGGTTCACAAACAAGCCAACAATGCTGGAAGTGGCGTAACTCTATTTTATTAACTGTTCAACTATGCTAACACACTGTAAACGTGGGTATAAGCAATACCAGCTTAACTGTGGACCCTTTCCTATCACTTGCTATGGTGAGGCACTCAGCACATGGTGAATGTCTGTGATGCAGACTGTGAGCTCTGTGCTCTGAGCTGGCTGCTGCTAGAATGAGCGGGAACTCTCCTGCCCCCTGTCTTTATAGTGCTTGTGCTCTCACTGGTGATTGGCTGCGGTGTTATGTATGCTGGTTGGTCCTATTGCATGTCCATCAGTGTGTGTATGTGATTGCACCATAATGTACTGATGTATATTATGACATCCCCCTTTTTTACAAAGAACATATGCCTATGTGAGAAATAACGTGTAATGAATGTATCTGACCTTGTGTGTGCAGTATTTACATAACTATGTACATGAGGCTAGTCTATATACACGGGAAGGTGCCAGGTGCAGAGAAAAGAAAAACAAGGTGTGCACACCCTTTTCTGCTTTGCCTTTTGACTGGGGTTCAGGGGACTGGACGTCACGTGTACAAAGTTGTACCTGCTGTCGAAGTTAGACCATTCCTGGCTCGTGAAGCAGGGGCCATTGTCCGACATCACAGTGAGTGGGATGCCGTGACGAGCAAAGGTCTCCTTGCAGGCACGGATAACAGCCGATGACGTGATGTCGTGCAGGCATACAACCTCGGGATAGCTGGAAAAATAATCAACTATGAGAACATAGTCCCTGCCGAAAGCATGGAACAGGTCCATGTCTACCTTAGACCAAGGGTACATGACCAACTCATGGGGCTGAAAGGTCTCCCGTGGTTGGGCCGGCTGGAACCGCTGACAGGTGGGGCAATTGAGCACAGTGTTGGCAATGTCCTCATTTATGCCAGGCCAGTAGACAGCTCTCGAGCCCTCCGTCGGCACTTCTCTACGCCGAGAGGGCCCTCATGCAGCTGCTCTAAAACCAAGTGATGCATGATGTGTGGGATCACGATGCGGTCCAGCTTCAGGAGGACGCCATCAACAACTGCCAGATCATCTCAAATAATATAGAACTGCGGGCATTGTCCCTTGAGCCATCCGTCAGTCATGTGGCGCATCACACGTTGTAGCAGGGGGTCAGCCGCAGTCTCACGGCGAATGTGGGTTAGACGTTCATCCGTGGCCGGCAGATGGGCGGCCGTGAAGGCCACATGGGCGTCGACTTGGCAAACGAACCCCTCTGGGTCGGACGGAGTGGTGACTGCCCTGGACAGAGCGTCGGCTATGATCAGGTCCTTACCCGGTGTGTACACGAGCTGGAAATCGTATCTCCGGAGCTTGAGAAGAATGCGTTGTAGGCGACGGGTCATGTCATTGAGGTCTTTTTGGATGATGCCGACCAGCGGGCGATGGTCGGTCTCCACAGTGAACTGGGGAAGGCCACACACGTAGTTATGGAATTTGTCGACACCGGTCAACAGGCCTAGGCACTCCTTCTCGATTTGCGCATAGCGCTGCTCTGTGGGGGTCATGGCCCGTGACGCATAGGCAACAGGGGCCCATGGCGAGGCGTCATCTCGTTGCAGGAGCACCGCCCCTATTCCAGATTGGCTAGCGTCCGCTGATATTTTCGTCTCCCTTGCAGGATCGGAAAACGCCAATTCCGGGGCGGTGGTCAGCTTGACCTTGAGCTCCTCCCATTCACGCTGGTGGGCGGGAAGCCACTGGAAGTCCGTCGTCTTCCTAACTAGGTTGCGGAGAGCCATGGTGTAGGAAGCGAGGTTAGGGATGAACTTCCCTCGAATGTTGACCATTCCTACGAACCGGAGCAGCGCCTTCTTATCCGCCGGCTTCTGCATGGCCGTGATGGCTGCCACCTTGTCCGCATCCGGCCGCACACCCAACCAGGAGATGTGATCTCCTGAAAACTTGAGTTTGGTCTGGCCAAAAGAACATTTGGCTCTGTTGAGGCGAGGGCCTTGGTCCCGTATTCGCTTAAAAACGCATTGAAGGCGACTGATATGCTCCAGATGATGATGGCGTCCACATAGACGTGCACACCCTCGATGCCCTCCATCATCTGCTCCATGATGCGGTGGAACACTTCAGATGCTGATATGATTCCAAATGGCATTCTATTGTAGCAAATGGGGTGTTGAAAGTACACAGCTTTCTGCTGGACTTGTCCAATTGAATATACCAGAAGCCCTTTGATGCATCCAGCTTGGTGAATATGTTGGCTCGAGCCATCTCGCACGTGATCTCCTCACACTTGGGGATAGGGTAATGCTCCCGCATGATGTTACGATTTAAATCCTTCGGGTCGATACAGATCCGGAGCTCGCCGGAAGGCTTCTTGACGCACACCATGGAACTGACCCAGTCGGTTGGTTCCATCACCCTGGAAATCACTCCTTGGTCCTGAAGGTCCTGCAGCTGCTGCTTGAGGCGGGCCTTGAGGGGTGCTGGGACTCTGCGAGGTGCATGGACCACAGGCGTGGCGTCCTGTTTGAGCAGGATTTTGTATGTGTAGGGAAGTGTGCCCATGCCTTCGAAGACATCTCGGTGTTGAGTGATGATGGCACTTAGTTGCGCCCTGAAGTCCGCATCTTGGAAGTCAGACGTGTCCTCTGGAGAGAGGGAATGTACGCGCTGCACAAGGTTAAGGAGCTTGCACGCCTGTGCACCTAGCAGGGAGTCCTTTGAGGAGCCCACGATCTCGAAGGGTAGGGTGACTTTTCGTGAGTTGTGCGTCACCTCGAGTTGGCATGACCCAGTGGCGGGGATGATGTTACCATTGTAGTCGACCAGTTGGCAATTGGATGGAAGAATTGTTGGTTTGACCCCCAGGGTTTGAAATGCTGACCATGCAAGCAGATTGGCGGAAGCACCAGTGTCCAGACGGAATCTGATCTGGGATCGGTTGACCGTCAGGGTGGCACACCACTTGTCGTCCGGATCAATGCTGTGCACCAACAGCGGCTGGTGCTTTCGATTCGGGGACAGCCTGTTCTTGGTTATGACAGCGACTCGAAAAGGCTCCCTGTCCTCGGTGTCACTGGTCTGCATGAAGTCAGGATCGGACTCGGTGAAGGTGGGTTGGATTGCCCGAACATTCCTGCGAGGCTGGTTAAATCGTTGCGAGTTGGCAGGCTGGGCTGCTCGACAGCAGGCAACATAGTGGCCAAGCCTGCCACAGCGTAGGCACTGTCGCGATTTTGCAGGGCATTGCCGCTTTAAGTGGGCGGAGCCACAGTTGCCGCACATCGTGATGTCAGTGCGTTCGTTGCGCCACCGCACATGCATGGTATGGTCTTGCGTGGTGCGGGCCTGCGCATCGCGTTCCTCCACGTCACCGTCCCCTCGTTTGGCGCGTACAAGCGCGGGAGGCCTCGGAAAGTGCGCAAAATGGCCGCCCTCCTCCAGACTGCAGCCCGGGAGGTGTTCGATCGTTTGGACCCGTTCCGCCTCAGGGTGCCCTTGTCGCTCCGTTTTAGCTGCGTGTATGTAGGAGTACCGACTGGTGGCATTCTCATGCAGGACACAGGTCTCGATGGCAGTCGCTAGGGTTAGTTGCTTAACTTTAAGGAGCTGCTGACGCAGGGTGTCCGACATGACCCCAAACACAATCTGGTTGCGTATCATGGAGTCGGAGGTGGGCCCGTAGCCGCAGGATTGCGCGAGGATGCGGAGGTGTATTAAATAGGATTGGAAAGGCTCGTCCTTACCCTGCAAGCGCTGCTGGAACAGGTACCTTTCGAAGCTTTCGTTGACTTCAACACTGAAGTGTGTGTCGAATTTGAGGAGCACTGTCTTGTACTTGGTCTTGTCCTCTTCGTCCACGAATTTCAGGGAGTTAAAGATGTGGATGGCATGTTGCCCAGCCGTGGAGAGAAGAAGGGCAATCTTCCTGGTGTCCGATGCATTCTCCCTGTCCGTGGCCTCGAGGAAGAGCTGGAAGCGCTGTTTAAATATCTTCCAATTTACCCCGAGATTGCCAGCGATGCGGAGCGGCGGCGGCGGCGGGTTGATGTTCTCCATGCTGTAGGATGCCGGAATGCTGAGAAGTTGCAGGTAGGTCTCACAAGTGCTAGATTGTGGCTACTCCTTGTACCATGTCGTGTTGGGTGTTCTGGTTCACAAACAAGCCAACAATGCTGGAAGTGGTGTAACTCTATTTTATTAACTGTTCAACTATGCTAACATACTGTAAACGTGGGTATAAGCAATACCAGCTTAACTGTGGACCCTTTCCTATCACTTGCTATGGTGAGGCACTCAGCATATGGTGAATGTCTGTGATGCAGGCTGTGAGCTCTGTGCTCTGAGCTGGCTGCTGCTAGAATGAGCGGGAAATCTCCTGTCCCCTGTCTTTATAGTGCTTGTGCTCTCACTGGTAATTGGCTGCGGTGTTATGTATGCTGGTTGGTCCTACTGCATGTCCATCAGTGTGTGTATGTGACTGCACCATAATGTACTGATGTATATTATGACAACGAGGAGGAATTTTCTTTTTCTCAGATAATCATTCGCCTTTGGAATTCTTTTCCACAAAAAACTGAGGAAGCTGGGTCTTTGAATATGTTCCTACTGAATTAGATTTTGGATCAAAAACTGAATTAAAGATAATGGGGGACAGGTAGGAAAGTGGAGTTAAGGCCACAGACAGATTTGCCATGATTTGCTGAGTCGTGGGGAAGGCTCAGTGGGCCGAAAGGCCTGGGACGGGATACTCCGACCCCCTCGGCCGGGTCGGAGAATCGCCGGGGGCGGTGTGAATCCCACCCCCGCCGGCTGCCGAATTCTCCGGGGGCGGGAATCGCACCGCGCCGGTCAGTAGCCGCTGGCAGCAGCCCCCCTGGCGATTCTCCGGCCCGCAATGGGCTGAGTGGCCGCCCATTTGTGGCCAGTCCCGCCGGCGTAAATTAGAGTAGGTACTTACTGGCGGTATCTGGCTGCGCTGGCGGCCTCCGGAGTCCTCGAGGCGGCGCAGGGGGATCTGGCACCAGGAGGTGCCCCCACGGCAGCCTGGCCCATGATTGGGTCCCACCGATCCGCGGGCGGGCCTGTGCCGTGGGGGCACTCTATTCCTCCGCGTCGGATGCTGTGATCCTCCGCGATAGCCGACGCGGAGATGATTCCCCCCTGTGCATGCGCTGGGATAACGCCAGCACATGCTGGCGCTCCCACGCATGCGCCAACCCGCGCCGGCCGGCGGATGCCCTATGGCGCCGGTTGGCGTGGCGCCAAGCCCCATCCATGCCGGCCGGCGGGGCACAAACCACTCTGGCGCCGGCCTATTCCGCATCTTCGGAGCGGCCCGACGCCGGTGTGGTTCACGCCACTCCTTCGCGCCGGAGTTGCCCGCCCCGCCGGTTTGCGGAGAAACCCGCCCCTGCTTCCTGCTCTTACTTCATATAATCTTGTCAAAATTATAACAGCGTGTGCTGTCCGAGCTCTGATCATCGGGTCCTTGACAAAACCGAAGAAGTCCAGCAAAGATTAATATTAAAATAATTTTTGTGAGGTACAAAATGGCAGAAGTCCTCCAAATGATCTCCTCCACCCCATCCTCCAAACGTATCTGGGGTGGCCAAATTTGCTGAGCTGCCATGCGTGGAGTCTCACATTCATGGACACTGCTTCATCACGGGCACTGGAAACCGTCCAACAGGAGCTCAAAAGTCAAAACTCACCATATGGGATTCAGAATATGTACATGATCGTTTTGTTTTAATTCAAACTTCCAAATTGCTTCAACAAGAGGATCTTTTCATGTCTTCATATCACATGGTGGTGCTGTTGACTTTGGAAGCAGGCAGACACGCAGTGGCATAAAATGGATTCCGATTCATCTGGAGGTGCAGTGCATATCACCTGCTTTTTATTTTGTGACAATTACACTCCCAGTTACTCCTTCACAACTTTCAAATGGGAATTGGATAAATGCTTGAAGTGGAACAACTTGCTATGAGGAAACAGCATGAGAGTTGGGGCTAATTAGATGGCTCTTTCAAAGAGTCTGAATAGGCGGATGGGTCAAATGGCCATCTACTGTACTGTATCGTTCTGTGCTGTTTAGAGTTAACGTAAGGGTGTCTGGAATTGCATTTTGAATGATTGTCTATATTTTGAAATAGTTTTATAATACTAGCAAAACTTCCACACAGAGCGCTGGTATGTAGTGATGGGATTGCTTTGTTTTAGTAAATAAAGACCATAACTGCTGGGAATGCAGAGCAATCATAGCATCCCTAGTGCAGAAGGAGACCATTCGGTCCATCAAGTCTGCACCAACCCTCCAAAGGAACACCTTACCTACATCCCCGTCCTATCCTCACATCCCCATCCAAACCTTTGGACATTAAGGGACAATTTAGCGTGGCCTATCCACCTAACCTGCACATCTTTGGACTGTGACAGAAAACCGGAGCACCCGGAGGAAACCCACGCAGATACGGGGAGAAAGTTTAAACTCCACACAGACAGTGATCGAAGGTTGGAATCAAACCGGGGTCCCTAACGTTGTGAGGAAGCAGTGCTAACCACCCTGCCACCATACCACCCAGTGAAGGAGAAGAGAAAGTTAAAAGTTAAACCTTTCAACGCATCACAGTAAATGAAAGTGCATTTCGCTGAGGCCATAAGTATTAGAAGAGGGAACCAGAGAAGCCCTGTGACAAATGGACTCAAATGAGCTCTGCTTTGTTACTTTTTCACATTAAAGAGAAAGTAGCCATTTACAGTATATGCCAAATTAAAAAGCAGTTTCCTCATTCTATCTTGTGAGTAAATTAATGGATGACCGCTTCATGGGCGCCCTGTTAACAAAAAGCTCACCTGGTATAAATGCACATGTGACTCAGGGAGACTAGGAAGAATGCATTTCAGTCTCTGGGTTGTGTTGATATAGCTTATTTCAGTTGGGGCGCGGGGTCCTCCAATTTGCCTCAATAATTTTAAGCTCAAGAGGAGCAAAATGAGTCCCAGTCTCGTTTCTCTTCTGTGCTGAAATAAGCAGACATCTGGTGAAAACGTGATTGAACTCAGCCATGATTGACCTGTTAACATTCATCGACATGAAGTGTAGATGAGGCACCAGAAGGCAGTTGCCACCTGTGGAACACTGCCACAGCATGAGTTAGTGCCTACAAGAGAAGGGAGATGAGAAAATCCTAAGAGCCACAAAAGCATTCTACACTGGAGTCAAACTGGACCAATGTAGCATTATTGAGCTCAAAGTTTCACTCCAATAACCGATGGAGGCCCACACAGGCTCATTTGTGAATTAATTTACTCAGTTGCCATGTGCATGTTTATTGCTTGGCTGTATAGATACTCTGATAGTGAGCTCCTAACCTTGGCTGGGGATTAGGAAACACTTTTGAGTATCATGGACACCAACAAAATAATTGGAAAATTAAGAAAAAAGCTTTATCTCAAAAGAAAGCAAAAGCAAAATATTGTGGATGCTGGAAATCTGAAATAAAAACAAAATGCTGGAAAAACCCAGCAGGTCTGGCAGCATCTGTAGAGAGAGAAACAGAGTTAACACTTTGAGCCTGTATGACAGTTGGACTGGTGGATCTCTCTCCACAGATGCTGCCAGACCTGCTGGAGTTTTTCCAGCAATTTTGTTTTTATTTTCTTTCTCAAAGGAGTTCTATATGCAGATATCATTTGCTATCAATGAATGTCAGTTTAATCGTTGGTGCATACGTACGTGCTGTAAAAGAAATATGCTTCAAATTTTATGCTCAGCAAGTTGTCTCTCCTGTTTTCATTTTTACCCCAATGGAACATAAAATAAACCAAAAACCTAATAGACTAGACAGTGCTTAGTTTATTATATATATATAAATACACAGACTGGAGAGAGCTCCATTAATAATTAGCTATATGTAAGTTTAATAATATTTTAGTCTTGCTGAAAAGCGAGATGTGTTGCTGAAGCTTTTCCTCTTGGACTCATCAGGACAAACACAAGAATGCCAAATTTCAAATGATCACAACAATTTATATACTGGAAAAAAGAGTTCTGATTGGTTGGGCCAAGTCAATTCTGGCCAAGGTCCGGCAATAATCAATCAAATTTGAACGTTGCTCATTTCTGCTTGCTGGAAGCAAAATGCATTCATATGTAGAGACTCATTCTCTGCAAACAAATGAATATGTTCAAGACTTACAACTTTTTTGAATTATCCAAGAGTTTTGGGAACCTATAGTTCCCCATGGCAATATCTCAGTCAATCAGAGTTAACTTGCCAACCAGTCGCCACCCTTTTCTCCAGTAGTATAAATTATTATGATTGTTGAAAATTTGGCTTTCTTGCATTTGTCCCAGTGAGTGCAAGTTGAAAAGCTTCGGCAACAAGTCTTTTTTCAGCAATAATCAAGTTCTGTACTATCAAGCAACTATTAACATTTTTATTGTTTATCCTCCGTAATCCAACAGAAGGCTTCACTTTGGGACATCAGTGTTTTATGTTGCTGGCTAACTATATTTGAAAGATTTATTATATTATTATTTGGAAGTGAACCACAACATTTTATACCTTAGACCTCTTACTTTCCTCTCACACCCCCATCCCTCTTGCTGCCCCCCCCCCCACTTCCTCTCTCCATTGGCACATGCAAGTAAATCAATATGCAACTATTTTACCCAGGACTTCTTGGGTGCAGTGCCTTGCATAAGCAACTCCCAGTTTGATCACCGCAGTGACAGTCACCTGCTTTCTTTTTGATAGGTGTTTATTGCTGAACGAAACAAAAATTTGAGCAACAGGTGAAGCTGCCTGTTTCATACTGTTACTATGCAATAGCAACATGAGTGGTATTCGCCACTAACTGGATACTGGCGTCAAGTCAAACAAATGTTCTGCCTATCACACAAATGAGTAATGTGGTATATGAATTTCAGTGCCAATGTGATGCTAGGTGTGTAGGTTGTATGTCTCAAAGACTGGCAGATTGTATCAAACAGCATGTCCCTTCTGCTGTTCGCAGCAAGCAAGGTACAGACCGTACCCAACCAGCCCGTGCTTTCAAAACTCTAAACACAGTATCCAACATTAGCTGTGACTCCACAATTGAACAACATTTACTAAATAATCCTCAGTGTGCTAAGAACAACACAGAGCTCTGTTTGTTGCAGACCGAAAGAACATCTATTCACATTGCACCTGTTTCAGCTAACAACCATTGCTGTTTCATTCCTCAGGGTAATGTCTTGATTAATCAGAATCAAGCTGTCTGGTTTAGATTTTAAACGATGCTTGGCAATTAACTGTCAGTCACCATCAGCTGGTGCATTCTCCACGGCAACACCTCTACCAATTAGAGTCCACCTACCAACCAATCAGCCCTCTTCTCATACAGTATAAATTTGTTGTCTCCCTTGGATTTTTATTTTTGCAAAATGTCCTGATGAATGTAAGACAAAAAGCTTTGACACAAAAACCTCTTTTTTCAGCAATAGTCAAGTTCTGCACTACCAAAGGATGAGTTGCTCGGTGTTTGTTTCCTCTGAATTGACAGTGTAGATTCTGTGCCTTGCTGCAAAAGGACATTCTTAATTAGGGTCATGCCCCTTTTGTCCTATGTCTTTCCCTGACTCTGAAATGTAGCAGAAGAGCATTTGCAAGTGGTCAGTACATTTGGGTGGGAGGGATCATTTGGATTTGTTGTGCAGTGAACAATCTCTGTATGTGACACGAGTATGAGCAAGTATTAGCAATTGAGAGAACCTTGCAATGTATTTGGAGCCAGGCTATTAGTTTTGAAAGATCTCAGTGGAGAAGCATTATATTCAAAAATGTCTCTGCAATTTCCACAGTTTATAGAATGGCATGTCATTGCATTTACATACACTTGCATTAACCATTGAAAACAAAATTTTGTGATTGGACTTTTTCTTCTGTTACCTTGTCCAAGTCAGTTCTATACTTGACAGAGTTGAATGCACTAGAGTGAGGCAGTATAAGCAGAGTCGATCTTTGCTCAATCCTGAAGAGTTGTGCAAGTGGGCCATGATCTACTGAAAAACAATTTTGAACGTATTGTAGAAGTGATCAAAATGTCTGTCTGGCGGAATGGGATTCACTATGACATGTTAGTTATGTAATCAATTTAATAGCCTCAACTTTCTGAGCGTTGCCTGAGCATATACAAAACAAAATTAAGACATTGTGAATTTCAAAATGGCGATTGGTGGATTTTTCTTGGGAATGGTTTTGAGGGTTGTGAAACGAAGGGAAGTAAATGGAGTTAAGGTGGAGATTCACCAGGATCTAACTGGATGGCGAAAGAGGCCTGAGGGGCTGACTGGGTAACTTTTATATTCCCGCCTATGCTGAGAATTAAGTAAAATTATTTCTTTTTAAAATGATTTGAAGCTCCTCAGAATATGCAAATGACGAGGAGCGCAGACTTTGAATTTGGCGCAGCTTGGTTTCTGTTGCCTTGATGTAGAAATTTATGGCAGCATTAAAAAAAATAGTTGAGTTAATTTTAACTGGTTGCGGCCTCAGACTTTACCCTGGAATTCTTTTTAAAAAAGGATTAGTTTGCCATGGTATTTATGATGCTCGTGGGCCTTTTAAATTCGAGATCATCTTCAGGATTCCAGCCATTCAACAAATTCAAATTGTGAAAGCATTGCAGGCATTCTCATTGTAGCACTCTTTCTCCAAGAACTAGCTATGTGTGACAAGAAATAACCTTGCATCCCTATCAAGCTAGTGTGCCTGTGTGTGAATTTCTTTTTAAATATTGGTGAATGGATTCAGGAGAAGTCTTTCAGGTCAACTGACCTATTCAGGTGGACTGACGTAGATCACTAATGGTACTTTACCGACAGGAACAATAATGAGGAGTTGTGATGAAAATAGAGTTGAGACGTATCCTAGCATTTTGCTGGGTGATTTGGCGAGAAAACTGTTAACTGTAAATGAGGCATCAGATGTCCTTTTTTGAGATTAGTTTAGTTTCACTTGGGGCAGCACAGTGGCGCAGTGGGTAGCACAGCTGCCTCACGGCGCCGAGGTCCCAGGTTCGATCCCAGCTCTGGGTCACTGTCCGTGTGGAGTTTGCACTTTCTCCCCGTGTTTACATGGGTTTCGCCCCCACAACCCAAAAGATGTGCAGAGTGGGTGGATTGGCCACTCTGAATTGCCCCTTAATTGGAAAAAATGAATTGGGTACTCTAAATTTATTTTTTAAAAGTTTTGCTTCACTTGCTCGCAGGGAGGCATTAGATGTTAAGATTTCTAATTTTTATCAGCAACAGAACATCAAGCATCAGAATTCAGGTCATGACTCCAGCATCTGTTTATTGGTTGTCCAGCTCCAGCCTAGGATTTCAACTTGATAAAAGAGAGCCTCCCAGGCCAAGGACTTCTAGGTTGCCGGCATATTGTGATTATTTTAATCTGAATTATGATAGGTTTATTTAATTAGTAAAAGGCAGCAGCTTTGGAGTGGGGTCAGAGACTGTCCTCATTCATAAATGGTACAAAGAATCACCACTGAACGCTTAGGGATCCTCAGCTCAGCTTTCTAGGGTGTGCAGCAGTTTCACCCAGTTCATTAATTTTGGATCTTGCAGTCAAATCTGTTACAATAGCATCTGCCAGCCTGAAATGTTTGTAATAGTATTCGACCACTAATATGTGGAAAAAGACAAATCGATCGAAAAAATGTATTTTTTGGCTGTGTTCCGTTTTAAGCAGAGAAATTGTATCAAATTCCAGGCTTAATTTTGCTTCTCCAATGTTAAACTACATAGCATGAATTAATACCTCAGCATACAAATATGTATTGTTTTGCTTTTTTTTAAATTTGGGTTTTGCACTATTTTTAGTTTTGTTCATTTCTGTTTTTAAATGTATGTTTTTTAATGTATGTCAAAAAAAATTACTTGTTCAAAATTGCCATCCTGTCATTTTTATTTATTTGAATGTTTGCTGATAACACACACTAAAACGGCATTGATACTAAAGTTAGGACCATTAAAATGTGACTGTGGGCGGGGGGGGGGTATTGTGCCCGCGACGCAATGGCGATGTGAGCACCAAATCTCGCGAGAGTCAGGTAGCACAATCCTCCATTGGCAGGATTCTCTGGTCCGCCGGCAGCACACCACACCCGCGGGTTTCCCGATGGCGTGGGGTGGCCACAATGGGAAACCCCCTTTGGCCGGCTGCGGGAACGGAGAATCCTGCTGCCAGCAAGGGCGCACCGCTCAGGAAAACGCGCCGGCAGACCAGAGAATCCCGCCAGGAAATTGAAAACTGAAAACCGATGTGTATCTCTCCAGAAACATAACCGCATTTTCAGAGCAGATTTTTTGACACTCAGTGCCCCGTCACTCACTGTCGAGATTTTGTTTCCCAATTTTCCCCGGCCGTCGCCAGTGACGTCACAAGCTTGTTAAAGGGCTTCTGAGCCACGTGATCTAAATATTCATAACTCGTCAAGTTCACAATAGCTATATAAGAACGGGAATCAATCGAGAGGAACAGACACAGGGGGAAGGGGGAGAGAGTGACGCCGATACTTTTCTGATGGTGTGGGGTGTGGATGGAGTGAGCCCCGAATACTGCTGGGATGGTTGGGGGGGGGGGTCCTTTGGTCCGTGAGGTGGGGGGAAGAGTATATTTTTAACACAGATTGGGTGCCCTTTGAAGATAGTGAGCAAAATTCTCCATCCTGCCCCGCCACATTTCTGCCTCGACCCGCCGGCGGGATGCTCCGTTACACCGGCCGGTCAATGGGGTTTCCCATTGTGGGGCAGCCCCACGCCGTCGGGAAACCCCTGGGCGCCGGCAAAACGGAGACTCCCGCCGGCGGAGAATGACGCCCAGTGTCCCGATCTTTGTGGAGCTGGCTTTGCTGATTCTATCAAGCCCCTCCCTGCCAGAGTGACAGGGCACTGAGTGTCAAAAAATCTGGTCTGAAAATGAGGTTATGTTTCTGGAGAGATACACACACGGTTTTCAGTCAGAGCCTGACACTCTGACAAAGTTTGGTAAAATTCCACCCATTGGCCTGGATTTTGCTGTAGTAATGGGACAGTAATGGCCCAGACATTCTTTACTCCTTCATCACATGGCCCACTAATGAAAGTTTTTAAATTTATCTTAAAAGGACATTGTTTTTCTCTCAGATTTATCTGACAGGGCAACTATGGTGGACACAATGTTCAAATGCAGCTTGAAATGCCCGCAGAGTCTCTTACACATGTATAGGTGGAACTTTCTGCATTTATTAACAAGTATCCTTCTGCAATCTGGTGGGAATCTCAGTTGCCAATGAACCCAGTGGCAAGAAAATGAGGAATTTGTGGGAACAAAGGGAAATAGGAAGCACGCCCTTGCTACTTACCCATTAATTGGGGACAATATGGAGAATCAAAAGACCAGGAATGTCTCATGTCCCTATTGACTTAGCCAATTGCAACCAACGTTTGCAGTTGGCCTCAGCATCCCAATTGTGGGCCATTGTTGGAAAAAGGACAGAATCGAAGAATGAAATCCACAAAACATCAGTACAAATTCCATGCAATAATAACTGAAGACAATGGGCGGGATTCTCCGAGCCTCCGCACTGAAATCACGCTCGGCACAGGGGTGGAGAATGGGCGGGTCTGGCGTCTTCCCCCGATTCTCCGCGGACCAGAGAATCGCCGCCAGTAGCGCGCGCACGGATGATACGGTGCCGGTCAGGGGCCATTGAAAGAGGCCCCCGTGGCGATTCTCAGCTGGCAGCTGGCCGAGTTCCCGCCGGAGTGGTTCCCTCATGGGTCCATCCAGCGGGAGCTCGGAGTGGCGGCTGTGGACCCAGTTCGCGGCCGCCCTGGTGGGGGGGTGCGAGGGGATCCGTCACCGGGGGTGCCTCCAGGACAACCAGGCTCGTGACCGGGGGCTACCAATCGGCGGATGTGCGCGATCTGAGAGGTGCCTATATTGTTGGGGCCGGCATGCTGTGTGGGTCCGCCAAGTTGAGCGGGGGATCATGCGCGGAAACGGCGCCGGAAGTGCAGGGCCTCGTATCGGCAGCTGGAGCTGCGTGGACTACTCCAGGACCCTGCTAGCCCCTTTCAAAACGGAGAATCCCTCTGGACATTCTAGAAAAAGGTCCAGAGTGATTTGCGTCCGTTTTCTCGCGGGCATGGGGACATGGCCCCATTTTCAGAGAATTCCGCCCAATGTGTTCTGTTGCAATGACTATTCTTCTGTTTTTTTCTTGGTGAAGATGCTACAATTTGAAGGCCTCCTTTATGTCTCAGGAGGTACCATTCATGCTGTAATCCGAGCGAAGTGTTATGGTTTTAGCATGACATTTTTCAGTATATTCTGTATTGTTCAGTCTATTTGTTGATTGCTGCTGGAAACTAACAACATGTTTCACACCAAATCTACCAACACACCTAAATCTCTGAACTTCAGCCTGAGCAGTTCATGGAATACCAACAGCACCTGTTCTTTCCTTTCCCTTTTGCACAATACTTCAGTCAGCCTCCTTGCACATTTCATCCAACACATATTATAGATGCTGATGTGTCACATTCGTTTTGACTTTTCCACTCCCACCCCTCCCCCAAAAATGGCACCATCTGAGAATTTAACCAGTTTGCAGTAAGTAATGGAAAGCAAATAATTACTGTTAATTAGAGGAATGGTCAAGACTGACAATTTCATACTTCTTTCCTTCCCCCATCCCACCCACAGCATAATTCTTACAACATCTATCCATTGCTTCCTACCCATTAGCCAATTTCTGGTCCGTTTCTGGGCGCTGAGTTCTATCTCAAGTTTGTTTTTGATATTCGGGTAGAGAACGAAGAAAACTTGACCAAATTCTGAATCACGCCGCACCTTCGGGGAAGGGCACAGTAAGAAGTCTTACAACACCAGGTTAAAGTCCAACAGGTTTGTTTCGAAGTGACATCGAAACAAACCTGTTGGACTTTAACCTGGTGTTGTAAGACTTCTTACTGTGCTCACCCCAGTCCAACGCCGGCATCTCCACATTCGGGGAAGGGGCCCAACAAATACAACGAATAACTGCTTTTGCCTTTATCCAGCTACATTAGTGGCTGGCGACCTTTCTGTTGACAGGTGAAGCACAGCTATAGACATTAAACCGAGGCAGTGTGTTACCATGGCAATGTGCCCTTCCTGAGGAATCCCACCACCCACCTTATCAGGCTTTATGGGGGGTGCTGAAGAACAGTGACGAATAAATCCATCCTGGGAACTTTCCCACGGGAAGTGTGTGCCCCCCCACATTGCATTCTGGTCAAGGGAAGGAGAAGCAAATCGGTCGGTCAGGTTCAAAACAGGCACCACCTCCCTACCATTCAAATTGAACCTAGTTTTTGAATTTAAATGGGGAGCTGTCTGGCATTTCTCTGGCGTGAACTCGCAGTAGGCGGGGGGGGGGGGGGGGGGGGGCAATAAGAATCCGGCAGCGAGCAAATGTGCCAGTCCTGTCACTGGCTGCCTGTGTCGGCGAGTAGTGGGCTCAAAACAGCGCAGGTCGGCAAATGTGCCGCTGAGCCTATTTCAGGGAAGCAAATACGGGGAGCCCCCTCCCCTCATATTTACACTGCTGTACCAATTCCATCTTTGGATGAAGGGACACAGACCCTACTGGCACCATCGCTCACCTTCCATGAAGTGAGGGGGCCAGCCCCCATGTTGACCCCTTCTCCTTCACCAGTCTCAAGTGGGGCCAGAAAATTACATGTTCCAGTCTGAGGCTGTATGTTGGGCCATCCACACCACCCACACAATTGCCACCCAGAGTGAAAATTCAGGCTATAGAGATTGGTTGGTATCTTGCTCAGGAAAATGTGGGGGAGGGCGGGGGGGGGGGGGGGGGTTGCTAGGCATTGTAAACGCATCTTAATGTTTCCAAATATTGTTCCTCAACATACAAGGTGATGTGAAATGTTCTCTCCATTCAGTTGTCAGCACCTCCGGAATAACAATATTTAATGCTACTGAGAAAGGGGGAGACTGACTCTGGAAGTTGATCAACCATCCATTGAAATAATTTCAGAATCGAAAAGAACCCACACAATTAGGCTATTTTGATATGATTTCCCAAACCTTATTTTCAAATCAATCAACATCACAAAAACAGACTATCTGATCATTATCACATTGCTGTTTGTATGAGTTGGCTTTGCACTTATTGGCAGCCACGCTTCCTAAATTACAAAAGTATCTAATTGGCTGTAAAACTCTTATGCGGTGGTGGTGAAAAGCCTGTATTTATGAGCGAGCCTATTTAATTTACAAAACAGAAAAATAATACAGCTACGAATCTGAAATAAAACTTGAAAATTTGTCAAACTTGGAAAAATATAAATTAAATTTTGGCAAAACCCTTACCTTTAATAAAGGGTCTGCACTAAAACCATTAAACTATCTTTTACGTTGACCGACCTGTGTGTGCAGCATTTTTCAGAAAATTATTTAATGTTGAAAGGTTGCTGCCAGGTTCACAAGGCTGATGTTTTCAAATGATTTCAACAAAAGACAAATTGAACCTTGAAATGCCTTTAGTTTGAAATTGTGTAAATCGACCAGGAGTATTTCTCGGACATCTTCGGGCTGAAGAAGGGCAGTATGAACTTAAACTAATGTTGCTCACTAAAGTTTCTTCGAGATCCACAACCTCAGGCTCTGCATTGCAAAGTGGTATTGTCACTGGACTGGAATCCAGAAACCCAGAATGCTCTGGGGACCCGTATTCTAATATCACCATAGTTAAACTGAATGCAAGAAAAATCTGGAGTTAAAAATCTGGAGTTAAAATGCCATTAAGCCATTGTCGATTGCCATAAAAACCTTTTGGTTCACTTCTGCCCTTTAGGCAAGGAAATCTACTGCCCTTGCCTGGTCTGGCCTACATGTGACTCCAGATCGACAACAATGTGGTTGACTCTCAAATGCCCTCAGTTCAAGGGAAATTAGCGACGGGTAACAAATGCTGACCCAGCCAGCAATGTCCATATCCCAGAAATGAATTTTAATGAAATACCAATACCTTAGTTCCAGAATACATATTGAACACTTCTCCAGACCTTATTGAGAAGTTCAATGCAAGTAAAAAGCAGAGGAATATTTGTGTATCCTTTTGCTAGAGCTATCAGTGCAGGATATTTTACCTCCTGCCAGTCCTGTTATCTCAACAAGGACCTTGTGCTTGCGTTGGCTTGCCCCATCTCCTATTCGCATTTTCCAGCAATCAAGATAAGGTGATGGGGAGGCAGGCTGTATGCTGAACAGGATTGCTTTAAATCTTGCCAACATGTATATATATCTTTCATGTTTTTATTGTCATTTTCAATTTTACATAATTAAACTTTTGTGTCCGATATTTACAAGTTATAGTTTCTTATGTACATACATCTTTCTTGATTTGTCTTCTCCCCCACCCCCCCCCCCCCCCCCCCCCCCCCCCGCCTGTCTCCACCTTGGTATCCCCTTCTTTTGCCCTGGTGTTCTCTCGCTGAGCTGTTCTCCCCTTTTTTCCTCCTTTTGTGGTTTTTGTTGCAGGCCTTATGAGTTTGGGGGAGGTGGGGGTGCTTCCTGCTCCCTCTCCTCCCCCCCCCCCACCCTCCATGTTTCTTCCTGTGGTTCCCCTGAGTTTCCTCCTCACCCGTCCCTTTTTGTACGTCCTAGCATTGTGTGCTCTTGTCCGCTCTCCTCCATCTCTCCCTCTTTCCCGAGTCACTGTTCATAGATCATAGAAAATACAGCACAGAACAGGCCCTTCGGCCCACGATGTTGTGCCGAACCTTTGTCCTAGATTAATCATAGATTATCTTGAATTTACAGTGCAGAAGGAGGCCATTCGGCCCTTTGAGTCTGCACCAGCTCTTGGAAAGAGCACCCTACCCAAACTCAACACCTCCACCCAACACCAAGGGCAATTTGGACATTAAGGGCAATTTATCATTGGCCAATTCACCTAACCCGCACATCTTTGGACTGTGGGAGGAAACCGGAGCACCCGGAGGAAACCCACGCAGACACGGGGAGGACGTGCAGACTCCGCACAGACAATGACCCAAGCCGGAATCGAACCTGGGACCATGGATCTGTGAAGCAATTGTGCTATCCACAATGCTACCGTGCTGCCCTTAAGAACAAATAAACCTACACTATATCATTTTCCCGTAATCCATGTACCTATCCAACAGCTGCTTGAAGGTCCCTAATGTTTCCGACTCAACTACTTCCACAGGCAGTGCATTCCATGCCCCCACTACTCTCTGGGTAAAGAACCTACCTCTGATATCCCTCCTATATCTTCCACCTTTCACCTTAAATTTATGTCCCCTTGTAATGGTGTGTTCCACCTGGGGAAAAAGTCTCTGACTGTCTACTCTATCTATTCCCCTGATCATCTTATAAACCTCTATCAAGTCGCCCCTCATCCTTCTCCGCTCTAATGAGTTGACCTCGAACAGGTATTGGAATTCCCAAGATATATAAGCAATGTTGAAAATGCAGACAAGGGCAATTGGAAAGTTAAGTTTGGGGTTAACTAGTCATCAGAACAGCTCTGAACCCATCTTTCGCTGATTCCAATTGACCTGTTATACATAACCGACATTTTACATTTTAAGTCTTAGAATTCCCAGTGTTCACAATATATTGAAATATAATTTGTTTTAAAGAGCATGGAATGTGATCAAATTCCCCCAAAAGTTACAGACGGTATTATTAATTGTTTTTTAAATGAGCAGAAGAGAGCTTCTGTCTCCTGACAGTATGAGCCTGGGGCAGACCACACTTGGTCCTGAAGCTGCACAACTGCTGTTTCATTCAAAACAAAAGCAGTAATCCAATATTCTTTCAGTGTTTTGTGAACCTTCGGTGTCCCCCTTACTGAAATATAGCTGAAAGTGTTTTTGCATTAACGGCCAGATGGTCCATTATTTTTTCCGGCAGCTGAATGTCTGCTGTTCAGAGGCACTGAGCGTTTCTGCTGCCCCCTCACAAAAGCAGTTCAGCACTCTGTGACCTTTTCACCCGAGACTTGTCAACTTCTGGGTGCCAACTGTCCTTATCAGACCAGACCATGAAAAAGCTAGAGACACTAGACAGCACAGTGGAGCCAGTGAGACTTTGATTAACAGATGGCTGCAGGTTGGCCCCCGCCCTCCCCGCTGCCCCTATTCTGTCCATCTCTGAGCCGTTTTTATAAAAAACAAGTGTAAGTCAAATACAACAAAATATTTTTTTTAAATTGGGCAACGAAAAAATGTATCTACAAAAACTACAATACACGCAGTGACTAATATGAAGTGGCCTGAAAGGTCAAGATATCTGGCTGCAGTTAATAAATACTGAATTAAACCAGAAGAGAACTTCAGAATTTTGGCATTGAGTTAGAATGAAGAAGACAGGGTGTAACTTGTTCAGAGAAATCTAGGTGGACTGTTTTCCTCCATGTTCTACTCTATGGGGCCTGCGCCAAACAAGCTGACCTCAGCTCAAACATTCATAGAATCACTCAGCTCATAAGGAAGCCATTCGGCCCATAATGCATGTTCTAGCTCTTTAAAGAGCTATCCAATTACTGTAGTCCCACTCTCCTGCTGTTCACCAAAGCCCTGCAAAGTTTTGCCTTTTCAAATATTTATCTAATTCGAAGGCTTATCAAATCTGCTTCCGCCACCCAGTCAGGCAATGTGTAAAATAGAATGTCTCCTCCTCTCCCCTCCAGTTCCTTTGCCAAGTACCTTAAATTTGTGTCCTCTGGGTACCAATCCACCTGCCAGTGCAAATAGTTTCTCCTTAATTATCAAAACCCTTCATGATTTTGAACACCTCTTATTAAATCTCCATTTAACTTTCGCAGCTCAAAGAAAATCAAGCTCTGTTCTTCTAGTCAGTAATGATGATGAAGAGGGTAATGGGGGGAGGGGGGGGGGGGTGTTACCAATGGTTTTGAAGGTCCTGGTTCTCACTTTCAGACACTTCTGGAATAAGATAACATGCAAGCATCATAAATTTTAAAGTCGCACCTAAGTGGCATGTGTTTTTTTGTTTCACCTCCTTATTTCATTTTGCTGGAGGTTCCCAGGGTTCTAGCAGTGAAGTTAGGATGTAGAGAACAGACCAGAGGTTTTACCAACATCACCTTGTTTTCTCGATGTGTTCTGTTCATTATTTAGTGGACCAGCTGGAAGGTGTCCTTTAGACACGATTGAGATCGATTATGATGTCTGATCATCAATTCCCCCACCCGCCTCCATCAATGCTCAGCTAATGGCTGATTTTAGGCCAATAGAAATTGGAGATGTCAGTACTGGAGAAAGGGTCGTTTTCTACCATTTGGAAACTAAGTCAGCATGAGGAACATATGAAGGTAAAGGCCAGGAAAGGACTGCAGTTCATCTGTCTAGTCCCAAAAAGAAATTCAAATCAATCAGTGTCCCTCTTAAATATCCACCGAATTCTCCCTGAAATGTATCCACATCATCGGCTTCCATCAGCTCCCGGGGCAGCCCGTTCCTAATGTTAAGCTATTTATCATTAAGTCGCTAAAAGCGTGGCTGTGCACTTTCCAAACTTGAACCCAAGCCAAAGTTCCAAAGTCTGCAGCAATCCTGAAAATATTATTGGGGATCAATTCCTTTAAGAATATTTCCCCTTGATATTCATTGATATTCTCTTCTCCAGAGTAAGTAATCCCAGGCTCTCGCCTCTCATTATAAATCACTACATAAGCTCAGTTTCATAGATGATCATCATAGAATTTACAGTGCAGAAGGAGGCCATTCGGCCCATCGGGTCTGCACTGGCTCTTGGAAAGCGCACCCTACCCAACGTCAACACCTCCACCCTATCCCCATAACCCAGTAACCCCACCCAACACTAAGGGCAATTTTGGACACTAAGGGCAATTTATCATGGCCAATCCACCTAACCTGCACATCTTTGGACTGTGGAATGAAACCGGAGCACCCGGAGGAAACCCACGCATACACGGGGAGGATGTGCAGACTCCGCACAGACAGTGACCCAAGCCGAAATCGAACCTGGGGTCCTGGAGCTGTGAAACAATTGTGCTATCCACAATGCTACCATGCTGCCCTCTGATGAGAGGTTATCAACCTAAAATGTTAACTCTGTCTCTCTCTCCACAGATGCTGCCTGACCTGTTGAGTGTTTCCAGCATTTTCTGTTTTCCGATCTGCAGCATCTGCAATACTTTGCTTTAGCTTAAGCTAGTTATCAGTTTGGTAGTTCTTTCCTGTATGGCCTCAGATGGTTATTATTATTGTCGGACAGTACATAGAGCAAAGGACCTGACTGTACCAGTGTCTTATTTTTTTAAATATTTTTTTATTCTCCTTTTTCACATTTTCTCCCAAATTTACACTAAACAATAAACAATAATCAGTAATGAATGTAATGTCAATCCCCATATCAATAACAACGATCCCATCCTTCCACCAAACCCCAGACATTAGCCCGCATGTTAACATAAACAAATGACGAAAAGGAATCAGGAATCACCCATCGTCACCATTAACACACACAGCCCCCCTCCCCCCAACACTCCCAGCCTCCACCCCCCTAATGTTCGATGTGATTCAATTCTCGAAAGTGCATAATGAATAACGCCCATGAATTGTAGAACCCCTCCATCCTTCCCCTCAGTTCAAATTTGACCTTTTCAAGTGTCAAGAATTCCAGCAGGTCCCCCCGCCACGCCAGGGCACAGGGTGGAGAGTTTGATCTCCACCCTAACAGGATCAGCCTTCGGGCGATCAACGAGGTTAAGGCTCCAATATCTATCTCCGTGCCCGTTTCCAACCCCGGCTGGTCCGACACCCCGAATATGGCCTCCCGAGAGCCTGGGTCCAGTTTCACGTGCACCACTTTAGAGATTACCCTAAACACCTCCTTCCAGTAATCCTCCAGCTTTGGACAGGACCAAAACATATGAACGTCGTTTACGGGGCCTCCCCCGCAACGTTCACACACATATTCTACCCCTTCAAAGAGCCGGATCATCCTCGCCCTTGTAAGGTGCGCTCTGTACACCACCTTCAGCTGCATCAGCCCCAACCTCGCACACGAGGTGGAGGTGTTCACCCTCCGGGGCCCCTCACACCAGAACCCCTCCTCCATACCCTCTCCCAACTCTTCCTCCCACTTTGCCTTTATCCCTTCTAGTGGCGCCTTCTCCTCTTCCAAACTGTACCAGTGCCTTGAACAGACTCCTTGGCTCCGATGTTTGCAAGAAGACCAAGCCAGGGATGATGGGGTCATACCCACTTAATAGCAGGACCTCTGGCAATTTCTTGTTCTGGTTTCTATCAAGTAGAGACCAAATTGGCAACATAACCTGGCCAGGAGGGGAACCCAGTAACAGGAGGCCACAGTCAGAGAAGTTTAGTGGTCCTCGGCAACCATGGGAACATAGGAACATACAAAATAGGATTGGTGTAGACCTACCTTGTTAACCCCGTAAGAATTTTGTACGTTTCATATAAATCACCTGTTATTCTTCTGAACTCTAGAGAACACAGGCCCAGTCATCTTTTCTCAAAGGACAATCCCGCCATCCCAGGAATCAGTCTGGTGAACCTCTGTTACATTCCCTCTGTGGCCAGTATATCCTTCCTTAGGTAAGTAGATAAAACTGTACACAATACTCCAGGTGCAATCTTACCAAGGCTCTATACAATTGCAGCAAGACCTCTTTACTCCTGTACTCAAATACTCTTGCAATGAAGACCAGCATGTCATTTGTGAGGGAGTGAAAGGCCAGTGACTACTGCAGAAGTAAAGGGCAGCCATAGATGCTGGAGTGTTTGGGGAGAAATCAGTCATTGGGGCTTGAGGGTTTGCAGAAAGAACCACAAGAGAACCACGATCACCAGAGCTGCAGCGGAAGGCTTCCTTGAGAGGCCTGGGGAAACTTCCTGCACATCTTGGCCTATAAGGAGTGATGGAAAATGTGGAGCCAGCAACTTCCACTTTTATTCCACTGCCAGGTTTCCCTGAGAAACCCATTCGGTAGCGATGAATTCAATGTGGGAATCCATATTTCAATATGTTAATGAAGCCTTTCATTCCTCCATGACAGAACACTTGGCTGCCTCAATATCTGCCACTATACAAAAGGCAAAGGCTGTGTGTGCAATGGGCTGATTTAAATGTTTAAGTCTTTAATATCCACACCTGCCCCAACATTGTCATGCAAAGTTTGATATCAATCAATTATCTCTGGGATCCATGCTCTACCCCTCATATCAAACAATCCACCCCAGCCCTGAGTGTTTATTTCAGCCAGTACTGTTTTCCATGTGTGGTCCCTCTATGCTATAAGGAAATGTTTCCCCTTCCGTCTTCCAAACATCAGTCTCAATGTTGAACATCCCCCAGTGCCCATAAAAAGTTGGGATTACACTGCAGCAAGTTCCGGAAATGACCAATATTTGAAAGCAATCTCATAGTGAAGTCATTCATAAATAACTGATTTGTTTGTTTTGTATCTTCACGCACAGTTTTTTTGCCCTTTGAGAAAGAGTGAGGAAGTGCCGGAAGGATTGTTGTCTCGCTTGTGTCATTTTCCCAGCAGCCACCCTGTTGGTGGGCAGCAACATTTGAATGGTACCTTAGAGGGGCAGACCATTGCAACAAGGCAATAAATTGATTTATTTGTTAGTGGGAATACTTGAAGCTACATGCCTAATCTGGGAAAATATTGAAACCAAATTTTAAAAATCTGCTTCAGTCCACATGTTTGATCCCTGGGCTTGAGTTAAGTTTGCTGGACTCAACCGAGGTGGCAGTTGGATTGTACAATTGGTATTATTCCCCTGAGGCTAGAAAGGGGAGCATCTGCCCAGGTTTCCTTTTTTTAAAATAAATTTAGAGTACCCAATTATTTTTTCCAATTAAGGGGCAATTTAGTGTGGCCAATCCACCTAACCTGCTCACCTTTGGGGAGAATATTCAAACTCCACACGGACAGTGACCCAGGGCCGGAATTCGAACCCGGGTCCTCAGCACCACAGTCCCAGTGCTATCCACTGTACCACATGCCACCCTCTGCCCAGCTTTCCTGTGCACTATCCAACGATCCAAGCTGGAAAATGTGTAGGTGGGCAGGATGGGTAAGGCTAGGGTCAAATCTGGCTGCAATACTTTACACAGTTGAAGTAGGCTTCCACCATTTAGAGTGTTCAATCATGTGTGAATAAATGGTGAGTTCAGTGCGGGACCTGAGGAAAGCCAGCACCCAGGAAACTGCAATCCTCAATGTGTCAGCACCTTCAGAACAGGAGAGCAGAAGATTGGGGGAATAAACCTGATGTTATTTCATTGCCTTCTAACTCAAATGGGTCTATGATTGGCAGCCCTAGTTGGATCCATTCACACCACTGTGAATAATCACTTGTATTTTTGCAGGGTTTTCCCCCCACCAGCCAAAGAAGTAATTTGAAACTAAACATTTTAATTTTTTTTAAAATATAATAAATGGCTTGCTAACACATCAGTGTGTGCGTGATTTATGAGGGGAGTGCGTAAAAGTCTCTTTTTTTGTTTTTTTATAGGCAGCTTACTGAAGTCAGCCAAATATCTTTTTATTGTGATTTTCCCAAACCTAAAAACGGTGTTAGTCCAGCTTCTTTCGAAATCAGTCATTTACAAGAAAGGGGACATTCACTCTTTCCAAGTCTTAGTACCCTACTTCTACCAGTTACTGAACATAAGTACAAATTTACAAACACAAATGAACTCCTTTGTGATCACACCAGTAAAATGCACCAGGATTCAAATAAGTCAAAGTTCTATGCAAATTTGTCAGCTTGCACTGTGTCTTTAGCCTGTAGTCTTGGACAACCGAACAAGACAATGACAGGGGATTAGAGACAGTAATAGGTGTTATGGATATCTTTGTTACATTTCAAATTAGAGAGTAGAATGTGTTTCACTCTCAAACTGTTTCCAATCTGCATCTTAATTTGATACAGCTGCATAGTTCAGCACAGAAGTGAGACTAGTCAAAATTGAAGGGTTGTCTTTTGCTGTTTATATTACACTGTAACATTCTGAGCTTTGTGCTGATGGTACACACCCTTAGACCAGCGTACAATGTGGTTCCTTCGCAAAAGGCGAATTGTCACTGCCATGAGGTTGCAAGGGAAACATTTTCCTACACTAAAATCTTTTGCTGTGATGATACCGTCCATGTTACAGGGATGGCGTCACAAAACCTCTTCCCAGTGACAGCATTACAGTGAGAATGATGTAGTTGCTGGAGTCCCCAGCAATGATATCCCTTTGTAAAACATAACTGAACTCTTTCACAGGGATTTTTAATATACCACATGCTGCTTATGCTTTCTTTAAAAACCTGTAATCAGGTTTCTCTCATAGCCCAGTGCAGAAGAGCGCTGCCTAATGGAGTACAAGGTCAGACAGGACTCAAAGGTCAGTAATTTCTGGTCAGTGTTCTTAGCTCACCCCAGCCAGTGCGGCAGTTGGAGAAATGTCCTAGTATGCACGGAGAACCAGGGTCAGGCTCAATCCCACACCTTCAGAAAAGTGTAACATTTTATTTTTTTTAATTCGAATAAGATAAACAATGTAAAGATGGCCTGTGTTTAAGGTATCTCCTTGATAACAAACTTCAATGCTTCTCAAGATTGCTGTTTATTTTCTGAGTAAAGCCCAGCCAACTCCCTGGCAGGGATCAGCTAGTTGAACACAGACAAAAGCTGAAATTGTGGACATCTTCTAGTCTGTCGGCTACCTTACCAACAAGTGTTTTTACACATCGAACCATCTGGTGTGATTTTTTTTGTTTGTCATTGTTTAGTGCAATTCCTTTTGTTTTGTGCCAAAAAAAAGGGGGGGGGGATTATTTTTTAGGGAGAATTACAACTGAATCCAGCATTTGTTGGTTTAACCTTGATCTAATTCTGCTTTGGGCCGACTGCTCTATTCGAGGTAATACACCACAAAGCCTCCCTTTCTTTTGAAAACTGCAGTACTTAATGGGTTAATGTAACCACAGAGGCTATAATAACAACTTTGTTATTGTACTAACTTTAAAAAAAAGGGTTAATTAGTTATTGAGGATTGTATGACGGCTGCCCAGGCAGGCAGACTCAACAAAAGAAACCGCACTCAGCTTGATGTTGTAGGAGACTTTTGGGAATCTTGCCCCCTGTGGTAGTATGGGACTTCATAAGGACACAATCCCCACAGTGAGATATAATGAACTGTCTGTGCTGAGTCCATTGAAGGAATGCTAATGGCAGCCAGGGCGCAGGGAAGGGCCCAGCCTAGTCCCTTTGAACTGCAAAGTACAGTCTTACAGGATGTTAAAAGCAACATTCTCAACCATCTGTGTGGATCTGTAGCTTGGTTTTTAATGAAGTGAGCAAAAAATACTTTAAAGAGAAGCAAAATGTTTGGATAGGACAAGCCCTCTTTAGAGGGCATTTACTGTTTTTTTTTATGTTTCCTTGTTTCTGCATTCCTCAGGAGAAGTGTTATTTTTACTCTAATACCAGAGCTAACAGTTCTTTTTACTCTATGATTATTTTCACATGATGGGAGACAGTGGCTTTTATGTGAGGGACTGTTAATTTATCTTACAACCCATGAAGCAACACTGTGCCAGTTTTCTTTTTTCTTAAAGAGGGAAAGAAGGTTCTATGTCTGGTTTTGTGAAAATGAGGAAATGTTGAAGGCAGGCCCGAGCAGGCAATCACATTGCTCTGATTCTCCATCTGGTAAATCTCCAGCAGTATGCAAATAGACAATTAAAGGGGCAGTATTCATGGAGGTGAAACACTTCCCCATTAGAATAATCAGGAGATGGTGGGATTATCTCTGCCCTCCCCCTATGGGTTTCCTTCCTTCTCATCTGCTAGAGTATCGTTCCACCGGCATTGGCAAGTTCCCAAGTGGCCATTGTGTACACTTGAATCCAGATAGTGAAGCTAATGGTAACGCCCCAATATCCCAGTCTGGGCCAGCCAACTCAGTGTCGAGCAAAAAGCAAGGTTTACACCCGGCACAGATTCCAGCGCCATGCCCCGTTCCCGACTGCACCGGCGGAAGAATGCAAAACCAGCATTTGTATGCATTTAAATGTGATTAACAGGTTGGGTACTTTATGCTCTGCATTTGCATGATGCTCTGCCCCACTCAGGCGGAGGTCATAGAATCATAGAATTTACAGTGCAGAGGGAGGCCATTCAGCCCATCAAGTCTGCACAGGCTCCACCTTATCCCCGTAACCCAGTAACTCCACCTAACCTTTTTGGACACTAAGGGCAATTTAGCATGGCCTATCCACCTAACCTGCACATCTTTGGACTGTGGGAGGAAACCGGAGCACCCGGAGGAAACCCACGCACACACGGGGAGAACGTGCAGACTGCGCACAGACAGTAACCCAAGCCGGGAATCAAACCTGGACCCTGGAGCTGTGAAGCAACAGTGCTAACCACTGTGCTACCGTGCTGCCCTCGTGGTCTCCTGGGTGTGAATTACTACAAGTTTTAAGAACGAGGACTGGGGCCATTACTGCACAAGGGGGAGTGGGAAGCTAATGAAACACTGAAAAACGATTGAGTGCCTCGTGTCTTCTGTAGTCAGATCCCACCCCTGAGAGTCCTGCCTGCTTATTGGTCATGTCCTGTTCTGTGTCCATTAGCTGCTTGTCTGTATATCATTACGTGTGTGTCTGCATATCATGACATCTCCCCTTTTTTTAATGATTGGATGACATATGCAAACGTATTTACAAGAATAGGCCAATATTAACATATATACCGCAGTGGATGTGAACATATGTACATGTGAAAACAGCTGTCTAATGTGAGAACACAGAACATAGCAAACAGAACAAATGTTCATAAGTCCAGTCTCTGTGGCTTGCGTGTGATCCTGGTCGACCGCCGGAGAGGTGGTGGTGGGGACACAGCGCCTTGATGGGCGGGAGTGAAGCCTGACTGGTGGCCTCGTGAGTCGAGGTATCAGGAGGTGGCAAAACAACAGAAGGAAACGGAGAAGAATGTGGTTGCGGGCAGGCAACTTTGCGCAGTGCCCGTCTGTTTCGTCGCACAACAGAACCATCAGCCAGACGCACAATATACGAGCGGGGGGGGAGCCTGTCGAACAACGACAGCTGGAGCTGAGCAGCGTCCATCAGGGATCTTGACCCGAACAGTGTCTGATGGGGCTAACACGGGCAAATCGGTGGCTTGAGCATCGTAGCCCTGTTTTTGCCGGTCTCGGAGTTCTGCAGCACTGGGAGGTGATCCAGGTTGGGCACGTGAATGGCTGGAAGTGTCGTTCGCAGGTCCCTGTTCATCAGGAGTTGAGCCGGCGACATGCCAGTGGACAGTAGGGTCGCCCTGTATGCAAGCAGCGCAAGGTGAATGTCAGACGCAGAATCCGCAGCCTTGCAGATGAGCTGCTTCACTATGTGCACCCCTTTCTCAACTTTTCCGTTTGACTGCGGATAGTGTGGGCTGGAAGTGACGTGTTTTAACTGATACGACTGGGCAAACAGAGACCATTCGTGGCTGCTGAAGCACGGGCCATTGTCACTCATGACAGTGAGTGGGATACCATGCCTGGAGAACGTCTCCTTACAGGCCTTGATGACGGTCCAAGATGTGAGGTCTGAGAGCTTCACGACTTCAGGGTAATTGGAAAAGTAATCAATGATTAACACGTAATCACGACCATTTGCATGAAAGAGGTCAATGCCAACCTTGGACCACGGAGAGGTTTCGATTTCATGCTGCTGAAGTGTCTCCTTACTCTGCGCTGGCTGGAAGCGTTGACAGGTCGCACAGTTAAGGACCATGTTCGCGATGTCCTGGCTGATCCCGGGCCAGTAGACAGCCTGCCTGGCTCTGCGTCTGCACTTTTCCACACACAGGTGGCCCTCATGGATTTGACGGAGCACCAAGCTCTGGAGACTGTGTGGAATTACAATCCGGTCCAGTTTGAGGAGGATACCATCAACCACCATCAGGTCGTCCTTTACATTGAAAAATTGAGGGCACTGCCCTTTTTGCCAGCCCTTGGCGAGGTGTTGCATAACACACTGCAAGAGGGGGTCTTTGGCTGTCTCCTCGTGGATACGAATCACTTTCTCATCAGATGCCGGGAGGGTGCTAGCATACAGCTGCACCTGTGACTCAATTTGCCGGATGACGTCCAGTGGTTCACTAGGCACGGTGATGGAGCAGGACAGTGTATTGGCAATGATGAGCTCCTTGCCAGGCATGTAGACCAGGCCAAAGTCATACCTTCTGAGTTTGAGGAGGATGCGCTGCAACCGAGGTGCCATGTCATTAAGGTCCTTGTGGATAATGTGGACCAGGGCCTGTAATCCGTCTCGACTGTGAATGTCGGCAGGCCGTAGACATAGTCGTGAAACTTGAGAAGGCCCAGGCATTCCTTCTCGATTAGTGCATACCTTTATTCGGTGGGCGTCATTGCCCTTGATACATAGACAACCAGTGCCCAGGATGAGGTGTCATCGCATTGCAGCAGGACCGCACCGATGCCATCCTGGCTCGCATCTGTCGAGATTTTTGTTTCCCTGTCTGGGTCGGAAAATGCCAATACGGGTGCAGTGGTGAGCTTGGCTTTCAGCTCCAACCACTCTGCCTGATGGGCCACCTCCCACTCGAAGGCAGTGAATCATAGAAGTTTACAGCATGGAAACAGGCCCTTCGGCCCAACCAGTCCATGCCGCCCAGTTTTTACCATTAAGCTAGTCCCAGTTGCCCGCACTTGGCCCATAACCCTCTATACCCATCTTAGACATGTAACTATTTAAATGTTTTTTAAAAGACACAATTGTACCCGCCTCTACTACTACCTCTGGCAGCCCATTCCAGACACTCACTACCCTCTGAGTGAAGAAATTGCCCCTCTGGGCCCTTCTGAATCTCTCCCCTCTCACCTTAAACCTATGCCCTCTAGTTTTAGACTCCCCTACCTTTGGGAAAAGATGTTGACTATCTACCTTATCTATGCCCCTCATTATTTTATAGACCTCTATAAGATCACCCCTAAGCCTCCTACGCTCCAGGGAAAAAAGTCCCAGTCTATCCAGCCTCTCCTTATAACTCAAACCATCAAGTCCCGGCAACATCCTCGTAAATCTTTTCTGCACTCTTTCCAGTTTAATAATATCCTTCCTATAATAGGGTGACCAGAACTGCACACAGTATTCCAAGTGTGGCCGGACCAATGTCTTGTACAACTTCAACAAGACGTCCTAACTCCTGTATTCAATGTTCTGACCAATGAAACCAAGCATGCCGAATGCCTTCTTCACCACCCTGTCCACCTGCGACTCCACCTTCAAGGAGCTATGAACCTGTACTCCTAGATCTCTTTGTTCTATAACTCTCCCCAACGCCATACCATTAACTGAGTAGATCCTGGCCTGATTCGATCTGCCAAAATGCATCACCTCACATTTATCTAAATTAAACTCCATCTGCCATTCGTCGGCCCACTGGCCTAATTGATCAAGATCCCGTTGCAATCCTAGATAACCTTCTTCACTATCCACTGTGCCACCAATCTTGGTGTCATCTGCAAACTTACTAACCATGCCTCCTAAATTCTCATCCAAATCATTAATATAAATCACAAATAACAGTGGACCCAGCACCGATCCCTGAGGCACACCACTGGTCACAGGCCTCCAGTTTGAAAAACAACCCTCTACAACCACCCTCTGCCTTCTGTCGTCCAGCCAATTTTGAATCCAATTGGCAACCTCACCCTGGATCCCGTGAGCTTTAACCTTCTGCAACAACCTACCATGCGGTACCTTGTCAAAGGCTTTGCTAAAGTCCATGTAGACAACGTCTACTGCACTGCCCACATCTACCTTCTTGGTCACCCCCTCAAAAAACTCAATCAAATTTGTGAGACATGATTTTCCACGCACAAAGCCATGCTGACTGCCCCGAATCAGTCCTTGCCTCTCTAAATGCTTGTAGATCCTGTCTCTCAGAATACCTTCTAGCAACTTACCTACTACAGACGTTAGGCTCACCGGTCTGTAGTTCCCAGGCTTTTCCCTGCTGCCCTTCTTAAACAAGGGCACAACATTCGCCACTCTCCAATCTTCAGGCACCTCACCTGTGGCTGCCGATGATTCAAATATCTCTGTTAGGGGACCCGCAATTTCCTCCCTAGCCTCCCACAACACCCTGGGATACATTTCATCAGGTCCCGGGGATTTATCTATCTTGATGCGCTTTAAGACTTCCAGCACCTCCTCCTCTGTAATATGCACACTTCTCAAGACATCACTATTTATTTCCCTTAGTTTCCTAACATCCATGCCTTTCTCCACCGTGAATACCGATGAGAAATATTCATTCAGGATCTCACCCAACTCTTGTGGCTCTGCACATAGATGCCCTTGTTGATCCTTAAGAGGCCCTACTCTGTCCCTAGTTACTCTTTTCCCCTTTATGTATTTGTAGAATCTCTTTGGATTCTCCCTTGCATTATTTGCCAAAGCAATTTCATGTCCCCTTTTTGCCCTCCTGATTTCCCTTTTAACTCTATTTCGACAATCTCTATACTCTTCAAGGGATCCACTTGATCCCAATTGCTTATGTACGTCATATGCCTCCTTCTTCTTTTTGACCAGAGTCTCAATATCTCGAGTCATCCAGGGTTCCCTACTTTTACCAGCCTTACCCTTCACTCTAAAGGGAATGTGCTTACCCTGCACCCTGGTTAACACATTTTTAAAAGCCTCCCATTTACCAGCCGTCCCTTTGCCTGCCAACAGTCTCCCCCAATCTACCTCTGCAAGTTCCTGTCTGATACCATCAAAATTGGCCTTGCCCCAATTAAGAATTTTAACTCTTGGGCCAGACCTATCATTCTCCATAGCTATCTTAAAACTAATGGAGTTATGGTCACTTGTCCCAAAGTGATCTCTCACTAGCACTTCTGTCACTTGCCCTTCCTTATTTCCCAAGACGAGGTCAAGTTTTGCCCCCTCTCTAGTCGGTCCATCCACATACTGAATGAGAAATTCCTCCTGAATACACTCAACAAATTTCCCTCCATCCAAGCCCCTAATGCTCTGGCTGTCCCAGTCAATGTTGGGAAAGTTAAAGTCCCCTACTACTACCACCCTATTATTCTTGCAGCTATCTGTAATCTCCTTACATATTTGCTCCTCAATTTCCCGCTGACTATTTGGGGGCCTGTAGTACAGTCCTACCAAGGTGATCTCTCCCTTCTTATTTTTCAGTTCCACCCATATAGACTCAGTGGGCGAACCCTCGGATATATCCCCTCTAAGTACTGCCGTGATGTTCTCCCTAATCAAAAACGCCACTCCCCCTCCTCTCTTACCTCCTGTTCTATCCTTTCTATAGCATCTGTACCCCGGAACATTGAGCTGCCAGTCCTGCCCCTCCCTTAGCCATGTTTCAGTCATAGCTATAATATCCCAGTCCCATGTGCCCGTCCATGCCCTGAGTTCATCCGCTTTGCCCGTCAGGCTCCTTGCATTGAAATAAATGCAGTTTAATGTAGACCTTCCTTGCTCTCTGCCCTGCTTTCTCAGGTCATGCTTTACACACTCTCCCTTCCTGCCTTTTGTTTCTGTCCCCACTGACTTCCTACATCGGTTCCCATCCCCCTGCCACATTAGTTTAAACCCTCCCCAACTGCACTAGCAAACACACCCCCGAGAACATTGGTTCCGGTCCCACCCAGATGCAGACCGTCCGATTTGTACAGGTCCCACCTCCCCCAGAACCGGTCCCAATGTCCCAGGAATTTGAAACCCTCCCTCTTGCACCATCTCTCAAGCCACGTATTCATCCTAGCTATCCTGTCATTCCTACTCTGACTATCACGTGGCACTGGTAGCAATCCTGAGATTACTACCTTTGAGGTCCTACTTTTTAGTTTAACTCCTAACTCCCTAAATTCAGCTTGTAGGACCTCATCCCGTTTTTTACCTATATCGTTGGTGCCTATATGCACCACGACAGCTGGCTGTTCACCCTCCCCCTCCAGAATGCCCTGCAGCCGCTCCAAGACATCCTTGACCCTTGCACCAGGGAGGCAACATACCAACCTGGATTCTCGTTTGCGTCCACAGAAACGCCTGTCTATTCCCCTTACAATTGAATCCCCTATCACTATAGCTCTGCCACTCTTTTTCCCGCCCTTCTGTGCAGCAGAGCCAGCCACGGTGCCATGTACCTGGCTGCTGCCACCTTCCCCTGGTGAGCCATCTCCCCCAACAGTTTCCAAAACGGTAAATCTGTTTTGGAGGGAGATGACCGCAGGGGATCCCTGCACTGCCTTCCTACTCTTCCTCTGTCTGTTGGTCACCCATTTCCTATCTGCCTCAGTAATTTTAATCTGCGGTGTGACCAACTCACTGAATGTGCTATCCACAACTTCCTCAGCATCGCGGATGCTCCAAAGTGAGTCCATCCGCAGCTCCAGAGCCGTCAAGCAGTCTAACAGGAGCTGCAGTTGGACACACTTCTTGCAGATGAAGGAGTCAGGGACACCAGAAGGGTCCCTGACTTGCCACATCTCACAAGAGGAGCATGACACGGGTCTGAGCTCTCCTGCCATGACTTAAACCTGAAGTTCAATTTGAACTACACTACACAGCTAAGAGAAAGTCAAAGAGAGAGAAATCACTTACCAGTTACAAGCCAATCACTCACCTGTTGGCTGTGATGTAATTGCTCCCGAGGCTCCCTCACTGGTCTGCTTCTCTGCACCTCCTTAAGATGAGCACCAAATTCACTTAACTAGTTAATTAATTTACTTAATTAATTGGATTTTTTTTTTGGGGGGGGGGGGGGGGGGGAACTCAACCCCAAACACCAAACTCCAAAAAACAAACACAGCCCTCACTCACCACTTACCCGAACTCAGCCTTACCCAAACTTAGATACATTCTGTTTGCCTCCAGCACTCTGTTTCTATTGGCACTTCAGCCACACCTTTTGTATCCTTCCTGATTTACAGTCAGCCAATAGGCCTGCTCCCAAAATTAATCTCCCGAAACTAACAGCTGACCTGCAAGGTAAGGAAGTGGTTAATCAGTACTTACCTCACCCAGGCAGCGACCTTTTATTCTGTCCCCTCTGCCTCGCAGCTCCCGCGCTTTTTCAAACTCCCGCGCTGTTTCCAAGGTCCCGGCTCCCTCTCTCTCCCGAACAGCTGACCTGCAAGGTAAGGAAGTGGTTAATCAGTACTTACCTCACCCAGGCAGCGACCTTTTATTCTGTCCCCTCTGCCTCGCAGCTCCCGCGCTTTTTCAAACTCTCGCGCTGTTTCCAAGGTCCCGGCTCCCTCTCTCTCCCGAACAGCTGACCTGCAAGGTAAGGAAGTGGTTAATCAGTACTTACCTCACCCAGGCAGAGACCTTTTATTCTGTCCCCTCTGCCTCGCAGCTCCCGCGCTTTTTCAAACTCCCGCGCTGTTTCCAAGGTCCCGGCTCCCTCTCTCTCCCGAACAGCTGACCTGCAAGGTAAGGAAGTGGTTAATCAGTGGACCTCTTCACTAGGTTTCGTAGGGCTGTGGTGTGTGAGGCCATGTTTGGGATGAACTTGCCCCAAAAATTGACCATGCCCAGGAAGCGCAAAACCGTCTTCTTGTCTTCTGGGACCTTCATGGCTGCAATGGCCTTGACCTTGTCTGTGTCGGGGTACCACGCCCTGCTGAGATATCTGGGGCGGGATTCTCCGCTATCGGCGCGATGTCTGCCGACCGGTGCCAAAAACGGCGCGAATCAGTCCGGCATCGCGCCGCCCCAAAGGTGCGGAAGTCTCCGCATCTTGAGCGGCCGAGCCCTCACCTTGAGGGGCTAGGCCCGAGCCGGACTGATTTCCGCCCCGCCAGCTGGTGCGAAACTGACTTTGCCGGGCAGCGCATGCGTGGGAGCGTCAGCGGCCTCTCACGGCATCCCCGCGCATGCGCAGTGGAGGGGGTCTCTTCCGCCTCCACCATGGTGGAGACCATGACGAAGGCGGAAGGAAAAGAGTGCCCCCACGGCACAGGCCCGCCCGCGGATCGGTGGGCCCCGATCGCGGGCTAGGCCACCGTGGGGGTACCCCCCGGGGCCAGATCGCCCCCGCCGCCCCCCCCCGGACCCCGGAGCCCACCCACGCTGCCGTGTCCCGCCATCCCAAAAGTGGTTCAATCCACGCCGGCTGGTGTGGGTTGACAGCGGCGGGACTTCGGCCCATTGCAGACCGGAGAATCGCCGGGGGATTCCTGCCAATCGGCGCGTCGCGATTCCCGCCCTCGCCGAATCTCCGGTGGCGGAGAATTCGCGACACGGCGGGGGCGGGATTCACGCCGGCCCCCAGCGATTCTCCGACCCGGTGGGGGGTCGGCGAATCGTGCCCCAGGTCTCCTAGGAACTTGAGTATCGTCATGCCAGAGCAACATTTGGCCCTGTTCAGCTTCAGGCCATTGGCGTGGACACGGCGGAATACCTGCTGGAGACGGGAAACATGCTCCTCAGGGGTTGTGGACCATATGATGACGTCGTCCATGTACTTCGATGCCCTCCATCATCTGCTCCATGATGCGATTAAATATCTCCGATGCCGAGACGCTGCCAAACGGCATACCGTTATAGCAGTACCTGCCAAACGGTTTGTTGAAGGTGCAGAGCCTTCTGCTGGACTCATCCAGCTGGATTTGCAGAATCCATGTGACGCATCTAACTTCGTGAAAATCCTTGTATGTGCCATCTCACTGGTGAGTTCCTCCCGCTTCGGGATGGGGTAGTGTTCATGCAGAATATTCTGGTTGAGATCCTTGGGATCAATGCAGATGCGCAGGTCTCCAGAGAGGTTTTTAACTACCACCATCGAGCTGACCCAGTCAGTCGGTTCGGTTACCCTGGAAATGATCCCCTGCTGCTGCAGATCCTTGAGCTGTTCCTTCAGGCGCTCCTTCAGCGGAGCCGGGACCCGGCGTGGTGCATAGACCACGGGCTTGGCATCGGGTCGCAGTAGGATCTTGTACCGATATGGCAAAGTGCCCATCTCGTTAAACACATCTGGATACTGAGCGAGGATGTCATCAATGCCAGCTTGATGATCCACGTTGGAGGATGTCGTTGAATAAACCCGCTGCACCAGGTTTAGCTTTGTGCAGGCATGCGCGCCCAGTAGGGATGCCCTGTCCGGCTTGACAATTTCAAACCTTAGCCGTGCATGGGTACTCCGGTTGGAGACAAGTAGATGGCAGGACCCCAGTGCCGTGATGGCATTACCGTTATAGTCCAGAAGCTGGCAGGCTGCTGGAAGGACCTTGGAGGGCTTCTTGATGAACAAAGAACCAAGAAAATTACAGCACAGTAACAGGCCCTTCGGCCCTCCCAGCCTGCGCCGATCCTGATACTTTATCTAAACCTGTCTTCTATTTTCCAAGGATCTACTTCCCTCTGTTCCCCGCCCATTCATATATCTGTCTAGATGCATCTTAAATGATGCTATCATGCCCGCCTCTACCACCTCCGCTGGCAAAGCGTTCCAGGCACCCACCACCCTCTGCGTAAAAAGCTTTACACGCACATCTCCCTTAAACTTGCCCCCCCTCACCTTGAAATCGTGACACCTTGTAATTGACACCCCCACTCTTGGAAAAAGCTTGTTGCTATCCACCCTGTCCATACCTCTCATAATTTTGTAGATCTCAATCAGGTCCCCCCTCAACCTCCATCTTTCCAATGAAAACAACCCTAATCTACTCAACCTTTCTTCATAGCTAGCACCCTCCAGACCAGGCAACATCCTGGTGAACCTCCTCTGCACCCTCTCTAAAGCATCCACATCCTTCTGGTGATGTGGCGACCAGAACTGCACGCAGTATTCCAAATGTGGCCTAACCAAAGTCCTATACAACTGTAACATGACCTGCCGACTCTTGGCGTTTGAAGTCTGCCTGTGAGAGGAGGTTGGCAGAAGCACCCGCATCGAGCTTGAACTGGATGGAGCAGCGGTTGACCTGCATCACCGCACGCCATTCGTCCTCCGAATCCACAGCGAGGATGGACTGAACGCGAGATGAGTTAGGTGTGGCATGTTCACGTGTGGTAATGATGCCCACTCGGTAGGCGGACTCCAGGCACTCGTCCTCTGGGTCCGTTGTACTGCCAGGATCAGAATCCTGTAATTGTCATTGCACATTCTGAACGCACCGTCGTAGGAATTGGGAGCGCTGGCCTCTGACTGGTGGTGCAGACTTGCACAAGGCTGCATAGTGTCCAGGCTTCCCACAGTTTAAATATCGCCTGCCTTTTGCAGGGCAGTGATCCTTTAAGTAGGCGTTGCCACAGTTCGGGCCGTCGTGACGCGGTGTACGTCGTCGCACATGCGCAGTGTGGTCGGCAGACGTCTGCACCTGCGCATAGAACATAGAACATAGAACGATACAGCGCAGTACAGGCCCTTCGGCCCACGATGTTGCACCGAAACAAAAGCCATCTAACCTACACTATGCCATTATCATCCATATGTTTATCCAATAAACTTTTAAATGCCCTCAATGTTGGCGAGTTCACTACTGTAGCAGGTAGGGCATTCCACGGCCTCACTACTCTTTGCGTAAAGAACTTACCTCTGACTTCTGTCCTATATCTATTACCCCTCAGTTTAAAGCTATGTCCCCTCGTGCCAGCCATTTCCATCCGCGGGAGAAGGAGCGGTGTCGGCCGCTTCGTTATCCCGTTCGCATCGCGCATGCGTGGGGCTCCGGGAAAAGCGCACAAAATGGCCGCTGTCTTCAATGCTGAGGCGCTGCATCCAGGAGATGGCCTGCACACTCCCTGCCTCGTGGGAGGCAAGTTTCTCATTTTCAGCCGATTTGTATTGGGAATACCGATTTTTTGCGTGCTCATGCACTGTACGTGTTTCAATCGCGACTGGCAAGGTCCTGTTTAGCACAGGGGCTAAATCGCTGGCTTTGAAAGCAGACCAAGACAGGCCAGCAGCACGGTTTAATTCCCTTACCAGCCTCCCCGAACAGGCGTCGGAATGTGGCGACTAGGGGCATTGCACATCTTTGGACTGTGGGAGCAAACCGAAGCACCCGGAGGAATCCCATGCAGACACGGGGAGAACATGCAGACTTCGCACAGTCAGCGACCCAAGCAGGGAATCGAACCCGGGTCCCTGGCTTGTGAAGTAACAGTGCTAACCACTATTACCGTGCCGTCCATCACAGACTTCATCAGTAAATGTGTAGAAGATTGTGTGCCAAAGAAGGTAGTACGTGCGTTCCCCAACCGGAAACCATGGTTTAATCGGGAGATTCACTCCCTACTGAAGGCCAGGTCTGAGGCGTTCAGGACAGGTGACCCTGACCCATACAAGAAATCTAGGTACGACCTCCGCAAAGTCACCAGGGATGCCAAGAGACAATACCAAACTAAACTAGAGTCACAGACTAATGACAGATTCCCGTCAGTTGTAGCAAAGCTTAAACAACATAACGGGCTACAAAACAAAGCCGAGTACAATTTCTGGTACAGAGCACCCCTCCCTCATGAACTCAATGCATTCTATCTCGTTTCGAGCAGGAAACCATCAAACCGTTGTCAACTGCCCCAGCAGCTTCGGGCACACCCATACTTACCTTCACAGCTTCTGAAGTCAGATAGGTCTTTTGTTTTTAAATTTAGAGTATGTTATGGGCCAGAGTTTGGAGAAGCTCAAAGTGTATCATGGAGTTCACCTGACCCACAACTTTTACTAGATTGTGGTGTGGGGAGCACACAGCCCACTTTACAGGAGTAGTACAGCAGAAATGGAAAAGTAGTTTTTAAAAGCAAAACAATGTTTATTCTATGAACTCAAGTTAACCTTTTTAAAACATATATTAAACATCTTAGCAACCATCAATTCAAATACAACCCCCAAAGAATACAACACTAAGTAATCCTTTAAGCTTTCCTTTTAACATCCATAAGACTTAACAAAACCTCCAAAACAGAAAGACTTAACTTCAGGCTTAACTTCACTACTGAGAATATTTATAATTCTGAATTCACCAAATGATCAAGAGATAGTCTTTTGATGGCAGAGGGAACAGCAGTACACCTGCTTGTTCTGGCTTCAGCTCCCAACACTGAAAACGAAACTAAAACATACCCTGCAGCCTGCTCAAAAACAAAAGTAAAAAGCTGACAGACAGCCCAGCTCCACCCACTCTCTGACATCACTGCAGTAGTAAACACCCATTTCTTAAAGGTACTCCCACTACAGATATTTATACACACACATTTATAAACACCCATTTCTTAAAGGTACTCTCACATGACAAGTATCCAATTCATTTGTTTTCCAATTAATGGGAAATTTAGCATGGCCAATCCATCTACCCTTCACATGTTTGGGGTAAGACCCATGCAGACACCGGGAGAATGTCCAAACTCCACACGGACCATGACCCAGGGGCGCAATCGAACCTGCGTCCTTGGCGCCGTGAGACAACAATGCTAGCCACTGGGCCACCATGACGTCCCCAGATCGGCCTTCTTGAAAGTGGATCCTCAGAAAGCAATGGGTCCTGATGGAGTCCCTGGCCATGCACTCAGATTCTGTGCGGACCAACTGCCGGGTGTGTTCATGGACACCTTCAACCTCCCCCTACTCCGTTCTGAGGTTCCCACCCGCTTCAAGAAGACCTGCCTCATACCAGTGCCAAAGAAGAACCAGCATCATGCCTCAACGACTGCCGTCCGGTGGCCCTGACATCCATCATTGTGAAGTGTTTTGAGAGGTTAGTCATGAGACACATCAACTCCACACACCCAGAATGCCTTGATCTACTGCAATTCGCATATCGCCACAACCGGTCCACAGCAGACACCATCTCCCTGGCCCTACACTCATCACTGGAGCATCCCGACAACAAGGACCCGTATGTCAAACTCCTATTCATTGACTACAGCTCCAACTTCAACACCATAATCCCAGCCAAGGTCATATCAAAGTTCCAAAACCTAGGACTTGGCTCCTCTCTCTGCAACTGGATCCTTGACTTTCTGACCCATAGACCACAATCAGTAAGGATAAACAACAACACTTCCTCCACTATAGTCCTCAATGCTGGGGCCCCGCAAGGCTGCGTACATAGCCACCTACTATACTCTGTAGACACTCACAACTGTGTGGCAAAATTCGGCTCCAACTCCATCTACAAGTTTGCTGATGACATAACCATAGTGGGTCAGATCTCAAACAATGATGAGTCAGAGTACAGGAGGGAGATAGAGAACCTATTGGCATGGTGTACTGACAACAATCTCTCCCTCAAATGTCAGCAAAACTAAGGAGCTGGTCATTGGCTTCAGGAAGTGAAGAACACGCACTAACAGATTCAAAAACAGCTTCTTCCCCACTGTTACCAGACTCCTGAATGCCCTTCTTATGGACTGAACTGATGTCTCCACACATCTTCTCTACTTAGTAACACTACACTCCGTATGCTTCACCCAACATCTATATCTATGTATTTACATTTTGTATTTATCGCCTGTCCCGTACTTTTCTTGTATCGAGCGATCTGTCTGGACTGTACGCAGAACAATACTTTTCACTGTACCTTGACACACGTGACAATAAATCCAAATCTAAATCTGGAGCGCTTACAAACAACTGCAGCAGCCAGGCTCTTTAACGCTAACTCTGGTCCCAGCGTATAGAACACCCGCTGGGCCGGGAATTGCTCTAAATTCGCGCTGGGAGAGTGCTGGCTGATTTGCATGTCCTGACTAGCTTACCGAATAGCAATTCAGTCCTGGTAGGAACAAATCTCCCAAAAGGAGAATCCTGCCGAAGATGTTTTGCTTTCAGAGAGAGAAAATATTGCATCAAAGTTGAATTTTCTGTCCTTAGATTCACAGCCAATAGACATAATGGTGCATTTAAAAGTGATTTGGCTTAACATCTGTTCAGAGGGGAGATTGAGAGGGTGGTAGTTTCCCGTGGGGAGTTTGAGGAAGGAAGTTTGAGCCCCATAATGGCGGTGTGGAAGTAAAGTCCGTCAGTGAATGGCTTTTCACACTGCGATCTCTCTCTCTCTCTCTCTCTCCCCAACTGTGTTGTTCCTGTGCCGCCAATCCACTTCACGATTTGATATTGGATCTTGTACATGGGCCAAGAGAAGTCCTGTTGTTTCATGACTTTCAGAAATGCCTACAACAGGCACTCTGTATGGGTTCAATGCCATCCAACATTAAATAGAACAAGTGGCAGTGGGCCACATTGCCTGACTCCTCTTTCAAGATAAATAGGTTCACTGAGTTTCACATAAAGAGTTCACATACAGAGCTGGATAATAACCAATGTACTGCATTGGCTCCCATTTTCTTAAGAGGCTGTGTGAAGTCAAAGGCTTAGTAAAAATTGAGGAAAACAATACAGATACGTCTCCCTGCATCTTGAGACACTCCTTGATCTACCCACCATGTTTCAAACTTAACTCTAACCCTCACTAATGAAGCGACAACTTTGTTTTTGCGAACTGCTCAATTACATGACTTCAGATAGTCTCAGCCTCATTAAAAGTCTAATGATGACCATGAAACCATTGTTGATTGTCGTAGAAACCCATCTGGTTCACTAGAATCATTTAGGGAAGGGAATCTGCCATCCTTACCTGGTCTGGCCTACATGTGACTCCAGACCCACAGCAATGTGGTTGACTCTTAAATGCCCTCTGAAATAGCCTAGCAAGGCACTCAGTTGTATTCAACCACTACAAAAACACAAAAAAGTAATGAAACCAGATGGACCACCCCGCATCGACCAAAGCACTGGAAACGACAACGGCAAACCCAGCACTGCTGACCCTGCAAAGTCCTCCTTCCTAACATCTGGGGGCTTGTGCTAAAGTTGGGAGAGCTGTCTCACAGATTAGTTAAGCAACAGTCTGACATAGTCATACTCACAGAATCATACTTTTCAGACAATATCCCAGACACCACTATCACCGTTCCTGAGTATGTCCTGTCTCACTGGCTGGACAAACCCAACAGAGGTGGTGGCTCAGTGGTATACAGCCGGGAGGGAGTTGTCTTGGGAGTCCTCAACATCGACTCTGGACCCCATCAAGTCTCATGGCTTCAGGTTAAACATGGGCAAGGAAACCTCTTGCTGATTACGACGTACTGGCCACCATCAGCTAAAGAATCAGTACTCCTCCATGTTGAACACCACTTGGAGGAAGCACTGGGGGTGATAAGGGTGCAGAATATGCTCTGGGTGGGGGACTTCAATGTCCATCAGCAAGAGTGGCTAGGCAGTACCACCATAGACCGAGCTGGCCGGGTCCCAAAGGACAAAGCTGCTAGACTGGGACTTCAGCAGGTGGTGAGAGAACCAACAAGAGAGAAAAATAAACTTTCAAAAACATTTTTTAATTTAGAGTACCCAATTAATTTTTTCCAATTAAGGGGCAATTTCGCGTGGCCAATCCACCTACCCTGAACATCTTTGGGTTGTGGAGGCGAAACCCACGCAAACACGGGGAGAATGTGCAAACTCTACACGGACAGTGACTCAGAGCCGGGATCGAACCTGGGACCTCGGTGCCGTGAGGCAGCAATGCTAACCCACTGTGCCACGTGCTACCCTGGGAAAAACATACTTGACCCCATCCTCGCCAATCTGCCTGCTGCAGATGCATCTGTCCATGATAGTATCTTTGTGGAGACAAAATCCCGCCTTCACATTGAGGATACTCTCCATCGTGTTGTGTGGCACTATCACCGTGCTAATTGAGATAGACCTTGAACAGATCTAGCAAAGAAAGACTGGCCATCTAATAAGCGCTGTGGGCCATCATCAGCAGCAGAAATGCATTCAACCATAATCTGCAACCTCATGGCCTGGCATATCCCCCAGTCCACCAATACCCCCAAGCCAGGGGATCAACCCTGGTTCAATGAAGAGTGCAGGTGAGCATGTCAGGAACAACATCAGGCATACCGAAAAATGAGGTTTCAATCTGCTGAAGCTACAACACAGGTCTACTTGTGTGCAAACAGCGTAGCAGCAAGTAATAGACTGAGCTAAGCAATTGCACAATGAATGCATCAGATCTAAGCTCTGTAGTTCTGCCACATCCAGCCGTGAATTTTGGTGGACAATTAAACAATTCACTGGAGGAGGAGGCTCCACAAATATCCCCATCCTCAATGATGGAGAAGCGCAGCGCATATGTGCAAAACACAAGGTTGAGGCATTCGCAACAATCTTCAGCCAGAAGTGCTGAGTGGATGATCCATCTCGGCCTCCTCCGGAGGTCGTCAGCATCACAGTTGTCAGTCTTCAGACAATATGATTCACTCTACGTCAGTGTTTTTCAAACTTTTTTCCCGGGGACCCATTTTTACCAATCGGCCAACCTTCGGGACCCAACCCGGCCGACCTTCGCGACCCACGCCGGCCGACCTTCACGACCCACGCCAGCCGACCTTTGCGGCCCACCATTTTCTCTTACCTTGTTTGTTGCTGACAAAAATGGAGGAAATGGTTTTGGGTCCCTTTGGCCCCAGTGGTCCCTTTGGCCCCCCGAACTTGAAAAAAAAGGCTGCGACCATATTTTTAAAAAATGTGTCCGCACTTCGCATGCGTGCATAGTTTTGCACATGCACACCGATGATCGGGCACGCAAGCTCAGTGCGGCCGCATTTTCTTTATGTGTTCCCGGCCATTTTGAAGGCCGCTCGCAGCCGGCATTATTAAAAGCCGGCTGCTGCGGCTGTTCCGCGCGATCGGGAGCACCGCAACGGACGGCTCCGCGACCCTCCCGACACCCGCCCGCGACCCCTAAGTTTGACAATGCCTGCTCTATGTGATATCAAGAAACGGCTGAAGGAACTAGATACTGGGCCCTGACAATATCCCAGCAATAGTACTGAAGACTTGTGCTCCAGAGCTTGCCACACCCCTAGTCAAGCTATTTCAGTGCAGCTACAACACTGGCATCTACCCGGCAATGTGGAAAATTGCCCAGGTGTGTCCTGTACACAAGAAACAGGACAAATCCAACCCAGCTAATTGTTGCCCTATCGGTCTACTCTCCATCATCAGCAAGGTGATGAAGGAGTCATCAACAGTGCTATCAAGCGGCACTTACTCAGCAATAACCTGCTCATGGACACTCAGTTTGGGTTCCGCCAGGGTCACTCAGCTCCTGACCTCATTACAGCCTTGGTTCAAACATGGACAAAAGAGCTGAATGTGAGAGATGAGGTGAAAGTGATTGTCCTTGAATTTGACCAAGTATGGCATCAAGGAGCCCTAGCTAAACTGGAGTCAATGGGAATCAGGGGGGAAACGCTCTCATGGTTGGAGTCATACCTGGCACAAAGGAAGATGGTTGTGGTGGTTGGAGGTCAATCATCTCAGCTCCAGGACATCACTGCAGTCTTTCCACAGGCCAGTGTCCTAGGCCCAACCATCCTCAGCTGCTTCATCAATGACCTTCATTCCACCATAAGGTCAGAAGTGGGGATGTTTGCAGATGACGGCACAATGTTCAGCACTCTTCGCGACTCCTCAGATAATGAAGCAGTCCATGTCCAAATGTAGCAAGACCTGCTTGGGCTGACAAGTGGCAAGTTACATTCACGCCACACAAGTGCCAGGCAATGACCATCTCCTCCAAGAGAGGATTTAAACACCGCCCCATAACATTCAATGGCATTGCCATCGCTGAATCCCCCACGATAAACATCTTGGGGGTTACCAAAGATCAGAAACTGAACTGGACTATCCATATTAATATTGTGGCTACCAGGGCAAGTCAAAGATGAAGAATCTTCCAGCGAGTAACTCACCTCCTGATCCCCCAAAGTCTGTCCACCATCTACAAGGCACTTGTCAGGAGTAATGGAATACTCTTCACTTTCCTGGTTGAGTGCAGCTCCAACAACACTTAAGATGCTCGACACCATCCAGGACAAAGCAGCCCACTTGATTGCTCTTCCTTCCACAAAAATCCAAACCCTCCACCACCGACAAACAGTGGCAGCCTTGTGCACTGCAGTAATTCACCAAGGTTCCTTAGCATCTTCCAAACCCACAACCACTACCATCTAAAGGACAAGAGCAGCAGATACCTGAGAACCCCACCACCTGGAGGTTCCCCTCCAAGTCACTCACCACCCTGGTTTGGAAACATATTGCTGCTCCTTCACTGTCGCAATATACATTAATGATCTGGAGGAAGGTACTGAAGGCACTGTTGCTAAGTTTGCAGATGATACAAAGATCTGTAGAGGGGCAGGTAGTATTGAGGAAGTAGGCGGGCTGCAGAAGGATTTGGATAAGCTAGGAGAGTGGACAAAGAACTGGCAGATGGAATACAATGTGGAAAAGTGTGAGGTTATGCACTTTGGGAGGAGAAATGGAGGCATAGTCTATTTTCTAAATGGGGAAATGCTTAGGAAATAAGAAGCACAAAGTCCTTGTTCGCGATTCTCTTAAGGTTAACGGGCAGGTTCAGTTGGCAGTTAGGAAGGCAAATGCACTGTTAGCATTCATGTCGAGAGGGCTAGAATACAAGACCAGGGATGTACTTCTGAGGCTATATAAGGCTCTGGGCAGATCCTATTTGGAGTTTTGTGCGCAGTTTTGGGCCCTGTATCTCAGGCAGGATGTGCTGGCCTTGGAAAGGGTCCAGAGGAGATTCACAAGAATGATCCCTGGAATGAAGAGCGTGTCTTATGAGGAACAGTTGAGGACTCTGGGTCTGTACTCGTTGGAGTTTAGAAGGATGAGGGGGGATCTTATTGAAACTTACAGGATACCGCATGGCCTGGATAGAGTGGATGTGAAGATGATGTTTCCACTTGTAGGAAAAACTAGAAGTAGAGGACACAATCTCAGACTAAAGGGATGATCTTTTAAAACGGAGATGAGGAGGAATTTCTTCAGACCAAGGGTGGTGAATCTGTGGAACTCTTTGCCGCAGAAGGCTGTGGAAGCCAAATCACTGAGTGTCTTTAGACAGAGATAGATAAGTTTTTGATCAATAAGGGGATCAGGGGTTATGGGGAGAAGGCAGGAAAATGGGGATGAGAAAATATAAGCCATGATTGAATGGCGGAGCAGACTCGATGGGCCAATTGGTCTAATTCTGCTCCTGTCTTATGATCTTATGGTCTTATGGACGAACAGTGGCAGCCTTGTGCACTGCAGTAATTCACCAAGGTTCCTTAGACAGCACCTTCCAAACTCACGGCCACTACCATCTAGAAGGACAAGTGCAGCAGATACCTGGGAACCCCAACCCCTGGATGTTCCCCTCCAAGTCACTCAGCACCCTGAGTTGGAAACATATCGCTGCTCCTTCACTGTCGCTGGGCAACATCCTGGAACTCCCTCGCTGACAGCACAGTGGGTATACCTACGCCTCGAGGACTCCAGCAATTCAAGAAAGCAGCTGGCCACCACCTTCTGAAGGGCAACTAGGGATGGGGAATAAATGCTGACCTAACCAGCGACGCCCACATCCCGTAAATTAATTTTTAAAAATTCACAGCTGGCATGATTCCATGGTGCAAAGTTTGACATAAATCGGTGAAGAATATGTAAGAATAACTAATGTGGAAAGTTAAAGTGTGACACTGGTGTGATAAGGAGAGTGCTGTGATTGTAATCAAAGAGGGACAGAGTAAGAAAGAATCTGCATATATAGAGCACCTTTCACAAAGGGTATCTCAAAATATTTCGCAGCTGTGAATTACTTTTGGAAGTGAAAGCCATTATTTTGAAGGCAAATAAAGCAGCCATTTGCACACAGCAAAGATCCACAAACAGCAGTTATGAGCTAATTGATTACTGGATCTAAATTTGATGGTGTTGGTTGAAGAATAAATGTTGACCATGACAAACGCTGTCCTACTTTGACTGCCTGAACAAACATGTGGGTCCTCTGTTTATCGTCTGATCCAAAAGACGGCAACTTTGACACCTGCTTTTTCTATTGGCTCTTTGCATTGCTGGCAAGATCAGCATTTATTGCACGTCCTTAATTGCCCTTGAGAGCAAGGTTGTGAGCCACCTTCTCTAACCGCTACAGTCCATCTGGTGCGGGTACACCCACAGTGCTGTTAGGAAAGTAATTCCAAGATTTTGATCCAGTGAATGTGAGGGAACAGTGATATTGTTCTAAGTCGGGATGGTGTGTGGCTTGGAGAGGAACTTGCAGGTGGTGTTTCCATGTATTTGCTGACCTTGCCCTTACAGGTGACAGAGGTTGTGGTTTGGAAGGTGCTGTCAAAGGAATCTTGGAAAGTTCATAGAATTTACAGTGCAGAAGGAGGCCATTCAGCCCATTGAGTCTACACCGGCCCTTGGAAAGAGCACCCTACTTAAGCCCACACCTCCACCCTGTCCCTGTAACCCAGTAACCCCAACTGACCCTTGGACACTGCAGGGCAATTTGGCATGGCCAATCCACCTAACCCGCACGTCTTTCGGGACTTGTGGGAGGAAACCGGAACACCCGGAAGAAACCCACGCAGTCACAGGGAGAACGTGCAGACTCCGCATAGACAGTGACCCAGCAGGGAATCGAACCCGGGTCCCAGGCCCTGTGAAGCAACAGTGCTAACCATTGTGCTACCGTGCCACACCAGTTGTTGGTGTGCCTCCTGCATCTGGTACACACTGCTGCCACTGTGCATCAGTGGTGGACAGATTAAATATTTAAGGTGTTGGTTGGGCTGCTGATCAAGCGGGCTGCTTTGTTTTGCTTTTGTTTGTGGTGGGGGGCGGGGGGGGAGGTGGCGGATGGGGGAGGGGAGGTGGCGGATGGGGTGGAGCGGGGGGGGAAGATCTAGAAACGGGGACACAGTCTCAAGATACGGGGCACACCATTTAGGACTGAGATGAGGAGAATCTTCTTCACTCAGAGGGTGGTGAACATGTGGAACTCTCTACCACAGAAGGCTGTGGTGTCCAAATCACTGAATGTATTTAAGAAACAGATATATTTTTCGATTTTAATGGCATCATGGGGGACAGGGAGAAAGCAGGAACCTGGCATTGAGATAGAGGATCAGTCATGATCACAGTGAATGGTGGAGCAGACTCAAAGGGCTGAATGGCCTCCTCCTGTTCCTAATTTCTACGTTTCTATGTCCTGGATGATGTTGAGTGTTGTTGGAGCTGCATTCATCCAGGCTAGTGGAGAGTATTGCATTACACTCCTAACTTGTGACTTGTAGATGGTGGACTGACTTAACGGGAGTTTGGGAATGAGTTACTCGCTGCAGAATTCCCAACCTCTGACCTTCTCTTGTCGGCACAGTACTTATAAGGGAGAGATAAATGAGCTATACTGCGACATCAAACTTTTCTTGTAAATGATTCCTGGTCTTTTTACTTCCAGACCTCTAACCAGAATATAATTTCATGAGTTAATCATTTTTTGAATGAAAACCGTACTGTTAATTGGTCCAAAGTTTTCTTTGAATCTTTTTTCCTACACTCTTCTATTGGCATGCTATAGTTTGATTAGTGCTCCAAATCTGCCTTTTCTATACTTTTTACAGTTGGCTGGACAGCTGGTTCGTGATACAGAGCGAGGCCAACAGCGTGGGTACAATTCCCGTATCGGCTGAGGTTATTCATGAAGGCCCCGCCCTCTCAACCGTGTCCTTTCCCTGAGGTGTGGTGATCCTTGGTCAGCCTATGGTCATCTGGGAATACCTCTAAAATGTCACTTTTTGGTTCTCTTCTTGAAAACTGAAAAGCCAGGGTGGGATACTCCGATTGCCAACGCCGAAATCCCATTCGGCAATTGGACAGAGAATTTGTTTTTATGCCGAAAATGAGGGCGTCGCCGTTTTTCGGATGCCCCGCCCCCTCAAAAACGGCGCCATTGCTGAGTACACCGCAAGCTATTGGGACAGCCTCAGGACGTCACCTGAGGCCCTCCCCTGGTGCTCCGCCCCCGATGGGCTGACCTCCCGAAGGTGTCGGTCACGTGTCCTCTCAGTTTTCGGGGACCTTGCGTGGCGGATGTGGACTGTGTCCAGCGCCTCCACGGACGGGGGGGGGGGAGCCATTCTGCTGGCCGGGGGTGTCTTCAGCGGGGGCTAGGGGGACTGGTGGGGGGGGTGGCGAGGGGGTCCAGCGAGGCCAGCGCCATGTTGTACGGCGCGGCCGCCACAGCTTGGCCACGGAGCAGGCAATTCTCCATCTGTATCTGCAGGGAAAGCCAGGGGCTTTACGTGGCGCGGCTGCTAGCCCCCCACCAGGTGGAGTATCGGTGCGGGGGCGCCGCCGACTTTTTCATTTTAAAACTAGACGCTTCCTCCGCACCTAGCCTCAAAATCGGAGAATCCAGCCCCCTATGTTTCTTTGGTCCTGCATTATAACCGGGATTCTCCCCTACCCGGAGGGGAGGGGGGACCCGGCGTGATGGAGTGGCGGGAACCACTGCGGCGTCAGGCCGCCCCAAAGGTGCGGACGTCTCCGCACCTTTAGGGGCCAAGCCCTCACCTTGAGGGGCTAGGCCTGCGCCGGAGTGGTTGGCGCTCCGTTGGCTGGCGTGGACGGCCTTTGGCGCCATGCCAGCCGGGCCCGAAGGGACCTCGCCGGTCGGCGGAAGTTCGCGCATGCGCGGGCACGTCAGCAGCCGCTCATGGCACCCCCCCCCGCGCATGCGCAGAGGAGGAGGTCTCTTTCCGTCTCCGCCATGGTGAAGATCATGGTGAAGGCGGAAGAAAAAGAGTGCCCCCACGGCGCAGGCCCGCCTGCCGATCGGTGGGCCCCGATCGCGGGCCAGGCCACCGTGGGGGCACCCCCCGGGGCCAGATCACCACGCCCCCCCCAGGACCCCCGGAGCCCGCCCGCTCCGCCTGCTCCCGCCGATAAGGTAGGTGGTTTAATCCACGCCGGCGGGAGAGGGTTGACAGCGGCGGGACATCGGCCCATCGCGGGGTGGAGAATCGCTGGGGGGAGGCCAGCCGACCAGTGCGCCGTGATTCCCGCCCCCGCCGACCAGCGCGGCGCAATTCCTGCCCCCACCAAATCTCTGGTGGCGGAAAATCCGGGACACGGCAGGGGTGGGAGTTACCCCAGCCCCCGGCGATTCTTCGACCCGGCGGGGGGGTTGAGAATCCCGCCCATCTCGGTAGTTAGATTGACACAGGAGGTGGTATACAGAACTCTTCGTTGTGTGAACTGGCTCCAGTGTCTCCCTTGTGTTGCACTTACTAGAACCTGATGCAATATATGAAGTGTGGTCTGACAGAGCATGACTTGCTCTGACATTTACTTTACCATTTTGTATTTGATTGCTACTGTACAATGGTTGGACATGCTGAGTACCAGGTGTACTGGAACAATCTCGTTCAATTTTACCCTTTACCATTTTAACACCATCAATAGAGATTCCTTCCCTAAAACTCATTTTCCAGCTGTCAGTAGAACATTATGGCCGGGATTCGTCCTTCTGGGGACTAAGTTACCACGTCGATGGGAAAGCTGGAGCCAACCACTCCGGCGACACCAGCCCCAGAAAATGCGGAATTCTCTGCTAGGTGGACGGTGGAGGGGTTGGCACCGCTCCAGCCGGCGGCGAAGGGACGGTGCGAGTTCCCGCATGCACGGATCGGCTGACGTGATCACGCGCATGCGCGGAACGGCTGACGTGATCACGCGCATGCGCGGAATGGCCGTCGTGATTCCGCGCATGGGCAGACTGTTCGGCGTATTTTCGTGCATGCGCGAGGGGTTCTCTTCTCCATGCTGGCCCCCGGGCAATATGGCGGAGCCCTACAGGGGCCCGGCACGGATGAAAGAAGCGCCTCCACAGAACAAGCCCACCCGCAGATCGGTGGGCCCCGATCGCGGGCCAGGCCACCGTGGGGGTGGGGGGTCGGATTCCCCCGTAGCCCCCCGAGGACCGCCCACGCATACTCACCTGCCAGGTCCCGCCGGTGCGTGAGGTGAGTGATTCACAGCGGCAGGGCTGGCCAAAAATGGACGACCGCTCGGCCCATCGGGGCCCGGAGAATCGCCGGGGGTCCACTGTCAACAACCCCCGACCGACGTGGCAGGAATCCCGCCGCTGCCTGAAAAACGGCGCCGGAGAATACGGCAGCTGGCGTCGGGCTGGCGGGGCGGGATTCGCGCCTCTCCCCGGCGATTTTCCGACCCGGCAGGGGGTTGGAGAATCCTGCCCGCATCTGTCATTGCTTCAAGCATTTGCATATTTTGTCCAACTCATCTTGTAGCTCCTGAGCTGCTCCAACAGTTTGATATCATCTGAGAGTTTCAATGTGGACCGAATGAGGCTGAGCTTTGATGACTTCAAAGGTCAAATACCACATCATTGTCAAAGTTTGCAAAACACATGACCACGGTAGTGAAGGATAACTGGTTCCCATAATCATTAACCAAGATGGGAGGAATGAGAAAATTGGGTTAAAGAAAAGATTTGAGGACGAACCAGCAACTTAGTCGGGACCAATGTGGAGAAGGATAATGTGAAGATGCCTGATAGAGAAAGTGGAGGCTCTAGGGTAGAATCACCGCCTACTAGGTTTTCTGATGCTTTAAGAAAACAAGGACCAATCCAGATTATATCAAGCACATGTTGAATATTTTACATATTCCACATCCGTTTGATATCAATATGTTATTCCTCAGGGTTAATGACCACACATGTTGTGTAAGCACAGTGACATTGTACCCCCAGCATTTCAAAGCAAATAAAAGCTTCTGAATGGACCTGCTGTTTTAACAGGATAAATTGAAGGATGTTAATGGAAGAGAAACATTGGGTGGGATTTAATGGGGGAGAAAAAGGAGTTTGAGCCTGTAGCACCAAGAACGACCCTCTCTACCAAACCGTACTGGTTTTATCTGGCCTTGGCAAGGAGTGCCCCGCCGAGCCCACACATAGCTTCATATTTGCACTGACAAGCCATTTTTGAATGCCGCCCCAACCTCCCTAATTCTGGAGCCCCCCCACCATGGCCACCGGACATTCCCAACATCCCAACTTCCCTGCACCCCGGGCCAGATTCCCAACACAGGCAACCTGGCATCCTGGCAGTATCCCTGCCAGTCTGGCAGTGCCACCCGGGCACCCTGCCATGGCCTGGGAGACCCCCCTAATTGCCGTTTCATCTGGTCCACATTTGTGTGTTAAATGGCTCCATGACGAGGTCTCCCAGCGGCAGGCGTTAATTCCCAGGCCTTGGGGGAATCTTGTGCCGACAGGGGCAGCTGGGTAGCATAGTGGTTAGCACCGTGGCTTCACAACACCAGGGTCCCAGGTTTGATTCCCTGCTGGGTAGCTGTCTGTGCAGAGTCTGCACATTCTCCCCGTGTGTGCGTGGGTTTCCTCCGGGTGCTCCGGTTTCCTCCCACAAGTCCAAAGATGTGCAGGTTAGGTGGATTGGCCATGATAAATTGCCCTCAGTGTCCAAAAGGATTAGGAGGGGTTATTGGGTTAGGGGGATAGGGTGGAAGTGAGCGCTTAAGTGGGTCACTGCAGACTCGATGGGCCGAATGGCCTCCTTCTGCATTGTATGGTCTATGTCTATGACATGTTTTTTTTTGTAAAATATTTTTATTCTCCATTTTCACATGTTCTTCAGAATTTACACCCCACCAACCATAACGAATACAAATTCAATCCCCTTAACAACAACAACAATCCCATCCTCCCACCACCCCAAACAACGCCCCACCTGACAATATAAGCATCAAATAAAACAAACCCTCCCACGGTGGGAAAAACAAAGGAAAAAAAAAAGAAAAAGGAATCAGGAATCGCCTATGGTCACCATTGACCTATAGAGTCCAAGAATACCGTAAATGACACCCATGAATTGTAAAACCACCCCCCCCCCAACTCCTCCCCTCCACTTCCTCTTATAAAACTCCTCTCCCCAACCTCTGCTCCTTCCCCCCAACTTTCCACCCCGGGTAGACCATTCGGACCCTGTTCTGCCAGGCTCCGATGGCCACAGCCCCTCCCCCCACCTCACTGCCGTTCACTGGCCGGCTTAAACCGGCCAATGTGGAGGCCCCCGCCCGGGTCTCTTTGCCCCTTTCCCGGTCCCAGGAAAACCAAGAAATCCCCTTCAGCACACAAACCCCGCATACACACCCAAGCCCCAAAGAACCATCATTGCAAGTGAAAGTCCCATCTCTTCCCTTGTCCAAATATATACAGCGTCGACTCATTTAGCACATACACCAGCACGCAGTGAAAAAATACAGTTACATGAGGCTACATCGGTACATGACCATTCCTCAATTCAGCCACAGTCCTTCTGCTTTCGCAAACTCCTCCACTCCTTCCGCCATCCCAAAATAAAAGTCCTTGGATTTGTAGGTCACCCTCAACTTAGTTAGATATACTATGCCGCACTGCACCTTACTGATGTACAATGCCTTCTTCACCCGGCTGAAGGCAGCCCGCCTCCTCGCCAGCTCCATCGTAAAGTCCTGGTATATGCGTAAACAAGCTCCAGCCCACTGCACCACCCGCTTCTGCTTTGCCCAGCACAGGACCTTCTCCTTCACACTGTACCTATGAAAACACAGAGTCACTACCCTTGGCGGCTCACTCTCCTTTGGTACAGGCCTCCACGACTGATGAGCCTGATCCAGTTCAGATTGGGAGGGATCATCCTCCTCCCCCAATAGCTTCGCCAACATCGTGGCAAAATACTCAGTCGGCCTCGGGCCTTCCACTCCTTCGGGAAGACCCACAATCCTCAGATTCTGTCACCTGGATCTGTTTTCCAAGTCGTCCATTTTGTCTCGCAAACCCTTGTTGATCTTTATCACCTTCCACATCTCCTTCCCCATCAAGGTAAGTTGATCACTGTGCTGCAATAATGTCTCTTCCACTTCCTTCAGTGGCTCACCTTGCTCCCGCACCTCCGCCTCTGCGTTCAATACTGCCGCCCTCACCGGGGCAATCGCCTCCTCCATCAGCACTTTCAATACCGCCCCCATCTCCTTCCTCATCGCCTCCATGTGTTTTGTGAACTGCCTTTCGAGTTCCACGGCCATCACCTTAGTCATTTCTTCAGCCGTGGGCAATGCGGCCTCCCCTGGTGCCCCAGCCTCCACTTTTCTTGCCGTCCCCGCGGTGACCTTTCCACTCCCCAACGGACTTTCAGCCGCTTTTTTCACGGCCGTTTGTTAAGCTTATTTTCGACATTTCCCTTCACTGTGCCTTCTCCCTGCTTTTGCCGCCTCCGTTGCCCCTGGGACCGGGTGTTAAACCCCGAAAATGGCGTTCCCGAACGGGAGCCTTCCAATGTGCGGCTGCTTCCCGCCCGTCATCACCGGAAGTTGTCTATGACATGTTTAAGTGAGCCAAACTACTCACTTAAATATACAAATCTGGCTCCTGCCCAGTGAGGGCGAGATCCAGATCGCGACGCCTCATGAAATCTCGTTAGATCTCGCCAGGCATCCCGAGCGTCGTAAATCTCACAAGAGTCGTGTCCCGAGCCATACGCGACGATGCAATTCGATCAGGCCCATTATTAACTTCAAATATACATGCCTATAGTGATTGCTGAGAACATGGAGTGCTGGTCAGGTCGGCTGCGATTTTTGACAACAAGCAGCATTTCTGAACGGTGTAAACATCTGGGTCATTCTAAAACTGTGTTTACACAAAGCTCCTGCCATTGAGGCTGCTTTTAATGTGCTGTTCATTGTACCATAAGACCATAGGACATAGGAGCAGAATTAGGCCACTCGGTCCATCGAGTCTGCTCCTCCATTCAATCATGACTGATATTTTTCTCATGCAACTTTGATGTGGCTGAGACCAGTCCTATGCAGTCAATACTGTCCACAGCACACTTCTCCACAAAAAGGCTGACTTATTAGTTTTTGTTGAAAGCAAGAAATTCTGAGTAACCGTGAAACGGTTATAAACACCAGAATGAGATTCGCCAATGGCTGTTGGAAGTGCCATTTTGTAACTTGCTTAAATGGATCAGCAGATCTCAGGTTATGTTGCTGAGTTCGTTCATCTCAGCCAGCTGGGCAGTGAGTAGGGGCGTGCTGCAATTCACCTCAGCACCGCCAGGCAAAGGAGGAAATAATAAGCCAGTGTTCTCATTCCTGACTGCCTTCCAGCCATCCCTACCAAGCAAGTTGGCAATTGCAGATGTTGGGGTTAAGAGCCTGGAACCAACCCCGAGCATCTCAGGAGAGAAAACTGGCCTAAATAAATACCATGACGTGTATTCTGTTGTTGCTGTTGTGAAACACAGTTACAGGGCCAATGCTGATGATGTAATTATTGATGCGGGCTGAAGAGAGTCACAAAGTCTATGTTACCGGGAACCTGTAGATACACCCATGGGACAGAAACAGAAAATACTGGACAATCTCAGCAGGTCTGACAGCATTTATGGAGAGAGAAGGCAGCTGACGTTTCGAGTCTGGGTGACTCTACGTCAAATTCGGAGAGAACTGGAAATAGGGTCAGATTTATACTGTTGCAGAGGGGTGTGAAGCGGGGGGGCTGGATAGGGGGCCAGAGATAGATGGAGATTGGCAAAAATGCCGTGGACAGAAAGACAAAGGGAACGTAAATGGGGGTGATTAAGGCTAAGAAGGGTGCTGACAGTGGCACATAACGAGATTAGAATGTGTTAATGGCAGAACAAAGGGCAGCAGTATGTCAAAGAGCAACTAGGAACAGGGAACAGATGGCCCAGGTGGGGTGGGGTGAGGTGGGGGGGAAGAGGATGACAATGGTGAGGGGAAAAACAGATTGATGGAAGAAATTAAAATAAATTGATAGACCGAAAAATGGGGTGAAGCTGGAGGAGAGAGTTCACAGTCTGAAGTTGTTGAACTCAATGTTAAGTTTGGAGGGTTGCAATGTCTTAATCGGAAGATGAGGTGCTGTTCCTCCAATGGGTAACTCCATGGAAATTGACTAATTCCAATTAGATGTTTAAGGACGCTTCATTTGTAGATTCTGTAAACAAATTGATATTGAGTGTTGCAGTATTCACTAAATGGTTTTATATAAACAACATACATTTCTTTTTTTTAAGAAAATATTTTATTGAGGCATTTATAATTTTAACACTTTTCAACATCAAATTTCAACAAAAACAAAAACCACAACCAACAAACCCCCTCCCGGACACAAACCCTAGCCACCATGGCTTATACAAAGAGCGCCAACCTTCCCCAACCTTCAGACAACATACACTTCTAAAGTAGCCTTAATATACTAAAAATGCCAGTGCCAATAGTTCTAATTACATTTATCCATTATGCTCTTGTATCCCTTTCATTTCCATTTTCTATTCCCACCTACCTGAACAAATCTTGAATACCGACAGTTTCAGGCTCAATTACACACCGAGCCTCTGGGTGAAGAATTTTCTCTTGATCTCTGTTCTAAATTTCATACATTTGTATTGGTGAACCCTCATTCTAAAACTCTCAAAAACATGAAGGTGGTGCACATCTATATCTATCCTGTCCCATCCTTCCAGAATTTTAAAGAGGTCTGTCAGATATATCTCCTCATAATGCGCATTATTCCAGTGAAATAAGATACAATTTTCAACTATTTATATTTTTATTTCTTCATATCTGTGCTGTACCCTATCTAAAGATTCGATATCCTTCCTGTCACTTGGAGCCCAGTATTGCACGTCGTATTTTAAATAATTGGTTATTGACTTTTGCATTCTATTTCCTGTGTGATTAAAAAAAAATTAAGAATTCCATTAGCTTTATTTTTTAACTGCCTGTCGACCTGAGGTGCTGCCTTTAATATCCTGTCTGCCCAAGTCTCTCATCTCTTCCACAATGTCTTCTACTTAGAATGTACTTACTGCCCTTACTGTTTTAATAAAAGCTGATACTTATTGCATTGAATTCCATTTGCTAATGTTTTAACCCACTTCTCCCAGCTTATTAATATACTTTTGTAGCTTTCTTTGGTCTTCTAGAGAATTAACTAAACCTCTTACTTAAGTATCAACTGCAGATTTTGGCCCCACTCCATCCAGACCAATATACAAATCATTAATATTTTCAGTCAACAGAAGTTGCCCCAGAGTTGATCCCTTTGGCCTAACACCACTGTTATGGGCAGGTGAGAAGTGGTAGAATGATTCCCCCTTTTTCCCCAATCCTCGACTGTCTACAATAGGTTTTTCTTCAAATAGAGGTGCAGGCTCGCCAATTTAGTCAGTGTTAAACTGTGTAAAAAACTGTGTAAAAACAGAAAGATAATAGTATTTGTTGTACTTAACACCCAATCTAAATATAAATAATACAAAATGCTCTGACTCTCACGCACATGCATTCAAGAGGTCTTTCTGAATTTCCCCAACAGGTGATTTAAAGATGTTTTTGGTCTCCTGGAGTCAGCAGCTGCTGGGTTGGCTTTTAGATGCTGCACACAGTGTACAGCGGGTCAAACAATAGGTAGGGCTCAAGCTTGCAGGATGGATGGAGAGGGAGAGCCCACTCAGGGTCCTTCTTATTCTGCATCTCTTTTCTGTTTAGCCTGGGAAAAGAAGTTTCCGAAAACACAAAAGAGGGTTAGTTGGTCCATCACATGGTCTCCCTTCACCAACTGACCAGTTATCCAAACGTGGCCATAGTAAGTCAATTTTAGGACAATGATTTAGACATGATTTGATTATAGCTTAAAGGGTTTCGTTCTCAGCTAGAGTCCTTTGCCCAGTGATTACATTCAATGGCTTGTTCCACATTCAGTTGAATACACAGTTTATGTCAGGATGTTTTGTGAATGGGTCATTCACATTCTGCTCAGGTGATTGTCTCCGAGGAGTTTTCCATACAGCCTGGCATTTTAATGGCTTTGGAATTTGAAGGGTACAGTGATGCAAATGTCCGGCCATCTGAGAAGCCTCTGTTTAAGTTATTTTTCTTAAAATGTTGCTGTTCAGTCTTGTACGTATCTGGTGGTTTCAGCCCAATGAATAATGTCATTTTTCGATATGAAACATGGGTTTTATAACACTACTCATTTCTAAAAACTGAACATCTGTCCTTAATTCTTATCCCTGTTTTGTACTTTTAATTGTTTTATTTCTGTTCGCTGTTGTCCTAATTGCACATTCCCACAGCTTTTTAACCTCGTTAGGGATCTTGGATCTGGTACTTTGTCAAAGGATTTTCTAAAGTCCACGCACACTACCTCCACTTAATTGATTCTATCTCTCAGCTTACCAACATTTAGAAATGATATTTTTACTTTGGTCATCTTTTCATCTCTGTTCTAAATGATAAAGGGAGACAGGAAGTGTCAATGTTAATGATGCTTGCAGATGACATTGAGCTAAGTGGTGTGGTTGATGAGAACATGATTGAGCATCTGGAAAACTGGGCGACAGGGATATGAAGATTAGTAGACCCAATGTATAGACTGTCAGTATGAGCCTAGCGACGAGGATCAGAGTAAAGGTGTGAAGATCATGGGTGAAGACTTGGAGAACATGCATAGTTTCAAGTACCTGATGAGAGTGGTGGCAGAAGATGGAAGCATGAAAATGGAAAAGAATCAACGGGTTAACACTGCGTGGAGCCATTGGAAGAAGTTCGGTGGAGTGTTAATGTGATAGAAAAGTATCCCAAACTGAAAGGAAGAACCTACAAAAATGAAAGCGGAGTTGGGAGGGGAGATCAATTGGGGAGTATGGAGTGAGGCACTGCGAAGGTGCACCTCTTGTGCAAGGATGAGCCTGATACAGTTTAAGGTGGTGCACAGAGTGCATATGACTCAGGCGAGAATGAATGGGTTCTTTTAGGGGATAGCAGATGAGTGTGAGAGGTGTGGGCGGGGGCCAGCGAATCACGCGCACATGTTTTGGGGTTGTGAAAAATTGGAAAGATTCTGGGTGGGACTGTTCACGGTCTTAGCCAGGATTGTGGAGGAGGAGGTGGACACGGACCTTTTGGTGGCAATATTTGGGGTTTCAGAGAAGCCGGAGCTCATGGAGAGGAGGAAGGCCCATGTCTTGGCCTTCGCCTCTCTGACTGCACGGCGGCGTATTTTACTGCAGGGACGGTCGGCATCGCCACCGGGGATAGCAGCTACATTTTTTTTAAAGGGAAGAATCTACAAAACAACTGTGAGACTGGCCTTGTTCGATAGTGCAGAAACATGGGCAACATCAAGCAGAGTGGAACAACAGGATACTAATTAGATGCGGGTACAGAGGTGAATGTGTGGAGTATCAAGAAAGGGCCAAACCAAGAACCAGCACATCCAGGGGTCAGTGAAGATTGTGAGAACATCAAAGAAAGTAGTGGAGAATATATTCAAATGGTGTGTCATCTATTGTGGAAGCAGAGAGGACACCAGCAAGGGACTGCCAGGAAGAAGAAGAAGAAGGTCTCAGACCAGATGGAAAGGTGCCGTGATGAGAGACTTAAACACAACAGGATTGGAAGAATAAAGTGTAAGTGGCAGAAGGAGAAGGAGAACAGTGATCAACCAGTACTATGCTCACCCAAAATAAAATGGATAAATCAAGAGAAGACGATGTATATCCATTGCATTTCACTCAATGTGCTATGTGTGTTATCTCCTTGATGAATTCTATGTCTGTCAAGCATGGTTGTCCCATTTGAAATCTGTGCCGGCCACTTCTGTTTCCCTTTTATGTATGATCACTTAATCTTTAATTAAAGACCATAAATTTCTCTATTACAGATGTTAAACTAACTGCCCTATAATTACCTGGATACGCTATGCTGTTTTTATTTAATATAATGGATGCTGCATTAGCCACTCCAGTCCTCTGGCAGACATTTATATTCCACAGCATCCTGAAATACAATTTGTAGGGACTCAGCAATTTTCTCCCTCAGCCCCCTCAAGATGATAGAACATATTGTGTTGAATACTGAAGTTTTACCTTTATTGAGACAAACTAAAATTTCACCCGTATCGATCATATCGTCCATTATACTCTTAGCTATTTCAGGAATTGCCTTCTCCCTCACACCCTTCTCTTTAGTAAGGGCTGATATGAAGTTTTTATTAAATGCCTGTGCCATATTGACAATCTTCTCCTCTCATTGGGCCCCACATTACTTTCAGCAATTTTTCTTTTACTGATGCACTGCAAGAATCAAGACAAGAGTTCACATATTCACTATAGAAGAGCAGGGATCGCAGTCCTCCCATCATTTCCCGATCTCCATTGAATTTCCTTACTTTTCCTGAAAAAGGTATATGGTATAACGTGAACCACAGATGCATAAACCAACATGTAGCATGTTGGCTGAAAGACTGCCCATGGAACAGCACCCTGAATATTTGCTTTTGGTTGGTGTAATTCAAGTGGACGAATGATGGTTCCTTAGGTTGTCCAGCGGTAAAAAATGGAGAGTTCTGAAAGAGGCTTTCAGGTTGATTATTCAGGTATTCTATATGTATGATGAATGTCCTTGAGATTTAATACAATAGGAGTAAAATGATTTTGTGTCCAGATAAATACAAGTCCGTACCTTTGTCTTAAATGAAAGCACATTTTTCTTCTAACTTTGCATACGTAACTTTTAGTCAACAAGTTAAAAATGAAAAAGTTATGAGTAAAAACAAAACTTAGTTTATACAAAGCTAGGCTGTGTTTCGCAACCACAGGTTATTTCAAGGACTTTATGCCTAATGAAGTACTTTTGAAGTGCAGTCATTGTTATAATCTTGGGAAGCGCAGCAACCAGTTTATGCACAGGAAGGTCCTAAGACACCGGGGAGAACTCCACCACTCTTTGAATAGTAACAGGAATATTTTTCATCCACCTGAGAGGGCAGAGTGGACCTCGATTTAATTCAAAACACCACACCCTCACTGCAGTGACGTGTCAGGCTGAGTTATGTGGTCTGGAGTGCATCTTGAATCTACAAATCTCTGACTCAAATTTGTCAGTGTTTGAGTCAAGTTTGGCACCTGAACAATAGTTAAAGTTGCAGAGTAAGTAAATGGAGAAGGACATTGAAGCAGACGGTATAATTGAGTGGTTATGTTTCTGGAGCGGGAGAGAGAGAATACAGAAATTTTGTGAGGAAGCTCATAGGCTTTTGGGCTTGGATTTTCACACTTCCGGTCTTGTCAGAACAGAGGCAGGGGAGATTCAAATATGATTCCGGGATTCCTGGCTCCCCAAACTTTCATTGGCATGGGGTAAGGGTACAAATAGTGAGCCCCCACCCTGGAATCCTGGCCCGGCCAGCTCCATTGCAGGGACAGGCATTTCCTAGCCCCCTGCAATTTTTGTGGCATTTGGGCCAACTTCTGAGCCATTGACAAAAGTGATCACAGAAAAAGAGTTTATTAAGACCATAAAGCTGTCAATCGGGCAAAATTATGCCTTCTCCCCAGCTGTGCCAACAAAGTCAAACCTTTTATAGGAGTATGGGCACTCAGCCAACCATGCATAATGAGGCTTGGGTGAGAGCCCAGACTCCCATAATCAGCGGGAATTGGAAACTCTGCCTGATTGGTAGCTTTCTGATGTAATAAGCTATTTTTTCCTGTGCTCTCTTTTTTCAATGGCTCAATGTTTATTTGCAAAAGATAAAGAGATGTCAAGAACGTATAGCCTCAGTCATTGATACTCTAAATGTCTGGTTGATTGACACATTTCGAGGGTTGTGGTGACAGCAGTTTTAAAATATATTTACGAACGAGTATTTTTAAACAGTTCCACACATGTCATTGGTACTATTGGATTAATTGGTTCTGTACAGAGTGTATACTTGGTGAATAGGCATAGAAGTGGCATAGGTTGGCATGGAAGGTAGCAATTGGGGTGGGTGGTAGGCTAGAATTGGCATGGAGTGTATGAGATGCCATTGAGGATAGGTGGGATCATGAGTTGGCATGGAGGGTATGAGGAGCCATGTGGAGTGTGTGGGGGCATGTGTTGTTATGGAAGTGCATGGAGAGTGGGTGGGGGTGTGAGGGGAGTTTGAGCAGTGATGACGTCAGAGTGTCTAACATACAAGAAAACAACTGGGTCAAATTCTTGGCACTTAGCCATCCCTGTGGCTGTCTCCAATCTGCTTCCAGGGGTAGCAGGCCTAACTCCACCCTGCACCCAACACCCTCACTGCCCCCTCTCCCCACCCACCCCCAACCAGAGTGAAAATTGGGACTGGTGGGATCTAAGTTCGAGGCGGGTTTGTTGTGTGGCGAGTTCCTCTCCTCAGAGATGAAGATCCAACCCTTTGTGCCCTGCATTATTTTCCAGTTGCTCTTATTATTTCAGAATGAATTTGTTGAAAGTTTTCTTAATTCTTTTGAATTAATTTTAAATTGAAATAAATTTAGAGTACCCAATTATTTTTTTCCAATTAAGGGGCAATTTAGTGTGGCCAATCCACCTAACCAGCACATCTTTGGGTTGTGGGAGTGATACCCATGCAGACACGGGGCTGTTTAGCACAGGGCTAAATCGCTGGCTTTGAAAGCAGATCAAGGCAGGCCAGAAGCACGGTTCAGTTCCTGTAACAGCCTTCCCGAACAGGCGCCGGAATGTGGCGACTAGGGGCCTTTCACAGTAACTTCATTTGAAGCCTACTTGTGACAATAAGCGATTTTCATTTCATGTGCAAACTCCACACAGACAGTGACCCGGGGCTGGGATCGAACCCGGGTCCTGAGCGCCATAGGCAAGCTTTCTTAATTCTAACAGTAGCCACAGATACTTATTATTGTTAGTGTAAAAACAAAATGAGTATGCCTTGCATTGCCACAGAACCTAATTAACTAGCGACACTCTCTTATTGCTCATACATAGAAACATACATAGAAAATAGAAACAGGAGGAGGCCATTCGGCCCTTCAAGCCTGCTCCGCCATTCATTATGATCATGGCTGATCATCAAATTCAATACCGATCCAGCCTCCCCCCCCCCCCAACCCCCATATCCCTTGTTCCCTTTAACCCCAAGAGCTATATCTAATTCCTTTAGTATGGCCAGTCCAGTTATTTCTGTACCATCTGGAATGAATTAAGCTGACAGACCTCCTGAACTGGGCCATTAGAACAAGTGGCTTTTCTAATATATTCCTTTGACAATTGTGGGCAGAGGTGCTGGAAAGAAAAAAGATTGAAGGGTGAGTAGCTACTGGAAAATAAAACACATGTATGCTCAGAAAATCTTGCATCATAATAACCAGAAGATAGTGGCCTGGATATCCCTTGGAATTTCTACCATTCGTCGCCATTAGCTTTGCTAGAAGTGTGGTGGAAACGCCTCTTCTCTGGCCCGTGACTCTTACTGGGAAGCAGCTGCACAGATTCGGCACTCGCTTAACTGACCATTCTTGATATGTGAACCTTGAGGATGAGTGTTGACAGGCTTCTGGGAAAATCACAGCAGCGCCTGATCCAATCACAACCAGATGGTCACACACACATTTTCCAACAAAAGTGACTGATTAATGATCAGGAGAGCGTGAATCCTTTCTTATTTTTCAGTTCCTAGCCCAGAGACGCAGAGATCAATTGCTGGGATCAGCTATCTCAGTACACGCTATAGAATGAATGCGGAGCCTTGTGAGATAGTATCGCTCAGATTTACAATGAACAGTAGATTCACACATTAAACCATCAGGAAAACGACACCTGTTTAAAATATTTGAGCACGTTTCATTTCTTTTTTGTTTCCTCTTTCTTTATTCTTTCATGGAATATGGCCATTGCTGACAAGACCAGTATTTATTGTCCACCCCCAATTACCTTATGGAGCACTACCTTCTGCAGTTGACGTAGTGTGTCTGTACACCTGCAGGGCTGTTCGAGAGGCAATTCCCAGGAGTTTGCTCCTGTGACAATGAGGGAATGATGATATACTTCCAAGATAGGACTTGGAATGACTTGGTGTGTGACTTGGAGGGCAACTGCTGCTCATGACCTTCTATGTAATAGAGGTCCGCGGTTTAGAAGGTCAAAGATAACTTGATGAATTACTATGGTGCATCTTTGTATATTGTTCACACTTCTGCCATTGTGTGCAGGTGCTGGATTGATTGTCGAAGGTGGCGGAAAGGGTGCCAATCCAGTGGGCCACTTTGTCCTGGATGGTGTCAAACTTCTTGAGCATTGTTGGAGTTGCACCCATCCAGGCAAATGGCGAGTATTCCATCACACAGCTGACTTGCAACTTGTAGATAGTGGACAGACTTTGGGGAGTCAGCAGGTGAGTGACTGGCCACAGAATTCCCAGCCAATGACCTGCTCTTATAGCCACAGTATCTATTTGACTGTTTCTCTTAAGGTTTTGATAAGTTGTCTTACTGCGCACGGGGCACGGAATGTTTCATTGAGAATTTGTGATTGGAACTTTCCCCTTAGTAGAGGGGTCAATAATCAGGAGGCATGGATTTAAGGTCAGTCGCAGGAGATTTCGAGGAAAAGCTTTCTCAAACAGAGGGTGGTGGGAATCTGAAACTCACTGCCTGAAAGGTTAGTAGAGGTAGGAACCCTCAGAACATTTAAGAAGCATTTAGATGAGCACTTGAAACACCATAGGCTACGGACTAAGTCTGGAAGATGGGATTAGAACAGTTGGGTGCTGACACAGACACAATGGCGAATGTTTGAAGAGCCCTTTGCTCCAGTGAGTTGTTTAACTGTTCAAGACTGGATGTGACAAGACTGCAGAGCATAGATCTGGGGCGGGCTTCACGTCCGGCCAGCCTCGTTTTCCAGCGCAGCGCACCCCTGCCGGCAGCGGGATTCTCCGTTCCCGCAGCCGGCCAATGGGGTTTCCCATTGTGGCCACCCCACGCTGTTTGGAAACCCGTGGCTTGGGTGCGCTCCCCCCCCCTTCTCTCCCCCCCCCCCCCGATCTCATTTTCACCCTTGAATCTCTCCCTGGTCTCGCTCGACTTTACCACAACACTTTTTGTGGCTCTGCGTTCCTGCAACCTCTCTTCCTCCGACCCCGGATCTCTGCTTTTCTCTTCTCCCTCTTCTGCCATATTGAAGGCCGACCTTTCCGTAACCATAGAATCCCGACAGTGCAGAAGGAGGCCATTCGACCAATCGAGTCTGCGACCCTCTGAAAGAGCATCCTACCTGGGCCCACTACCCCGCCCTATCCCTGCAATCCCACCTAACCTGACGCAGCGGGTATGTCAAAGGTTAAGATTAGATACGAAAGGTGGATGGAGAAAAAGGGGTTAAAGAAATATGAGAACACGATGATCAAATTTGATTTGAGCTGTTTGTTTGACAGGAGTTTGACCATTAACATACCCACTGCGTCAATCAGTAATCACAGAAAGTCTATTCCACATTCGTATTCTCTGTGTAAAGTATCTCCTCTTTTCTCAATCTCTTATCTCGACCCTTCAACTGGATACAGCCTGTTTCTATGTATGTTGTTCTATCTTTTCATAATTTCAATCATATTGCCTAATAATTTGCATTGTGACTGACAAAAAAGCTTAAATTTTCAAGTCGTTCTTTAGATTTGTATTTTGGCACCCTTCATAAAAGCCACCATTTCAGAAAGGATTTTAATCAGGAGAGAGGTGGATACCAGACAGGAGGGTAAGCGCCGACACAAACTGGTTAGGTTGAATAATTTCCATGTTGTAATTTCTATGCCTTTCTCTGTGCACAAGTGGAATGCTGTTGGTACTGTATTTGCTTCAATGCTTCTGTGCCAGGGGGTGGAAAATCTTAGTGATGTTCCTGCCCCGATCAATATGAAGTGAGGATAAAGTTGGGCTGGCGATGATGCTTTCTACCACACACAATGGATTTGTTTGCCAATACTCGCTGTCTAATCCAACACATAATAAATGTCCAGTTGGGTGAGGTGAGGTACCAATTTCAAGCATCAACAGATTTTCCATCCAGTATGAGTCAGTGCCTGCAGGAGAGGAGGGAACTAAATTGAGTGGAAGAGAAATGGACTCTCAAGTTATTTACATTTGGTGTTATCATGACTCAAGATGACGTTTACAGAGTTTTTCCAAGTGATTTGTTTTCTATAAATAGGCTGGTCTGATATTTAGTAAATGTATAATATGTTGTAACATAAACACAAAAGCAAGAAGGTGTAGGGTTCACATCTTGGTTTACTGATCTCTGGCAGTGTACTGATAACAATGCTGCAGTTATCACTGGACCAGAGAGGGGTAAAATCAACCAGGATTCCCATTCCCAATCCATAATCCAGTGATCTGCTGGGAAGTGCAGGCTCAGCGACAGAGGTGAAGATAGGGTCTAAATGTGGCACACCAGTTAAGTAGCCTGTTGACACTCACAGTCTGGGGTCACACAGAAGTAGCCACTGGGGAGTGGTACCAAAAGGTGGTCAGTAAATAATTGAGGGATGGATGATGGTGGCCAGGAGAAGGCACCTTTTTCCTTGTTTTCTGTTCTGTTTCCTCAAACATTCTCTTCCCTCAAACATTAAAAAATAATGAAAGTGGTGCCCCTTAATCTATTGTGTAATTCAAACAAGACTGATACAATTTAGAAAACTTAGTTGAAGAAAAAACAGAGACAAGAATGTTTTTAACAGATAAGTTTAACAAGAAGGATAGAAAGGATAAGTAAAATGTGCTCCAAGATGCTGATTTACCAGAAGAAACATTCCACACACAACATCGAACTGATATTGCTCTCTTTTTTCATCGAATGGGATAATTGACCAACTTGTATTCTGTATTTCTTGTTAACTGTGGTACTCAAAGACCACATTGATTCATGTAAATTTGTGAGTTGGTAGCATTAAATAAACTATCCAGTAACTATAACAATTACTGCCTTCAAATTGTATTAAAAAATAATGACTTTCATTGGCTTGATTACAAATTTTGATGCCATGTCTCTTCCTGTAGTTCTGCATCTGTGTCCTTATATTTCCATTTAAACATGTTTGACTGTGAGTGTTGATCTATTTAATGGTATTTTTTAAGTGATTTTATTTATATGAATTGCTAGTGTATAGCTTTGTTTAATGCATGCCTCTGTGTACACTGCTATGTATGAATAATTCCCCCAAACTGTTTATTCCTGTGCTCTGCTATTGTCATACTTTGTAACTGTAATGTACTGTATAACCAGAACACTAGGTGAATCTTAAGACCGGCTCCATGTTGGAAAAAAAAACATAAAAGAACCTGGCATAAACCTATTTCTTCCTTTGTGTAGTTGTTTTTTTAATCCTTCATGGCATTACTTTAGTCGTTCAGTAATGTGTGATCTGGATCAAGGGTTTTTGCACAGAAGTGACTCGAAAGGTCTTGGTTCTCTGCACCAACACAGTGAGATGTTGTGGGCCAGATATTCACCATCAGTTGACCACTGCCCACTTACCACCCCGTGGGAAAATGCACTAACAACCCATCAGCCAAATTACATCACTGATCTCATGACAATCTTTCCAGGTTTCTTTTTTCCCTTCCACTCCTCAATGCAGTGACTCATGTTAGTTCCATGTGTGCTGTCAGGCTTCAAACAGCTCATCCGAATATTTATTCTCCATGTGTCAGTTCCTCCAGGAGAAAAAGAGGAAAACCATTAGGTGCAATTTCCCTTAGCAACATTTCAATGTTTAACTAAGCCCAGAGAATTCATGTACAGGTTAGCTAAAGCCAAGGCTTAGAAAACCTCATGGATACATTGGGGTACAACTAAAACAATATGTTATTTGGTGTTGCTTATCCGACTGGTGGAATGTGTTCCTGATTGTCCTCTAAGTGAAAGCACAAATCTCTGCTTCTAAATTTCTCATTGACTAGAAGCCATAGAATCTCTACGGTGCAGGTAGAGGCCATTCGGACAATCGAGTCTGCATTAACCTTGCAAAAGCACCCTCAATGGCCCACTTCCCTGCCCTACCCCATAACCCCACCTAACCTGCAGATCTTTGGACACTAAGGGGCAATTTAGCATGGTCAATCCACCTAACCTGCAGATCTTTGGACTCTAAGGGGCAATTTAGCATGGTCAATCCACCTAACCTGCAGATATTTGGACACAAAGGAAAATTTAGCATGGTCAATGCACCTAACCTGCAGATCTTTGGACACGAAGGGGCAATTTAGCATGGTCAATGCACCTAACCTGCACATCTTTGGACACTAAGGGGCAATTTAGCATGGTCAATGCACCTAACCTGCACATCTTTGGACTGTGGCAGGAAACGGGAGCACCTGGAGGAAACCCACCTAGATACAGGGAGAAAGTGCAAACTCCACACAGACAATCACCCAAGGTCAGAATCGAACCGGTCCCTGGCGCTTTGAGGCAGCAATGCTAACCACTGTGACATAAGTGTAAATTTTGGATCTTCTTACTCTGAAATTACATGAATTTGACACTGTGCCTGGTCTCAAAGGAATCTTTGGCGTGTTAGGTGAATGTGATAAACACCACACTACAGAAACACTCTAATCAGAGGGGATGTCTGCACCCAGCTTTTGTTTGCTTCACACTCCTTGTGTGTTTGTATGTATTTGCAGGGTTACCGGGAACCGAGCACCTAGTGACGGAAACGTGTCTATAGATGACGTCACATGGAGCCAGACTAGATGGTCAATCACCCCCAGTGCTGAACAACACTGTAAACCTCTCAGGCTCATGAACAATTACAAAATCTGGCAAAGGCTTAAACACTATCACATCCATCACATTTCTCCCTCTCATTAGCACTGACGAAACGTCACACGGACTCAAAATGTTGGCCGGAATTCTCCGGCTGGTCGCTGGCGGTGGGATTTTCCAGTTCTGCCAGCAGCACCTCCCTGGCAGCATGGGGTAGCTTCAATGGGAATTCCCATTTGCAGCAGCAGGAGCAGAGAATCTCACCACCAGCGAATTTATATCCTGGGTTAGGCTTTTGTATAGGGCTCCCACTGCCAGTGCCCATACCAATGCCCTAAGCTTGGGGTACTTTCAATTACATCGGGGTACGAGGCAGGGGTGTCCACTAACCCCGCAGCTGTTTCCTTTAGCAATTGAGCTGCTGGTGATTGTGCTTAGATCGTCTTCCAAATGAAGGGGGATAGAGCGGGGAGAGAGCGAGCATGTGGTGTCTCTGGATGCGGAGGATTTGTTGTTGTACATTACCAATCCTGCCTCCAATCTGGGAGAGATAATGGAGGTGCTCAGGAAATTTGGTTCCTTCTCAGGGTATAAGTTAAATCTTGGTAAAAGTGAGATTTTCCTGGTGAACCCCCCGGTCCCCCAGGGAGGGGCGGCTACCGTTTGGTCTGGCCTGGTCTAGTTTCCGTTATCAGGGAATTCGGCTGGCTCATGATTGGGTCTCACTCCATAAACTTAACATGGCCAGTCGGGTGGATGGGGCAAAGGCTGATTTTAAGAGGTGGGATGCCCTTCCTTTGACTTTGGCGGGAAGAGTCAAGACAGTGAAAATGAATATCCTTCCAAGGTTTCAGTGTCTCCCAGTCTTTCTATCAAAGGCTTTCTTTTGTAGGCGCAATAAGTTAATATATGCTTTAATATGGGGGGGGAGCAGGACCCCTCGGGTGCATCGGCCTTTTTTTTAACAGAGGGATAGACAGTCGGGGGGGCGGGGAGGGGAATGTTTGCACGACCTAATCTGCTGTATTATTACTGGAGGGAAAACATTGATAAAGGTGCGGGGGCGGGTTAGGGAGCCGCACTCTATGTGGGGACGGATGGAGCAGGCTTCTTGTACAGGAGGGCTTGAGGGCTCCTGTTACAGCCCCTCTCCCATTCTCCCCGGTAAGATTTTCATCGAGTCCAGTGGTAATGGCCTCTTTGAGAATTTGTAACCAATTTTTAAAAATATAAATTCAGAGTACCCAATTCTTTTATCCAATTTAGCGTGGCCAATCCACTTATCCTGCACAGCTTTGGGTTGTGGGGGCGAAACCCACGCAAACACGGGGAGAATATGCAAACTCCACACGGACAGTGACCCAGAGCCGGGATCAAGCCTGGGACCTCAGCGGCGTGAGGCAGTAGTGCTCAGAGAATTTGGAACCAATTTAGGCAGCATTTTGAATTAGGCTCTAAGTCGCTTTTGGCACCAATCTGTAGGAATCATAGGTTTGTGCCATCTGGTCTAGATTCAACGTTCAAGGCATGGGACAGGGAGGGGTTAGGGAGGTTATAAATTTTGTCCGAAAACCAAATCGCTCCATTACCTCGAAAAGGTACCTCCACTCAACCCGATCAAACACCTTCCCCCCCGTCTATTGAGATAATCACCTCTGGCTCGGCCACTGAGGAGGGTGAGAGCACCACCAGGGGCGGGATTCTACGACCCCCGCCGGGTCGGAGAATCGCCGGGTGCTGGCGTGAATCCCACCCCCGCCGGTTGCCGAATTCTCCGCCACCTCTCTTACCGGCGGGACAAGGTGGGCTCCGGGGTCCTGGGGGGGCGTGGGGCGATGTGGCCCTGGGGGGTGACCCCCACGGTGGCCTGGCCCGTGATCGGGGCCCACCGATCCGCGGGCGGGCCTGTGCCGTGGGGGCACTCTTTTCCTTCCGCCTTCGCCATGGTCTCCACCATGGCAAAGTCAGTTTCGCGCCAGCTGGCGGGGCACCAAAGGCCTTTCCCGTCATCCGGTGGGGTGGAAATCAGTCCGGCGCGGGCCTAGCCCCTCAAGGTTAGGGCTCGGCCGCTCAAGATGCGGAGGATTCCGCACCTTTGGGGCGGCACGATGCCGGACTGATTCGCACCGATTCTGGCGCCGGTCGGCGGACATCGTGCCGATTGCGGAGAATTCCGCCCCCAGATGTTGGCCTACAGCTGCCAGTCCTTACCAAACCCTGTCTGCTCCTCTGAAACCACCCCCGGTAGGCAAGACTCCAAACGAGTTGCCAGCACCTTAGCCAACAGTTTCACATCGAAATTTAACAGAGAAATAAATCAGTACCACCCACAAATAAACAATAAAACAGCTGTGGTTGACAGAATGTCTTCTGCTGCCTGATGCAGTAAATGGATTTTCACTTATTAAACATTTGTCCCTCAGAGGCCAAATCCAGGAATAGAGAATTGGAATTAAAACGGAAAATTCTGGAAAACCTCACCAGGCCTAGCAGCATCTGTGGAGAGAGGAACAGAATTAACAGGCAGGATTCTCCGGCTTCCCTACCGTGTGTTAGAGAGGTAAAGAGGCTTGTTTTTGGGAGGGTTGGTTTGCAGGGTTAGAAGAGATTTCAGAATCTGAGAGGGAATGTAATTAGATATCTGCAGGTGTGAGACTTTGTAAGTAAAGAGCTTCCTTTGTTTACCCTGGTGCCAGTGCCTTCGCTTTTTGATAGGGTAAACAGGGGGGCCGTATCTCAGACATGCATGAGCAATTGTTGGCAAAGGAGGCTTTGGAAGAGGTAAAGAGGAAGTTGGAGGACGAGTTGGCGGTGGTCATGGCAGGGTGGTTGTGGAGTAAAGCTCTTCATAGGGTTAACTGCACCTCCTCTTGTGCGAGGTTAAGTTTAATACAGTTTAAGGTGGTGCTCTTGACTAAGGCGAGTATGTGTGGAGGGTGGTGGATAGATGTGAGAAATGTCCCAGGAGGCCGGTGAACCATACGCACACGCTTTGGTCTTGCCCCAGGCTTGCTGATTTTTGGGTCCTCTTTTTCGAAACAACATCAGGGATTCTTGGGGTTAAGGTGGAGCCATGGCCAATAGTGGCCATCGTTGGAGGTTCACACTTGCCGGAGCTGCAGGAGGGGAAGAAAGTTTGGCCTTTGCCTCTCTAACAGCCCGGAGGCGTGTCTTGCTCGGGTGGAGGTCCCCGGTGCCGCCTAAGGCTTCATCTTGATTAGGGAACTTGGTGGATTTTCTGCACCTGGAGAAGGTTAAGTATGCGGTGAGAGGGCTGGTGGCTGGGTTTTACTCAAGGTGGCGGCCTTCATTACCTTTTTGTAAGGAGCTGGCTACTATCTGCTATTGGGGTGGGTGGGGTGGGGATGGTATTGGTCAGTTTGGTAGGGCTTTCTGTGGGTGGGGATTATGTAGGGGGGTTTAGGAGGGGTTAACCTTGGTAAGAAGCTGGGGTAGGTGTGGGGGATATGTTGGGCGGGATTCACCGACCCCCGCCGGGTCGGAGAATCGCCGGGTGTCGGCGTGGATCCCGCCCCCGCCCCCCTCCAAATTCTCCGGCCCCCCAAAAATCGGCCCGGCGTGAGTAGCGCCGCCCGCCTCGGAGAATGGCGGGGTCTGGCGCGACTCAATGGGCCCCGGGGCTGCCCGAATTCTCCGGCCCGCAGTGGGCCGAAGACCCGCCCGTCTTTTGCCAGTCCCGCCGGCGTAAATTGGAGTAGGTCCTTACCGGCGGGACCTGGTGGCGCAGGCAGCCTCCGGGGTTCTTGGGGGGGTGCAAAGGGACCTGGCCCCGGGAGGTGCCCCCACGGTGGCCTGGCCCGCGATCGGGATCCACCGATCCATGGGCGGGCCTGTGCCATGGGGGCACTCTATTCTTCCGCACTGGAGACTGTACCGGTCCACCATTCCCGGTGCGGAAACGAAGCCCTCTGCGCATGCGTGGGGATGACACCATCACGCGCTGGCGCTCCCGCGCATGCGGCAACTCGCGCCGGCTGGCGGAGGCCCTTCTGCGCTGGTTGGCGTGGCGCCAAGCCCCTTTACCGCCGTCTGGCAGGGCGCAAACCACTCCGGGGCGGGCCTAGCCCCTGAAGTTGCGGAGGATTCCGACGCCGGAGTGGTTCACGCCACTCCATCCCGCCGGTGTAGCCCGCCCCGCCGATTATGGAAGAATCCCGCCCGTTTTTTTAATAATGAAAATTGTGTTTAAATATAAATGAAAACTTTTTGAATAAAAATAATTATTTAAAAAATTATATTTCAGTACAAATATTAGTTTCCACTCTTCCCTTCTTTATCCCCTCCATGTCCAGAAGAAACCTCCCCTAACAACTAAAAACCCAACCCTGAAGCACAAGCTTCAATGAACATTACCTGCTCTCAATTCAGTCTGAAGCTTGTCTGTGTTTACTATTAAAGGGACCTGAATTTCTAACATTGTCACCGAATGGACTTCAAAGAAATCCCACTCACCTCATTTAGCTAGTTACTGAGTAACATGCAAGCAGAGGCTTGAGCTTTCACAGGGTGGGCACTAGGAATTCTTCCCACGTGTTTTTTTTTAAATTTAGAGTGCCCAATTAATTTTTGTCCAATTAAGGGGCAATTACCGTGGCCAATCCACCTACCCTGCACATCTTTGGGTTGTGGGGACGAAACCCACGCAAACACGGGAAGAATGTGCAAACTCCACACGGACATTGACCCAGGCCTGGGATCGAACCTGGGACCTCGGCGCCGTGAGGCAGCAGTGCTAACCACTGCGCCACCGTGCTGCCCTCCACGTGGTTTATTAAGCAACACCTTCAGGCATTATGGATATGCTGTTCCAATCCCCCTCCTGATCACATCATGAACAAGGACCATACCCAATCAAATGATGGTTCCATCATTTAGATCCCCCTCAGAGGACGAGACTGGGGAATTAATAATGGGGAACATAGAAATGGCAGCGACACTCAGGGCAAGATTCTCCAGTTTCTCTGTTGCGTGTTTCTTGGCGGCCCGCCATTGGTCCTGCCGCTGTCAATGGGATTTCCCTTTGAAGCCACTCCACACCGCCGGGAAACCCACAGCAGCGGGGTGCCGTTGACATGACCAGAAGGTCCCACCAGCATGAACAGTCTGAAGATTTCATCCTAAATTAATATTTTGACTTGGTTTTCAGGGTGGAGGGCACTAGAACCACCTCAATAGTCTCAGGTAATACAAAGGAGGAACTTAAAACAATCACCATCACGAGGGAAAAAGTACTGAGCACATTATTGGGATTAAAGGCAGACAGGTCCCCAGGACCTGATGGCCTACATCCTAGGGTCTGAAAGGAAATGACAACAGAGGTAGTGGAGGCATTGGTTATAATATTCCAAAATTCCTTGGATTCTGCAAAGGTTCCAGTGGATTGGAAAAAGTTTAATGTAACATCCCTGTTTAGTAAGGGAGAAAGGCAGAAAGTAAGAGACTATAGACCAGTTGTGATGTGGGAGATGCCGGTGTTGGACTGGGATGAGCACAGTAGGAAGTCTTACAATACCAAGTTAAAGTCCAACAGGTTTGTTTCGAATCTCTAGCTTTCAGAGTGCAACTCCTTCCTCAGGTGACCAGTTAGTTTAACGTCTGTCGTTGGGAAATTGTTGGAATCCATTATTAAGGAAGTAGCAATGGGACATTTGGAAAGTCAAAACACAATCCATCAGAGTCAGCATGGTTTAATGAAGGGAAAATCATGTTTGACAATTTTCTGAAATTCTTCAAAGATGCAACAAGCAAAGTGGATAATGGGGGTCCTGTAGATGTAGTGAATTGGGATTTACAGGGGCATTTGATAAGGTGCCGCACAAAAGGTTAATATACAAGGTAAGATCCACAGAGTTGGGGGCAAATGTATTATCTTGGATGGAGGATTGGCAAGCAACAGAAAGCAGAGTGGGGATAAATGAGTCTTTTTCTGGTTGGCAAGCTGTAATTAGTGGTGTGCCACAGGGTTCGGTCCATGGGCCCCAACTATGTACAATCTATATGAATGACTTGGATGCAGGGATAGTATATAATGTAGCCAAATTTGCAGATGGCACTGAAATAGGTGGGAAAGCAAGTTGCAATGAGGAAGTAAGAAATTTACAAATGGATATGGAGAAGTTAGGCAAGTGGGCCAAAATTTGGCAGATGGAATTTAAGATGGATAAGTGTGAGGTTATCCATTTTGGTCCGAGGAATAAAAAGGCAGCATATTATATAAATTGAGGAATTACTTCACTCAACGGGTCGTGAATCTGTGGAATTCTCAACCCTAGAGTGCAGAGGACACCATAACACTAAACAAATTTAAGGAGGAGATGTATAGATTTTTAATTAGCAGTGGGATGAAGGGTTATGTGGAGCGGGCAAGAAGCTGGAGATGAGGCCGAGATGAGATCAGACATGATCGTATTTAATGGCGCAGTGGGCTCGAGGGGCTGAATTGCCTACTCCCTCTCTTAGTTCTCATGTTCTTATGTTCATTAGTTAGAGCTCCACAACTTCAACAGTGACCATTCATCTCTACCTCTTCACATTAAGACAGGCATCAGGCCATAGATATTTGAGCATGTGTTTATATTCCTGATTTTGGCAACACCTTCCACCAACTGTCCTCTCAAACGTCATCAGCTGACATCTTCAATCCACACTGAATTGCTTTAAACATGCCCCTCATTTGGCGCCAGGTAGCAAGTTGATTTGTCACAACTCAATCCAGAAGTGAAATGGCATTAGAGAAATTTCTCCTGCACCATCCAGTCTCCCAATTTTAACAAGAAAATGAGTAAATGCCAATTGTTATCCCGCATCAACCACCGGCCCTTTTTCAGAATGACCAATCAAATCATCCTTGGAAAATGATCTTGTTAGCTTCATTTTCACATTTGTTTCTTGCACCTCCTCCTGCCTTAGGTCTTTTTACAAAGAAATCTGAGCTTCTCGATTGTCCAGTCGATGAATGTGATGTCCAGTGTGGCACTGGCCCATAGAGAACAGCAAGGCCCCAATTCCAAACTCTGGCCTGTGCTGAGTGAACTAACCTCAGACTATGCACTGCTTCCAATGGGCAGCTCACCCTCTCCTCTCGGGTAACAGAAAATCTATAAGACAGAACCCTTTACTTGTTATTTTCAGATGCCGTTTGGAAGGAGCGAGAAGCCTGGTGAGCTGGGGATTGTGTTCGGCTGCGATACCCACCACATTACCCATACTTCTCATAAGAGAGGCCTCAGGGGGGTGCAGTGCAGCACTGCAGGGTATAGGCAGGTTTTGACCTGTACCCAAACACTGGGTGTGGGGGGGGGGAAAGAATACTTGTAAGAAACATTTGAGGAATTGTGGTATCACAGATATCTTTCCTGTCACCACGGGTGAGGTTGCATTTTCTGGTTCCTTCCTGCATTTTCAGGCACTGACAAGGTGGGGCAGTTGGAGGCCAGGATTATTTCTACTGATTGTAAGCTGAAGAAACAAGGGCAAAATTCTCCGGTATGGGCGCGATGTCCGCCGACCAGCGCCAAAAACGGCGCAAATCAGTCGGGCATCGCGCCGCCCCAAAGGTGCGTAATCCTCCGCATCTTGGGGGGCCGAGCCCCAACCTTGAGGGGCTAGGCCTGCGCCGGACTAATTTCCGCCCCGCCAGCTGGCGGAAAAGGCCTTTGGTGCCCCGCCAGCTGGCGCGGAAATGACATTGCCGGGCGGCGCATGCGTGGGAGCGTTAACGGCCGCTCACGGCATCCCCAAGCATGCGCTGTGGAGGGAGTCTCTTCCGCCTCCGCCATGGTGGAGACCGTGGCGAAGGCGGAAGGAAAAGAGTGCCCCCACGGCACAGGCCCGCCCGCGGATCGGTGGGCCCCGATCGCGGGCCAGGCCACCGTGGGGGCACCCCCCCGGGGCCAGATCGCCCCGCGCCCCCCCAGGTCCCCGGAGCCCGCCCGCGCCGCCTTGTCCCGCCAGTAAGGTAGGTGGTTTAATCCACGCCGGCGGGACAGGCATTCTAGCAGCGGGACTTCGGCCCAGCCGGGCCGGAGAATCGTGGGGGGGGCCCGCCAACCGGCGCGGCGCGATTCCCGCCCCCGCCGAATCTCCAGTGCCGGAGAATTCGGCAACCGGCAGGGGCGGGATTCACGCCAGCCCCCGGCGATTCTCCGACCTGGCGGGGGGTCGGAGAACCTCGCCCCAAATGTCCAACAAGTCCAACATTTTGGATAAATTAATAGAATTGCACTTAAATTTGGGCAGACATTTCTAACCAGGGAATACCCTGGGAGAGAGGGAGTTGAGATAGCAGCAAATGCCAGCATTGGCCACCCCAGCAACGACAAAGGAGCCGGAAGAGAAGGAATATTACATTTTCTGTAACCAACTGCTTCTTTCCTATGGGTTAGTGGGTCTCCTGTGGTGCTGTTCCCATATGTCCGAAGAAATGCTGTTTTAGAAATGACAGGCAATGCGGAATGTATTACAGGGAGAGTGACTTTCCCTCTCTGTGACAAATGGTGTGATTTTCGCCCTCCAGCTAAACTTTTCCTGTCTTAATCAGCACTAGATGCTGAAGAGTGGCAGTGACTCCCAGCTGGCTGGCTGCTGTGACAGCTCCTTGTACAGCCCTTGTGCATTCGGCAATTTAATTCAAACTCTAATTTTAAACCCCGTCAGTGCAATGAGCACTTACCAGCTGCATGGCAAGCTTTTATTGTAGCCAGCTGGAAACTTCCTTCAGTGTTCAGTGGAGGCCGAAAGGCTGAAAATAAGCATTTTAACTATAGCACTGTTTAAAATTAAAGTGCGAGCCAGGAGAGAAAAGTCAGTAATGAATAAGAAGGAAAGGTTTCTTCTCAACTGGGAGATTACAGGTCATCTCTGCTGCACCAAATTATTTGCCCTAATTCTAATTGATGTCCTCTCGTGTTTGCTCATCGACATAAACTAAATAACAGCCATCCACTGTAATTGTGTCCATTTGCTCCCTACTCTGTTTTTTATTAATTTTGTCTAACTCTTAGCCGCTCTGGGCTGGATTCTCTGTTCTGGAGACTAAGTGCTGCCCACTGTGAGATGGCAGAGGCTGTCAGTGCTGCGAGCCTCACCAGGAGGACTGGCACGCAATGTCGAAGAAGATGAACAACCTCCTTGGAGCAGCTTGGGCGAGCCACCACCTCTGTGACCCTGGCATCAGTCCTGTCCCTCATTCCTCCCAGCAGCCCCAACCCCCTAGAGGCCAACAACACCCCACCTACCTGCATCTCCCTTACAACCCACTCCCCACAACCCCCCAACACATGTACGGCCAGGTGCCTTGCACACACATTCCATCAGCTACAAACCCCCATAACACGCACGTCCCTGCATCTCTCTATGTCCTTTCTGGTTCCCCAAAGATAAAGCAGCCATAATTGCTGACATCTCTAAAACTTGGGAAGGGACATCCCAGATATTTGGGTCCACACCCCCTATGAGGAAAGGGCCCTGAAATTCACTGCGGAGGCCGCAGAAAGGGCAGTGGCTGCGATGGAGGTTGGCATGCACTAAACAAGTAGGAGTCCAGTGAAATGCAGATGTCCCTCCTCACCCAAGTGAGTCACTCCTCACCCACTACTAGTCCTTCCCAAGATGTCAACCTATGACTTGTGTCTTGCCCGGGGTCGTTCGGGTTGCTGTCCCCCATCCAGTCCCTCAGCACACCCCGAAGGACCACTCCGGTGAAGACACTGATGTCTCGCTACTGCTTCCACCTGCATGATCCACCATCGCAGAGACTATCACCTCGGTGGGACATGGTAGCACCCAGGCTCCTGGGTCACCCTCTGGTGAACACCACACCCATGCTCCAGCTCATCAGGTGGAGGCAACAACTCCTCAGGGAGCAGACAGTTGGAGGTTTGCCCGATCCCAGGGAACAGCTGTCGCCCAGACAGATGTTGCCCTTCTGGAAAAGGTGACCGACCCCATCACTGGTGTAAATGGAGAACATAGAACATAGAACATAGAACAATACAGCAGAGTACAGGCCCTTCGGCCCACGATGTTGCACCGAAACAAAAGCCATCTAACCTACACTATGCCATTATCATCCATATGTTTATCCAATAAACTTTTAAATGCCCTCAATGTTGGCGAGTTCACTACTGTAGCAGGTAGGGCATTCCGCGGCCTCACTACTCTTTGTGTAAAGAATCTACCTCTGACCTCTGTCCTATATCTATTACCCCTCAGTTTAAAGTTATGTCCCCTCGTGCCAGCCATATCCATCCGCGGGAGAAGGCTCTCACTGTCCACCCTATCCAACCCCCTGATCATTTTGTATGCCTCTATTAAGTCTCCTCTTAACCTTCTTCTCTCCAACGAAAACAACCTCAAGTCCATCAGCCTTTCCTCATAAGATTTTCCCTCCATACCAGGCAACATCCTGGTAAATCTCCTCTGCACCCGCTCCAAAGCCTCCACGTCCTTCCTATAATGCGGTGACCAGAACTGTAAGCAATACTCCAAATGCGGCCGTACCAGAGTTCTATACAGGTGCAACATGACCTCCCGACTCCGGAACTCAATCCCTCTACCAATAAAGGCCAACACTCCATAGGCCTTCTTCACAACCCTATCAACCTGGGTGGCAACTTTCAGGGATCTATGTACATGGACACCTAGATCCCTCTGCTCATCCACACTTTCAAGAACTTTACCATTAGCCAAATATTCCGCATTCCTGTTATTCCTTCCAAAGTGAATCACCTCACACTTCTCTACATTAAGCTCCATTTGCCACCTCTCAGCCCAGCTCTGCAGCTTATCTATATCCCTCTGTAACCTGCTACATCCTTCCACACTATCGACAACACCACCGACTTTAGTATCGTCTGCAAATTTACTCACCCACCCTTCTGCGCCTTCCTCTAGGTCATTGATAAAAATGACAAACAGCAACGGCCCCAGAACAGATCCTTGTGGTACTCCACTTGTGACTGTACTCCATTCTGAACATTTCCCATCAACCACCACCTTCTGTCTTCTTTCAGCTAGCCAATTTCTGATCCACATCTCTAAATCACCCTCAATCCCCAGCCTCCGTATTTTTTGCAATAGCCTACCGTGGGGAACCTTATCAAACGCTTTGCTGAAATCCATATACACCACATCAACTGCTCTACCCTCGTCTACCTGTTCAGTCACCTTCTCAAAGAACTCAATAAGGTTTGTGAGGCATGACCTACCCTTCACAAAGCCATGCTGACTATCCCTGATCATATTATTCCTATCTAGATGATTATAAATCTTGTCTCTTATAATCCCCTCCAAGACTTTACCCACTACAGACGTGAGGCTCACCGGTCTATAGTTGCCGGGGTTGTCTCTGCTCCCCTTTTTGAACAAAGGGACCACATTTGCTGTCCTCTGGCACTATTCCTGTATTCCATAAAAATCAAAGCCAAAGGTCCAGCAATCTCTTCCCTGGCCTCCCAGAGAATCCTAGGATAAATCCCATCAGGTCCCGGGGACTTATCTATTTTCAGCCTGTCCAGAATTGCCAACACCTCTTCCCTACGTACCTCAATGCCATCTATTCTATTAGCCTGGCGCTCAGCATTCTCCTCCACAACATTATCTTTTTCCTGAGTGAATACTGACGAAAAATATTCATTTAGTATCTTGCCTATCTCTTCAGACACCACACACAATCTCCCATCCCTGTCCTTGACTGGTCCTACTCTTTCCCTAGTCATTCGCTTATTCCTGACATACCTATAGAAAGCTTTTGGGTTTTCCTTGATCCTTCCTGCCAAATACTTCTCATGTCCCCTCCTTGCTCGTCTTAGCTCTCTCTTTAGATCCTTCCTCGCTACCTTGTAACTATCCATCGCCCCAACCGAAACTTCACACCTCATCTTCACATAGGCCTCCTTCTTCCTCTTAACAAGAGATTCCACTTCCTTGGTAAACCACGGTTCCCTCGCTCGACGCCTTCCTCCCTGTCTGACCGGTACATACTTATCAAGAACACGCAGTAGCTGATCCTTGAACAAGCCCCACTTATCCAGTGTGCCCAACACTTGCAGCCTACTTCTCCACCTTATCCCCCCCAAGTCACGTCTAATGGCATCATAATTGCCCTTCCCCCAGCTATAACTCTTGCCCTGCGGTGTATACTTATCCCTTTCCATCATTAACGTAAACGTCACCGAATTGTGGTCACTGTCCCCAAAGTGCTCTCCTACCTCCAAATCCAACACCTGGCCTGGTTCATTACCCAAAACCAAATCCAACGTGGCCTCGCCTCTTATTGGCCTGTCAACATATTGTTTCAGGAAACCCTCCTGCACACACTGTACAAAAAACGACCCATCTATTGTACTCGAACTATATCTTTTCCAGTCAATATTTGGGAAGTTGAAGTCTCCCATAATAACTACCCTGTTACTTTCGCTCTTATCCAGAATCATCTTCGCCGTCCTTTCCTCTACATCCCTAGAACTATTAGGAGGCCTAAAAAAAACTCCCAACAGGGTGACCTCTCCTTTCCTGTTTCTAACTTCAGCCCATACTACCTCGGAAGAAGAGTCCCCATCTAGCATCCTCTCCGCCACCGTAATACTGCTCTTGACTAGCAGCGCCACACCTCCCCCTCTTTTGCCTCCTTCTCTGAGCTTACTAAAACACCTAAACCGCGGAACCTGCAACATCCATTCCTGTCCCTGCTCTATCCATGTCTCCGAAATGGCCACAACATCGAAGTCCCAGGTACCAACCCATGCTGCCAGTTCCCCTACCTTGTTTCGTATACTCCTGGCATTGAAGTAGACACACTTCAAACCACCTACCTGAACACTGGCCCCCTCCTGCGACGTCAAATCTGTGCTCCTAACCTCTATACTCTCATTCTCCCTTACCCTAAAACTACAATCCAGGTTCCCATGCCCCTGCTGCATTAGTTTAAACCCCCCCAAAGAGCACTAACAAATCTCCCCCCCCAGGATATTTGTGCCCCTCAGGTTCAGATGTAGACCATCCTGTCTGTAGAGGTCCCACCTTCCCCAGAAAGAGCCCCAGTTATCCAGAAATCTGAATCCCTCCCGCCTGCACCATCCCTGTAGCCACGTGTTTAAATGCTCTCTCTCCCTATTCCTCATCTCACTATCACGTGGCACGGGCAACAACCCAGAGATAACAACTCTGTTTGTTCTAGTTCTGAGCTTCCATCCTAGCTCCCTGAAAGCCTGCCTGACATCCTTGTCCCCTTTCCTACCTATGTCGTTAGTGCCAATGTGGACCACGACTTGGGGCTGCTCCCCCTCCCCCCTAAGGACCCGGAAAACACGATCCGAGACATCACGTACCCTTGCACCTGGGAGGCAACATACCAAACGTGAGTCTCTCACGCTCCCACAAAATCTCCTATCTGTGCCCCTGACTATAGAGTCCCCAATTACTAATGCTCTGCTCCTCTCCCCCCTTCCCTTCTGAGCAACAGGGACAGACTCCGTGCCAGAGGCCCGTACCCCATGGCTTACCCCGGTAAGTCGTCCCCCCCACAAGTATCCAAAGCGGTATACTTGTTTCTCAGGGGAACGACCGCAGAAGCAGAGCCAGAATCTACAGGAGGAGGTGTCACCAACTTTCCAGCACCTGCAAGTCCAGCTGGAGGGGTCCAGCTACCTTCAGTTACAAGCGATGTTACCGACAATGCCTGGCACCCAGGCCAACACTGAAAGAATGGCGTCTGCGGTGGAAGGCCTGGGGCAAGACATCAGAGCTGTGTGTCAGGATGTCCAAGGCTTGGAACACACTGTGCTGTCCATCGGTGTAGGACAGGAGAGCCCAGTTATAGGTGGACATGTCCTGTGTGCACATGGATATTGCTGCTGCATTCCAGAGCTTGGCCCATTCACAAAGGGCTGAGAGTAAAGAGAACATTGGTCGGCTGCTGACTGATCTTAGCCAGTCGCAGACGGTCATGTCCAAGGCACTGAAGGACATGACACAGTCACAGACAGACATCCCAAGGCTATGGGGGACATGGCTCATGCACTGAGGGACATGTACCAATCTGAGTGCACCATGGCTGAGGGCATCAGGTCCATAGTTCAGTCATAGAGTCACAGAGCTTTACAGCATGGAAACAGGCCCTTCGGCCCAACATGTCCATGCCGCCCAGTTTTTACCTTTAAGCTAGTCCCAATTGCCCACATTTCGCCTATATCCCTTTACACCCATCTTACCCATATAACTGTCTAAATGCTTTGTAAAAGACAAAATTGTAACCGCTTCTATTACTACTATAGACCTCTAGAAGATCACCCCTAAGCCTCCTACACTACAGGGAAAAAAGTCCCAGTCTATCCACCTTCTCCTTATAACTCAAACCATCAAGTCCCGGTAGCATCCTAGTAAATCTTTTCTGCACTCTTTCTAGTTTAATAATATCCTTTCTATAACAGGGTGACCAGAACTGTACACAGTATTCCAAGTGTGGCCTTACTAATGTCCTGTACAACTTCAACAACGTCGCAACTCCTATATTCAATGTTCTGATCAATGAAACCAAGCGTGCCAAATGCCTTCTTCACCACCCTGTACACGATTCCACCTTCAAGGAGCTATGAATCTGTACTCCTAGATCTCTTTGTTCTGTAACTCTCTCCAAACAAAGAACAAAGAACAAAGAAATGTACAGCACAGGAACAGGCCCTTCGGCCCTCCAAGCCCGTGCCGACCATGCTGCCCGACTAAACTACAATCTTCTACACTTCCTGGGTCCATATCCCTCTATTCCCATCCTATTCATATATTTGTCAAGATGCCCCTTAAATGTCACTATCGTCCCTGCTTCCACCACCTCCTCCGGCAGCGAGTTTCAGGCACCCACTACCCTCTGTGTAAAAAACTTGCCTCGTACATCTACGCTAAACCTTGCCTCTCTCACCTTAAACCTATGCCCCCTAGTAATTGACCCCTCTACCCTGGGGAAAAGCCTCTGACTATCCACTCTGTCTATGCCCCTCATAATTTTGTAGACCTCTATCAGGTCTCCCCTCAACCTCCTTCGTTCCAGTGAGAACAAACCGAGTTTATTCAACCGCTCCTCATAGCTAATGCCCTCCATACCAGGCAACATTCTGGTAAATCTCTTCTGCACCCTCTCTAAAGCCTCCACATCCTTCTGGTAGTGTGGCGACCAGAGTTGAACACTATACTCCAAGTGTGGCCTAACTAAGGTTCTATACAGCTGCAACATGACTTGCCAATTCTTATACTCAATGCCCCGGCCAATGAAGGCAAGCATGCCGTATGCCTTCTTGACTACCTTCTCCACCTGTGTTGCCCCTTTCAATGACCTCCAACTTCCTACCATTAACTGAGTAGGTCCTGCCCCGATTCGATCTACCAAAATGCATCACCTCGCACGTATATAAATTTAATTCCATCTGCCATTCATCGGCCCACTTGCCCAATTGATCAAGATCCCGTTGCAATCCTAGATAACCTTCTTCACTGACCACTATGCCACCAAACTTGGTGTCATCAGCAAACTTACTAACCATTCCTCCTACATTCTCATCCAAATCATTAATATAAATAACAAATAACAGTGGACCCAGTATTAATCCCTGAGGCACACCGCTGGTCACAGGCCTCCAGTTTGGAAAACAACCCTCTACAACCACCCTTTGTCTTCTGTCGTCAAGACAATTTTGTATCCAATTGGCTACCTCACCCTGGATCCCATGAGATTTACCCTTAGCAACAATCTAGTCAAGCATGGGCCTCCAGGACTGGCAGTGTCAGGTGACAGTGGTACCTTTCGAGCTCACTCACTCCGACCTCCCCTCCATCCCATGGAGTGGCCCTGGGGCCAGCGAGCACTTGGGGGAGGAGGAAGTGAAGGGGCTTATCTCGACGCTTCTCACAGGGGAGGTGCTGGAATACCTCGGCCTTCCGAATCCCCCCCAGGTGACATCTGTTGGACAGTGGGCAGAATAGGCAAACACATCAACCTGTGCCACCCAAACGTCGACCAGGCCCATCCAGGTTCAGGCCGACCGGAGGGCGAGGCAAGCAGCAGGCCACCTCCACTTCTGATGTGCTGTCTGGTGTAACATCTAGAAGAAGCGATAGGCCAAATAAGATTAGGAAGAGAGACGACACATAAATTAGCACAGGTGTATGAGAGTAGATAGTCAGGGGGAAGGGCACACATGTAGTAAACACTTTTGTACCACCAGTCCGATCTGCCACTAACCTCTGTCTTAGGGATGTGAAGGATGGAATGGGACTGGGTGACACATGAACATCCCACATGGTTACACCCTCACTGAGAATTGGCATGGCATGGGGGCAGCAGTGTGAGCCCACCTTGTGTGACAGCAACCCCAGTGATTGAGCTCTAACTGTTCACCATCTCCCACAAAACCCTCCCCCCCTCAACATTTTTGGACCTGTGAGAAGGAATTGCCAGCACGCATGCAGGGATCACCCAGGCAAACAGTGGTAAAGATAGGAGTCAGACCTTGTCAGAAAATGTGGAGGACCAGAGCTCATCTCATGGCGATTTGATTAGATTTATTATCACATGTACAGAGGTACAGTGAAAAGTATTGTTTGCTTACAGTCTAGACAGATCATTCCGTACATGAAAAACATAAGACCATAAGACCATAAAACATAGGAGCGGAGGTAAGGCCATTCGGTCCATCGAGTCCACTCCACCATTCAATCATGGCTGATTTCAACTCCATTTACCCTCGCCCTCTCCATAGCCCTTAATTCCTTGAGAAATCAAGAATTTATCAACCTCTGTCTTAAATACTCTCAACGTCCCGGCCTCCACCGCCCTCTGTGGCAATGAATTCCACAGACCCACCACTCTCTGGCTGAAGAAATTTCTCCTCATCTCTGTTCTAAAGTGACTCCCATTTATTCTAAGGCTGTGCCCCCGGGTCCTAGTCTCCCCTGCTAATGGAAACAACTTCCCTACGTCCACCCTATCTAAGCCATTCATTATCTTGAAAGTTTCTATTAGATCTCCCCTCAACCTCCTAAACTCCAATGAATATAATCCCAGGATCCTCAGACGTTCATCGAATGTTAGGCCTACCATTCCTGGGATCATCCGTGTGAATTTCCGCTGGACCCGCTCCAGTGCCAATATGTCCTTCCTGAGGTGTGGGGCCCAAAATTGCTCACAGTATTCTAAATGGGGCCTAACTAATGCTTTATAAAGCTTCAGAAGTACATCCCTGCTTTTATATTCCAAGCCTCTTGAGATAAATGACAACATTGCATTTGCTTTCTTAATTACAGACTCAACCTGCAAGTTTACCTTTAGAGAATCCTGGACTAGGACACCCAAGTCCCTTTGCACTTCAACATTATGAATTTTGTCACCGTTTAGAAAATAGTCCATGCCTCTACTCTTTTTTCCAAAGTGCAAGACCTCGCACTTGCCCACGTTGAATTTCATCAGCCATTTCTTGGACCACTCTCCTAAACTGTCTAAATCTTTCTGCAGCCTCCCCATCTCCTCAATACTACCTGCCCCTCCACCTATCTTTGTATCATCGGCAAACTTAGCCAAAATGCCCCCAGTCCCATCATCTAGATCGTTAATATATAAAGAGAACAGCTGTGGCCCCAACACTGAACCCTGTGGGACACCACTCGTCACCGGTCGCCATTCCGAAAAAGAACCTTTTATCCCAACTCTCTGCCTTCTGCCTGACAGCCAATCGTCAATCCATGTTAGTACCTTGCCTCGAATACCATGGGTCCTTATTTTACTCAGCAGTCTCCTGTGAGGCACCTTATCAAAGGCCTTTTGGAAGTCAAGATAGATAACATCCATTGGCTCTCCTTGGTCTAACCTATTTGTTATCTCTTCAAAGAACTCTAACAGGTTTGTCAGGCATGACCACCCCTTACTAAATCCATGCTGACTTATAATTGGCCTATAATTTTCCATCTTTTTCCTTGTTCCCTTCTTGAACAGGGGGGTTACAACAGCAATTTTCCAATCCTCTGGGACTTTCCCTGACTCCAGTGACTTTGAAAGATCATAACTAACGCCTCCACTATTTCTTCAGCTATCTCCTTTAGAACTCTAGGATGTAGCCCATCTGGGCCCGGAGATTTATCAATTTTTAGACCTCTTAGTTTCTCTAGAACTTTCTCCTTTGTGATGGCTACCATATTCAACTCTGTCCCCTGACTCTCCTGAATTGTTGGGATATTACTCATGTCTTCTACTGTGAAGACTGACGCAAAGTACTTATTTAGTTCCTCAGCTATTTCCTTGTCTCCCATCACTAGATTACCAGCGTCATTTTGGAGCGGCCCAATGTCTACTTTTGCCTCCCATTTGTTTTTAATGTATTTAAAGAAACTTTTACTATCATTCCTAATGTTACTGGGTAGCCTACCTTCATATTTGATCCTCTTTCCTTATTTCTCTCTTTGTTATCCTCTGTTTATTTTTGTAGCCTTCCCAATCTTCTGACTTCCCACTACTCTTTGCCACATTATAGGCTTTCTATTTTTGCTTTGATGCATTCCCTAACTTCCTTTGTCAGCCATGGCTGCCTAATTCCCCCCTCTGATAACCTTTCTTTTCTTTGGGATGAACTTCTGTACTGTGTCCTCAATTACTCCCAGAAACTCCTGCCATAGCTGTTCGACTGTCTTTCCCACTAGGCTCTAAGGGCAGGGATTCCCCGAGCCCACGCCACGCCTAGTACCACCCGGCGGGAGCTCGGACCCGCGGCCACGGTGGCCGTCCTGGTGGAGGGGGGGGGGTCAGACTCCAGGGGGCGGGCCTCCATGGGTCCAGGCTCGTGATCGGGGGCTGCTGATCGGCGGGCGCCCGCGATCTGGAGGGGGCCTATCTACTTCCGCGCGGGCCCGCTGTCGGGCTCCGCCATGTTGCACGGCGCAGTGCGGAAACGGCCACCACACGCATATGCCGCCGTGCAGATGGCTGTTGCACACATGCACAGACCCGCGCCGGCTTCCCAGGGCCGTGTATCGGCGCCAGAGCAGCATGGAGCACTCCGCCGGTGTGCTGGACCCCTGAGGGCCGCTGAATTGTGTGTACCACTCCGGTTTTACGCCGGCGTCAACACTATATGATAAATACACAATGTAAATACACAGACACAGACATCGGGTGAACATAAGAGAAAGGTTAGAGATAGTGGGCGGGATTCTCCACAATCGGCGCGATATCCGCCGACCGGCGCCAAAAAGGGCGCGAATCAGTCCCGCATTGCGCGCCCCAAAGGTGCAGAATTCTCCGCATTTGAGAGGCCGAGCCCTCACCTTGAGGGGCTAGGCCCACGCCGGACTGATTTCCACTCCGCCAGCTGGCGGGAAAGGCCTTTGGTGCCCCGCCAGCTGGCGCGGAAATGACTTTGCCGTGCAGCGCATGCACGGGAGCGTCAGCGGCCGCTCACGGCATTCCCGCGCATGCGCAGTGGAGGGGGTCTCTTCCGCCTCCACCATAGTGGAGACCATGGCGAAGGCGGAAGGAAAAGAGTGCCCCCACGGCACAGGCCCGCCCGCGGATCGGTGGGCCCCGATCGCGGGCCAGGCCACCGTGGGGGCACCCCCCGGGGCCAGATCGCCCCGCGCCCCACCCAATACCCTGGAGCCCGCCCGCGCCGCCTTGTCCCGGCGGTAAGAGAGGTGGTTTGATTCTCGCTGGCGGGATAGGCATTCCAGCAGCGGGACTTCGGCCCATCGCAGGCCAGAGAATCGCCGGGGGGGCCCGCCAACCGGCGCGCCGCGATTCCCACCCCCGCCGAATATCCGGTTCCGGAGAATTCGGCAACCGGCGGGGCGGGATTCACGCCAGCTCCCGGCGATTCTCCGACCCGGTGGGGGGTCGGAGAATCCCGCCCAGTGTTAGTGTTAGAATTAAGTTTTTAAAGTTTAGTACGGTTATAAGAGATATAGGAAGAGGATCTGTGGGAGAGAGCTCGCAGAGTCGGCACGCTCCGGCGCCATCTTGAGTTTATGCGAGTCGTCATCATCTTCCGTCCTGTGGACAAGACGGACTAAGGGAGAGGGAAGGGGTAGAACGACTAAGGGAGAGGGAAGTGGTAGAACGACTAAGGGAGAGGGAAGGGGTAGAATGACTAAGGGAGAGGGAAGGGATAGAATGACTAAGGGAGAGGGAAGGGTAGAATGACTAAGGGAGATGGAAGGGGTAGAACGACTAAGGGAGATGGAAAGGGTAGAACGACTATGGGAGAGGGAAGGGATAGAACAACTAAGGGAGAGGGAAGGGGTAGAATGACTAAGGGAGATGGAAAGGGTAGAACGACTAAGGGAGAGGGAAGGGATAGAACGGCTAAGGGAGAGAGAAGGGATAGAACGACTAAGGGAGAGGGAAGGGGTAGAATGACTAAGGGAGAGGGAAGGGGTAGAATGACTAAGGGAGAGGGAAGGGGTAGAACGACTAAGGGAGAGGGAAGGGGTAGAATGACTAAGGGAGAAGGAAGGGGTAGAACGACTAAAGGAGAGGGAAGGGGTAGAATGACTAAGGGAGAGGGAAGGGATAGAACGACTAAGGGAGAGGGAAGGGGTAGAACGACTAAGGGAGAGGGAAGGGGTAGAACGACTAAGGGAGAGGGAAGGGGTAGAATGACTAAGGGAGAAGGAAGGGGTAGAACGACTAAAGGAGAGGGAAGGGGTAGAATGACTAAGGGAGAGGGAAGGGATAGAACGACTAAGGGAGAGGGAAGGGGTAGAATGACTAAGGGAGAGGGAAGGGATAGAACGACTAAGGGAGAGGGAAGGGGTAGAACGACTAAGGGAGAGGGAAGGGGTAGAATGACTAAGGGAGAAGGAAGGGGTAGAACGACTAAAGGAGAGGGAAGGGGTAGAATGACTAAGGGAGAGGGAAGGGGTAGAACGACTAAGGGAGAGGGAAGGGGTAGAATGACTAAGGGAGAAGGAAGGGGTAGAACGACTAAAGGAGAGGGAAGGGGTAGAATGACTAAGGGAGAGGGAAGGGATAGAACGACTAAGGGAGAGGGAAGGGGTAGAACGACTAAGGGAGAGGGAAGGGGTAGAACGACTAAGGGAGAGGGAAGGTTTGAGAGTCTCAGGGGAAGCTGCACTCTCTGTAGGGTGGGGAGAGAGGGTTTGAAGTGGGGTGCGGGGGGAGGGGGTGCGGCGGAAGAGATGAGACAGGGCGGAGGAGCTGCTGTGTCCTGGCCTCCTAGTTGGTAAATCGGGAGTTGATGAGGTTGCCCCATGTGGAGTGGCCCTGGATCACACCTTGGGCAGCCTGCCCTTCCAGCTCAGGCTCCACACCCAGATCCTCCTGGAAACCATCCTCATCCTCCTCGTCATATGACGCCTCCCGTTCTTCCGCCTACAGGACGCCACTCCTCTGCTGCATAATGTGTGCAGGACGCAGCAGGCCACCAGGGTGCCTGAGACCCTCTGGGGGATATATTGGAGCCCCCACCAGAGCTGTCCAGGCATCAGATATACATCTTGAGCCCACCAATGCACCGGTCAATGACTTTCCTGGTTGCTGAGTGTGATCGTTATAACGGTTCTCTGCCTCATTCTGCGGCCTCCATACAGATGTCATCAGCCATGATCTCAGTGGGTAGGCCTTGTCACCCACAAGCCAACCCCTCACCCGATGGAGCACACCAATGAGTGTGCCGGGCTGTATGCATTGTGCATGTCGCCTTTATATTGGGCGCAGACATGCATGATGTACAGCTGGTGGTCGCACACCAACTGCACATTCAGGGAGTGGAACTCTTAACTATTGATGAAGGGCATCCTCTGATGAGCCGGTGCTCGAAGGGTGGCATGCATTCCATCGATCACCGCCTTGACATGGGGCATGCCAGCGATGGCAGCAAATCCTGCTGCTGGGCATTGTGTTGGGACTGGTCCAGGTGTAGGGTGCTGTAGTCCGAGCTCAGGCATATAGGGCATCCGTGACAGCACGGATGCACCTGTGCATGGACATTTCTGAGATCCCACAGGTCCCCACTCGAGCCCTGTAATGTGTCAGAGGGATGAAAGTTCAGGGCTACCGTCGCCTTCATGTTCACTGGGGCGGGTGTTCTCCTTCATACCCCCACGGTGTCAAATGTGCCACCATATGTAACAGGTAATGCACGGTTTCCCTGGTGAGCCAGAGTCATCGATGGCACACGCAGTTTGACAGCCCCTCAAAGGACAGGTGCCTCCTTGTCGGCCTGCGTTGTAGTGCCGCCCCCACCCTCAACCTGTCCCCTTCAACCACCCCCCGTCCCCGGCCCCTTTGATATGATGTAGTCCGCACTACACTCCTGTCCCCATCACTGACTGGCACCCAGCCCGTTATGTGGGGAGCCTCAATCCTCACTACCTGTGACTGCCAACAGGGGTTGAACCAGTGGCTGTCGCAACCAGTAAGTGAAAGGCTCTGTGGCCCCTTTCCTGTTCCTTTCAGTGTGGCCCGCTGTGGGTCTCCTCACTGGGTGAACCATCTGCTAGCCCACCAGGTTAGTGGCAACTAGTTGTGTGGTGGAGATGTTCATACTGGGCAGCCATTGGTTTCTATGCTGAGAGCCTGGTGTGGGGGCAGGTCCTGCAGAGGGGGTGAGCGAGGGATGTGGGCGTTCGCTGGGACCATAGCCGCTGCACATGGGGCAACCTCATCAACTCCCGATTTACCAACTAGGAGGCCAGGACACAGCAGCTCCTCCGCCCTGTCTCATCTCTTCCGCCGCACCCCCTCCCCCCCCCACCCCACTTCAAACCCACTCTCCCCACCCTACAGAGAGTGCAGCTTCCCCTGAGACTCTCAAACCTTCCCTCTCCCTTAGTCATTCTAGCTGATGTGGAGCCTGGGTGTAACACACAGGTTGTGACAGGAAGCTGGTCAGGTTTCTGTTGCTAACTTTTGCCTTAGTTTAATTGCTCTGTTTTATCAACTTTGCTCTTGAGTCGCCAGGTATCTTTATGATACCGCCACATGGTTCAAGTCCGAGTAATGATCAATAATCCAATACACCGCTTAGTAAGATTTAAATCAAAGCACATTTATTATACACAGCAATCACTACTCATGTACAAATTCTACGTCTAAGCTACTTCTACGATTAACAGGCCAATACTTAACTTAGAACTGGCCCACCAGGTCAGGGAAACGAATGGCCTTTCGTTCGGGTGCTGAGTCTGTGGGATTCGAAGTTGGTACAGATTGGTAGCTAGGAGCGCCTATCTCGTAGCGAGCATTGAAGTAAGACTTACTAGATATCAGCGGTGGCTGGACCGGTTACTGTCAAGTGTTGGTTCGCGTTGCTGAGTGACCCGGTCAAGAAGAGAAGAACGATTTGAACTTGGACTCTATTCTTATAGTCCCCAGGGGCTTCCCGCCTTTTGGGGCGCACCCTGTACCTGGTTCCAAGTGATTGGACTTTGTCCCAATCACTTGGTTCGATTTTCTCCAATACTGGAGCGGTTCCCTGATCGATGGGCGGTCCTGAGGTGGTCGTTCACCTCCCTTTGTGTAGGCTTCTGCTGGCGCCAAAGAGTCTGGTTTGGCTTTATGTGTCTAAATGTTGCTCATTGTTCCCGGGGATTGCTCATTAATATGCAAATAGCTGGTGTTTTGTTATGCTGATGGTTGCTGGTATCGATCTTGTCTGGCCTTTCCAGAGGTAAATACACACTCAACCTGCAGCTGCTCGTTTGTGTCCTGTTGGTTGACTTTCCCATCAGCCATTGCTGTTCGCCATTTTAAATCGGGAGTTAGCAATTCTAAATCGGGAGTTAGCCATTTTACCTGGCTACATACCCTCCTTGTGATCCTAACGCGAAGCGTGAAGGATCGCATAAATATGTTGCTTTCCATTCCCTGACCTGTGGGGGACACTTCCTTCATGGCCTCTGCACTGACCATAGCTATGCAAAAGATTTTTAACTAACAATTCTAAGGGCGCTATGTCAAACAGGGACATGCATTACAAAACAATAAACTGGGAACCTCTAACTATTCTTAATACACTACACTCAATTAAACATTTAATTATCATAACTTCCTCAACCATACAACAAAATCATCGCATTTCATACTTTCTGGCTTGGCAGTCAAGCTCAGGATCATACAATTTGCTCATGAACAGTTCTTTACATTTCTTTATTTACAATAAACGCAAACGAATGCTCTTTATTATAGATCGCGGGGGTCGGGGGTCTGGTCGTATCTGAACATAGGGGATCTGATCCAAGATACCGGGGTTCGAGCGCGGTAGGCTCTCCTTCTCCATTTCCGTAGACGCATAGTCTGCACTAAGCAGCAGAATATCGCCAATACCAGTAAGGTTTTGATTACATAGGACAGAGAATACCAGGTTATAAACCTGGCACACCAAGATGATGTGGTGTCGCTGGTGACTGGGCTCTGGGTACTGCGGGGAAGTGAAACATTAACGGCTGGGGGGCTTGAAGTCATGGGGTTCACGTTCACGCGCAACCAAAAGTCCATAAACATGATGCTAATCCATACGAAGGCAGTCCCCATGGCTCTTCTCTTTCCTTTTCTTTCTTCTCTTCTCCGGTCCTGGAGCTTCTGGAGTTCTGTGGAAACAAGCATAGTGTCTGTAACTATCTTGGTTTAATATCTTGTATGATAGTGTGTCTGTCCTGTAGTGCCAATTACTCCCTTTATAATTGGTCACTTTGTGTGACTCCCTCATTTTTTTTCAAAAATCGATTTTTAGGACAAGACACACTTCCCAATAATGAACCAGTGCGAGCCGTCTCGCAGACTGTGTAATTTACCATCCAAATGTTTCAGGATGTAAATAGCATGTTGGCAACCTAAAGGTTACCGAAACAAAACAAAACTTTTTGAACTGAAAGTGCCAAAATGAGGTGCGTATGGGCCGCGACGGGTAAGAGTTGGATGGGGTCCCCGGGTAGGACGGCTACTAATGCCGTGTCTCTCCTACCCGAGCGTAGTTGACCAGAGGGGGGTTCCCAGGCAGGGCGGGTCCCAAGCCGTTTCTCCACTGCCTGAGCAACCGACAAGAACAGGCAAGAAATGTAGTCATCGTGGTGGGGTTGCCGTAGTGGTTCTACCTTCGAACCAGAAGGGCAGTTACGATCGGGCATCTGGTTCCTTAACCAGTCTCTGCAGACAAGTTCTCAGAGGTTTCTGCTGAACTGGTGTCTGGCAATGGTGAGAATCTGTAGGCAAGTCCTCAGAGGTTTCAGCCGAATAGGCGTGGGGCAGTGAGAAGAAATTCTCCTGTCGGACATACAACATTTAACAAACGTACACACAACATAAACCATGCTGCAGGTTCCATCAGAAAGGACAACACTTCTCCCAAGCGGTTCCTTTTAAAACATCATCTGGACACCTCAGTTCTCGGTTGCAAACAGGGTCGCAAAGGGGTTCTCGGTTTGGGAGTCAGACCCAAGGTCGTCATCTTCTCCCGGATGCCACACTTTTGAGTGTATTAGGGCTGAAAGGGCTGCATGGTGTGAGGTCGTTGCGGACGAGTCTGAACGAGTTATCTCAGTGCCAGTAATTGGTGTCTAGCTGTGTGGGGACAAAATCGGGGTCGTCAGTGTGGTTCGGTGGTCGGTGGTGGGGTTTATTTAGGAATGTGATCATGAAGGGATCACTTGGATCATAGTCGGAATTGCTGGGTGTGGGTCCTGTTGCATGGGGATAGTAGGGAGGTGTGCTGTGGCTGTCATCCGAGTCACAGTCGCTGTCTCTGCTGCTGCAGTCTGTGGGCATTCCGGGGCGGAGTGTATATTTTGGGGGTGGAGTCGAGGTCAAGTCTGTGGCTGAGCTGGACGTGGTGGGGGTTGGTAGGATTACGTTGGCTGGGGGCGGGGTGTGGTGTGCTGCGTCGAGCATGACGTGGTGTGTGTGGTTAGACTGTGTTCCATATGCCTTCAGCTGGTTTATATGAAACCACGCAGTCTTACCGTTGGGGTACTTTATTTTATATACGGAGGGGCTTACTTTGTCCGCAATGGAGTACGGACCCGAGTACTTTGGTGACAGGAATGTGCTCGGGTTATATACAGAGAGCATGACTTGCTGTCCTATACTGTACTAAGTTGCATGTACTGTCTTGTCGAAACAAGCCTTGCTCTGTTTCTTCCTTGTGCCCAATTTTACTGCGGCTGCTAGCTGAGCCGTTTTAACATTTTCCACTAACTATTCTACTGCTTTCTCGTGTGTGAGGGCCGTCACTTCGGGGCTGGTCAAGTCCAAACCGAACAAATATTCTGTGCCTTTCATGGGGCGTCCGGTCATGAGGGTGTGTGGGGTGTAACCTGTGGAAGTTGAAACTGTATTTCGCAAAAACATCAGCGCAAAAGGGAGGACTGAGTCCCAAGTGGTGTTGTTCTGCTGGACCATTTTTCTGAGGGTGGATTTTAGGGTCTGATTCATGTGCTCCACGATACCACTCGACTGTGGGTGGTATGCTATGTGGAATTTTTGGGTGATGCCAAATATTATGAGGGCGTTCTGCATGACACGTCCCGTAAAATGGGAACCTTGGTCTGATTCAATGCTGCGGGGGAGTCCCCATCTTGTAAAGATGTGGTGGGTCAAAATCTTGGCTGTGGTTTTTGCAGTGTTTGTGCGGGCTGGAAATGCTTCCACCCATTTTGTAAATGTGTCAATTACCACAAGTACATATTTATAGCCATTCCTGCAAGGGGGCAATGATCCTATAAAATCGATCTGGAGGTTAGTCCAGGGGCCATTAACGGGTCGGGTGTGGCTGAGTTGGGCCTTTTTGGCATATCTGTCCGGATTATTCTGGGCGCAGATAAGATAATTTTCTATGCAATGGTTGACATCTTCCTTTAAATTCGGCCACCAACAAAGCTGCTTGAGATGGGCTGTAGTGGGATCGATTCCCTGATGTCCATGACCGTCATGGAACAAACAAATCAGTTGATGCCTGTCCTGTTCAGGAACCACATAAAGGGTGTCTTTTAACACCACACCGTCCTGTGTGGTCAGTGCATTTCTAAACCTCTCGTAGGGTGCTGGATAGTTGCCTTTTACAATCTCCCTGAGATTGCTGTCCTGCTTCTGAGCCTCCACTAGATCCTCGATATTAGTCTGCGAGACCTGAACTGCATTCACTGGTACGCTTTCGGGGGGTGTCCAAAAATATCCATGCCTGGAACCTGCTTTAGCCAGTGCGTCAGCTTTCACATTTCCAGGGGGGGAGGAACGATGGTGACTGCGGACTTTGATTATCCCATAAGTCCTGTTCTGGGCTCTCTGTAAAATATGACGGAGCAATGGGGCTGAGGGGAGGGGTTTCCCGTCTGCGGAAACAAATCCTCTTGCTTTCCACAGTGGCAGGAATTCCGTGAGGCTGTTGCAGACATAGAGGCTGTCTGAGTATATGTCTGCTGGGCTGGGGAAGGAATCTGGGTGCTCAACTATATATGCGATGGCTGCGAGCTCTGCTGCCTGCGCGCCTAAGTGTCCGGGTAGTTGTAACGATATTTCCTCAAGGGCGCATCCCTGCGCGTCCTCGACATAGATACCGCAACCTGTTATGCGCTCCCCATCCAAGACTGTGGAAGATCCATCTACATAGATCTTTATGGGCTCACACGTGTCCGTGTGCTGGGGGCTCTGGTTTGAACTACCTATCTTTCTGGGGGGGGGGGGGTTCGCAATAAAGGGGCCTGTGTTGTGGTGTGGAGAGATAATTTCACATTCACGGGGGGTTCCGGGGTACTGTAAGTTGTCGGCTAAATAGGTGTGTGTCTTTGTCCTTTTAACAGTGATGTCCCGTCCCTGCAAGAGAAGGGTCCATCTCGCTGCTCGAATCTGACTAACTGTACCGTCCTTGAGTCGTCCGTCCAGTAAAAGTTGGGTGGGGGTGTGTTCGGTGAGAATTGTGATGGGGTTCAGTCAGGTAATGTACGAAAAATACTGGACTGCCCAGAAAACTGCGAACAGATGCCTTTCACAGGCTGAAAATCCCTGCTCCACAGCATCTAAAACTCTGGAGGCGTAAGCTACGGGCCTTAACTGGTCGTGCCGTTCCTGGAGGAGCACGGCCGAAAGGGTGCGGTCTGTGGTCACTACCTCTATGGCGTAAGGGGAAAGCTGGTCTGGAACTTGTAGTGCGGGGTCTGCTATGAGTACCTATTTTAAAGAGTCCACAGCATCCGTATGCTGCGGAAGCCATTCCCAGGGGGCTCCTTTCTTTAGGAGGTCTGAGAGGGGTGCTGCCTTGCTGGCGAAACCGGCAATATGGTTTCGGCAGTAGCCAACCAGTCCTAAAAATGACCGGAGGGCTGAAACGTTCTGGGGAAGGGGCAATTTAGCGATCGAGTCAATCCTTTTATACTCGATCTCACGTTTACCATGTGTGATAATTGTTCCCAAATATATCACTTTTTCTTCCAAAATCTGGGTCTTTTTGGGGTTGATTTTACAACCGATTTTGTGTAATAGTTCCAGGAGTTCGGACAGGAGCTCAATGTGCTCTTCTTGGTGTCTGTCTGCAGTAGTAGGTCATCTACATACTGTACCAGACATTCGGGGCGAGAGAATTTGGCTAAACCATTTGCCAGCTATCGGTGGAAAATGGAGGTGGAGTTGTGGAATCCTTGTGGCAGGCATGTCCACGTGTACTGCTGCGCTTTAAAGGTAAAGGCAAATTTGTACTGGCACGCCTTTGCCAATGGAATGGATCAGAATCCATTACTGACGTCCAAAACTGTAAAGAATCGGAATTGAGTCCCTGCTTGAGCATGGTCTCGGGACTTGTGGCTACTGTGGGGGCTGCTGCGGGGGTGACTGTTGAGTTCCCGGTAATCGATGGTCAGTCGCCATGATCCATTGGGCTTTCTCACTGGCCAAATCGGGGCATTATTAGTGGAGGCTACTGATCTAAGTATGCCCTGCTCTAATAAGCTTTCTATTATCTTGGAGGTTTCTCCCTCTGCCTCTTGGGGAAATCCATATTGTTTTTGGGGTCTAGGGTCAGGTCCTGTTACTTGTACGGAACCAGTCATCCGTCCACAGTCGTGCTTGTGGGTTGCGAATGCTGCCCTGTTCTTTTGCAGAACTGCCCTAACCTGCTTGTCCGTACTAAGCGTGGTCGGGTTGAACCAAAATTCGCCTACGGCGCTAAGTTTGTTCATGTACTCTCCTATGTTGAGCGTTGCGGGGGCTCTTGCGGATTTTGCCATCTTCCAGACACACTGGTTGACTGGATCGAATGAAAGATTGTGGGAAATCATGAAATCGATTCCCAGAATGTGTTCTGCTGTGTGGGGTAGGTCAACTAACACTACGGGTGCTTGGTGGTGATGGTACCGATTTGAATGGGTACAGGGGCTGTGATGTGTCCCTGCTGTGAGTGGCCTGTAAAGCCGCTGAGGGTGATAGTGGCTGTAGTGGGCCACGTGTCTTTTTGAAACAGGGTGGAGGAATTTATTGTGGTGCGGGACCCTCCTGTGTCCCAGAGAAACTCGATGGGCTGTCCCCATATTTTCGCTGCAACTACCGGTCGTCCGGACCTATCCCAAAGGGTGTCGCAGACCCAACTGGAGGAGCCCGGACACCGTCAGTCCGTTCTGGTCAAGTCCGGCTGATCCGAACGGGCGCTAACGTTATGAATGGGCTCTGTCTTTTTCTTAATCAGAGTGCCCATCTGCTGGGCTCTCTGTGGCTTTTTAGGGGCATTGCACTCTCTTGCGAAGTGTCCCAGCTGTCCGCAGTTGTAACACTCCTGTGACTTGGGTGGGGGCTGTTCTTTCCTTTATTCACCCATGCGGGGTCGTGGTGTGTTGTTTTTACTGCCTGCATATCTGCGCCGGCCTGCTTGTCCTCTGTATTCTTAACTGCGGCTTTACTTTGAACAGATTGCTCCCAAGCGCGGGACAATCTTTTCACGACCCACTTCTCGTTATGGGCCTCCTCTGAGGGATCATAACTCGCGCAGGCTTTCTGTCCTGTTTCTGTGGCATGGGAGATAAGGGTGCGGGTCCATTTGGCCATGTTGTCTGGGGACAAATGGGCACGGTCTACATCTCCAAAGACTGCTGCAAAGTGGATCCACAGGCGTCCAGCAAACGCTGTGGGGTGCTCGGATTTATTTTTCCTACATTTGTTGAGGCCATCTATGGGGTCACCCCGGTTATACCCGATCGCATCCAGGATCGCGGTATGCATTTCTGCAAGGGTGCCTCCTCCTACATTCTGTGGGTCGGGAAGGGCTGCTGCTACTGACGGGTCTAAACTTAAAACTGTGAGCTTTACATGCTCTCGCTCATCCAGGCCGTACATGGTCGCCTGATGTTTAACTGTGGCAAAGAAATGGTGGGGGTCTGAGGTGGGAAGGAACGGTGTGATTTTATCGCACGTGTACTGTAATTGGGTCACTGTTAAGGGGGTGGAATATAGAAATTCCGCATCGTCCGATGTGGCTGTGCGGTGGGTGGTTACAAGGTTCATTGGAGCCTGAACTACCTGCTGTGTGGGGGGGGGTTGGGGCGCTTTTCTCTTTTGTTGCTTTCCCTACGCACATGTTCCCTGAACATATCTCTGCGCTGTTTCATTCAATTCTTCCCAATCAGGGCCGTCTTCCTGATCTAATCTTTCTCCAAAGGTTTCCTGAAAACCTTTTTGAACAGAAAGCAGTGATTGCAGCTCTGCAATCTGCTTCCGGCATGTTGCGTGGTCTAATGTGCTTTGTCTTTGTTCTGTGGTGGCAGCATGGAGTACCCTTAATGCTGCCTTGAGGTCACTACACTGTTTCTGTAATGCCTCTACCTGTTTTTCCGTTTCTTCTCGTACCAGGACTGCACGTTGCGTGTCCTGGTAGGCCTTTTCGTATTGAGACTGGAAGCTGCTTAGGTGCGCCAGACAAGACTGGTGAGCCCTTTTGGCATCATCCACCTCTCCATCTTTTGCTGCCAATTTCCTTCTCAAGTCTAAATTCTCCTTTTCTACCTCGCTTACATCGACCTTACTCATCCGATGTATGCCCTCAACTTCTTTCCGGAGCATCCTAACGACCTCCTCTGTGCCTCGCAATTGTGCCAAGCAGGACATGATTGCCATCGGCTTACGAGCTTGCCCTAAGCTCTTTTTGTGGATCTCGCTCAGGGTCTCCCACCAAGTATGTCCTATATTCCCAGGACCTGGGGCTGGATTCTCCAATTGCTGGTATTGGGGGCTGGATTCTCTGATTGCTGGATACCAGCAATCAGGGAATCCAGCCCCCAATACCAGCAATCAGAGAATCCAGCCCCCAAAACCAGCAATCAGAGAATCCAGCCCCCAAAACCAGCAATCGGAGAATCCAGCCCCCAAAACCAGCAATCGGAGAATCCAGCCCCCAATACCAGCAATCAGAGAATCCAGCCCCCAGTACCAGCAATCAGAGAATCCAGCCCCCAATACCAGCAATCAGGGAATCCAGCCCCCAATACCAGCGATCAGAGAAACCAGCCCCCAGTACCAGCAATCAGAGAATCCAGCCCCCAATACCAGAAATCAGAGAATCCAGCTCCAATACCAGCAATCAGAGAATCCAGCCCCCAGTACCAGCAAACAGAGAATCCAGCCCCCAGTACCAGCAATCAGAGAATCCAGCCCCCAGCACCAGCAATCAGAGAATCCAGCCCCCAATACCAGCAATCAGAGAATCCAGCCCCCAATACCTGCAATCAGAGAATCCAGACCCCAATACCAGCAATCAGAGAATCCAGCCCCCAAAACCAGCAATCAGAGAATCCAGCTCCCAATACCAGCAATCAGAGAATCCAGCCCCCAGTACCAGCAATCAGAGAATCCAGCCCCCAGTACCAGCAATCAGAGAATCCAGCCCCCAATACCAGCAATCAGAGAATCCAGCCCTCAATACCTGCAATCAGAGAATCCAGCCCCCAATACCGGCAATCAGAGAATCCAGCCCCCAATACCAGCAATCAGAGAATCCAGCCCCCAATACCAGCAATCAGAGAATCCAGCCCCCAATACCTGCAATCAGAGAATCCAGCCCCCAGTACCAGCAATCGGAGAATCCAGCCCCCAATACCAGCAATCAGAGAATCCAGCCCCCAATACCAGCAATCGGAGAATCCAGCCCCCAATACCAGCAATCGGAGAATCCAGCCCCCAATACCAGCAATCAGAGAATCCAGCCCCCAATACCAGCAATCAGAGAATCCAGCCCCCAATACCAGCAATCAGAGAATCCAGCCCCCAGTACCAGCAATCAGAGAATCCAGCCCCCAGTACCAGCAATCGGAGAATCCAGCCCCCAATACCAGCAATCAGAGAATCCAGCCCCCAATACCAGCAATCGGAGAATCCAGCCCCCAATACCAGCAATCAGAGAATCCAGCCCCCAGTACCAGCAATCGGAGAATCCAGCCCCCAATACCAGCAATCAGAGAATCCAGCCCCCAATACCAGCAATCAGAGAATCCAGCCCCCAATACCTGCAATCAGAGAATCCAGCCCCCAAAACCAGCAATCGGAGAATCCAGCCCCCAAAACCAGCAATCGGAGAATCCAGCCCCCAAAACCAGCAATCGGAGAATCCAGCCCCCAGTACCAGCAATCGGAGAATCCAGCCCCCAATACCAGCAATCAGAGAATCCAGCCCCCAATACCAGCAATCGGAGAATCCAGCCCACTTTCTCTCTCCCAGTCTCTCTCTCTCTGTCAGGGGGGGCTGCAGAGGTAGAGAACACCCGATGTTGGAAGCAATACAGATCCATGCTCATGCAATGAACATCTTGACCCCGCCACCTGATGTCCTGTCCATGCCGTGATCCATTCTGACAGCAACATGGGGCGTCATTCTCCGACCCCCCGCCGGGTCGGAGAATGGCCGTTGGCCGCCGTGAATCCCGCCCCCGCCCCCGCCGAAGTCTCCGAAGGGAGAAAAGTCGGCGGGGCGTTAATGGCGCCGCTGCCGCGGAGAATGTCACGGGTCTGCGCAAGGCAGCCGATTTTCGGCCTGCCGATATTCTCCCTTCCGGATGGGCCGAAGTCCCGTCGACGTGATGACCGTTCACGTCGACGTCAATCAAACCTCCTTTTCATCGGCGTGACCCGGTGCTCCAGGCTCACGCCGACCAGCGAGGAGGTGAGTGACGGCCTGGGGGGTTGGCTCTGGGCAGGAAATGGCGTGGCCGCAGACTGATTGCCTGAGGAGAGGTGTGTCTCGGCTTGTGTGTGTGTGCGGCGGGGGGGGGAGGGGGGGGGGGGTGGTTAGAGTAGGCTGGGCTCCGGGGGAGTGCCGGGAGGGGGTCCGTGCCGGGGTGGAGGTTGGGGGTTGGGGAGGGGGTCCGTGCCGGGGTGGAGGTTGGGGGGGGGTCCGTGCCGGGGTGGAGGTTGGGGGTTGTGGAGGGGGTCCGTGCCGGGGTGGAGGTTGGGGGGGGGGGGTCCGTGCTGGGGTGGAGGTTGGGGGTTGGGGAGGGGTTCCGTGCCGGGGTGGAGGTTGGGGGTTGGGGAGGGGGTCCGTGCCGGGGTGGAGGTTGGGGGGGGGGTCCGTGCCGGGGTGGAGGTTGGGGGTTGTGGAGGGGGTCCGTGCCGGGGTGGAGGTTGGGGGGGGGGGTCCGTGCTGGGGTGGAGGTTGGGGGTTGGGGAGGGGTTCCGTGCCGGGGTGGAGGTTGGGGGGGGGTCCGTGCTGGGGTGGAGGTTGGGGGTTGGGGAGGGGGTCCGTGCCGGGGTGGAGGTTGGGGGTTGGGGAGGGGGTCCGTGCTGGGGTGGAGGTTGGGGGGGGGTCCGTGCCGGGGTGGAGGTTGGGGAGGGGGTCCGTGCCGGGGTGGAGGTTGGGGAGGGGGTCCGTGCCGGGGTGGAGGTTGGGGGTTGGGGAGGGGGTCCGTGCCGGGGTGGAGGTTGGGCGTTGGGGAGGGGGTCCGTGTCGGGGTGGAGGTTGGGGGTTGGGGAGGGGGTCCGTGCCGGGGTGGAGGTTGGGGGGGGGTCCGTGCCGGGGTGGAGGTTGGGGAGGGGGTCCGTGCCGGGGTGGAGGTTGGGGAGGGGGTCCGTGCCGGAGTGGGTGATGGGAGGGCAAATGAGTTGGTCCACCTGGCCAGGTGCCAGCCTTCAACAGTTGGACCCATGCGGTCCATGCCACCTGGCTGGGGGGAGGAGGGGATATGGGCAATGATGACATGTCGTCGTTCCCCTCCCCCCCACCAGGTCGTCATGTTTTCAGATCATCCAGCGATGTTGGCCGCCGTGGTGGCAGCCGCTCATGTCTATGTTGCCCTGGATGAGGAGGAGGAGGAGGAGGAGGAGGAGGAGGAGCGTGCCAGAGAGGCGGCGCAGGCTGCCGCAGAGGGGCAGGCGGCAGCCGCCCAGGCTGGAGGGACACCTGACCGACAGGACGAGGAGGGGGAGGAGGACGTCGCGGCCCCACGGCAACGGAGGCACCCGAGGGCGCCCCGTGTGTACCGGCCCCGGCAGTCATACCAGGACCTCACGGACCGGGAATGCAGGAGGAGACTCCGGATGAGCCGGGAAACCGTGGCACACATCTGCCACCTGCTGGCACACCTGTCACCGCGTGGCACTGGCGGGGGACACCCTCTCCCCGTGTCCGTCAAGGTTACGGTGGCCCTGAACTTTTATGCAACGGGGTCATTCCAGGCACCGAGTGGGGACCTGTCCGGCATATCGCAGACATCGGTGCATCGGTGCATCCGGGCAGTGACAGATGCCCTTTATGCCATGGCGCACCGCTACATCCGCTTCCCCGTGGACCGGGCCAGCCAAGATGCCCGGGCCGTGGGCTTCTCTGCCATTGCCGGGTTCCCCATGGTCCAGGGCGCGATCGATGGGATGCACGTCGCCGTGCGGCCACCTGCAGATAACAGGGCCGTGTTCACTAATAGGAAGGGGACCTATTCGATGAACGTACAAGTGGTCTGCGACCACCGCATGATGATCCTGCACGTCTGCGCCCGTTACCCAGGCAGTGTACACGACTCATTCGTGTTGTCGCGGTCATCCATCCCCGGCATGTACGAGGGACGCCATCCCCGGCTGAGGGGCTGGTTGCTGGGCGACAGGGGCTACCCATTGCGATCGTGGCTGATGACGCCTATACGGAGGCCACGCAATGAGGCGGAGAACCGCTACAATGATGCCCATGTAGCGACAAGGGGAGTGATCGAGAGGTGCTTTGGCGTGCTGAAGATGCGTTTCAGGTGCCTGGACCTCTCTGGGGGCGCCCTCCAGTATCGGTCAGATAGGGTCGGCCGCATCATTGTGGTGTGCTGCGTCCTGCACAACATAGCCCAGCAGAGGGGCGATGTGCCGCAGGCAGAGGAGGGCGGAGTGGAGGAGCAGCAGGAAGAGGCCCAGTCCTCCCCAGATGAGGGGGATGGGGGCAATGGTCAGGGCAGACGGGGTAGACACAGACGGGTGGCTGTCCACCGTTACCGGCTGGCCCAGCGGGCACGGGACAGACTGATAGACGCCCGCTTCACTGACTAGATGGGCGTGGGAATCGGGTAGTATGGCCACAGACCGCACACCATGACAACAGCCGACCACCCACACCCCCCACCCATCCATCCACCCAGCACCATCACCCCCCTCCCCAACCCCACACACCCCACCCGCATGCACACCACCCCCCCACTCCCAATTGCCGATCCACCGGCGGCACAACGGGCCGGGCTCACCCAGTTGCGGGTGGACGCGTGTCTATCGCAGGCCATGGAGAATGATGACAGCCCGCCTCCGATGAGCTCCTGGCTCTACATCGTTGGACTATGTCTGACCCATGGCCACAGTACCACCATCCACCCGGACCATCCCTGCATGCGGCTGTGACACTGCAGCGCACGGTCCCGTCCTCTGCCCGGGGGATGTTGATGGCGGCCCAGGGGGAAGGGGGCAGACTCACCTGGGGCTGAGGTAAGACCACCCCTCACACACACACTTGCGCTCAACGTACATGACACCCCCGCACACTTTGGACAGAGCACAAAGGCAGCTTCGGTAGGTGTAACATTGACTTTAATAACCAAAGGAGTTCATGCACGTGCCCTAGCGCCTAAAACTCATCTGTGCCCTGCACCCGTGCCAACTTACTCAGTGTCTAATTGTTTGGCCTTACGGGCCCTTTGACTACGTCTACGTGGTTCCCCAGACGGTACAGCAGAACTGGAGGTGGACTCCTGTGATTCCTGCCCTCTGACACTGGATCCCTTTGGCGGCCGTTTCCTGGGGCGTCCTGGCCTAGATGGGCCAGGCTGCGGCCCGGGCGACTGGGATGGCGAGCTGCCAGCCTGTCCTGCCCGTTGCCCACCCGATGCACCTGGGACGGAAGGGGGGGAGTCCGAGGTGTCGCGGTGTACCGGGACCTCCCCTACAGAGGGAGCCGGGACGGACCACACCACCTCCTCCTCCCTCGGGGTGCCCGATGGCCCCCAGGCCTCTACATGGGTGGGGGATGCGAATGGACTGGCCATCCGACGCGCCCCCGACATCTGGCGCTGCCAGTCCTGGAGGCCCGTGCTGGTATCGACAGGGGTCTGCAGGTTTGCAGCCATGGAGCCCAGGGGGTTGTCGAACCCTGTCTGCGACAGTGCGACGCCAGCTCGCACATGGCCACTGGCGCCGATGCCCTCAGCGATGGCCTGCTGAGACTGGACCATGGCCTGCAGAGACTGGGCCATGGCCTGCAGAGACTGGGCTATGGCCTGCTGAGACTGGGCCATGGCCTGCTGAGACTGGGCTATGGCGTTGAGCGCCTCTGCCATCTGGCGCTGGCACTGGCTCATGGCCTCCTGTGAGAGGGCAGCCATTTCCTGGGCCACAGACGCCGCCTGCACGGAAGGCCCCAGGCCTCGCAAACCGTTCCCCATGTCTGACACCGTCGCACCCATTGCCTCCACCGCGGACGCCACCCGTGCGGTGTCAGCCTGGGTGGCACGCATGACCGGGACCACTCCCAGCTCCTGGACGCGGGTGGACTCCTCCACCTGCGACCGCAGCCGCCGCAAGCCACCCGTCACCCTCTTCGCTCGTCTCCGTGTCGGTGGTTGCATCGGATCTATGTGTGGGTGTGGTAACTGCAGGAACCCGGGATCCATCTGGGCGGCAGATGTTCGCTTGGCCTGGGCTGCCCTCCGACCGCCCGGTCCCTCTGCTGCTCCTACCTCCACCTGCTGTACCGGGACGGCTGTGTTGTGCGCACCAGTGAGTGTACCAGACGCCTCATCACTAAAGTGCCCAACCGTGGTGAGTGTTTCTGCGATGGTGGAGGGTGTTGGTGACAGCAGTGGCGTTGTGTCGTGCTCTTCGTCCCACTCTGAGTCCATGGCACTTTGGGGTGGGGGTTCGTCTCCACCCATCCACTCTGAGTCACTGTCCGGTATTTCGTCTTCCCGGGTAGGGGTGTCCTGGGTAGTGCTGTCCCGGGTAGTGCTGTCCCGGGTAGGGGTGTCCTGGGTAGTGGTGTCCCGGGTAGGGGTGTCCTGGATAGTGGTGTCCTGGGTAGTGGTGTCCTGGCTCGGATGTGACGGGGGCCTGTGGCTGCCCCCCTCATCGCTGGGTGGTCGCTCCCGCACGTGACGGGGGTGTCGTCTCCCTGTTGCTCCAGGTCTCTCCGTCTCCCGTGGTCTCCGAGGGGCATCCTGCGGGCGTCGCATGCTGGAGGGTTCGGGTCTCTCCGTCTCCCGTGGTCTCCGAGGGGCATCCTGCGGGTGTCGCATGCTGGAGGGTGCGGGTCTCTCCGTCTCCCGTGGTCTCCGAGGGGCATCCTGCGGGCGTCGCATGCTGGAGGGTGCGGGTCTCTCCGTCTCCCGTGGTCTCGGAGGGGCATCCTGCGGGCGTCGCATGCTGGAGGGTGCGGGTCTCTCCGTCTCCCGTGGTCTCGGAGGGGCATCCTGCGGGCGTCGCATGCTGGAGGGTGCGGGTCTCTCCGTCTCCCGTGGTCTCGGAGGGGCATCCTGCGGGCGGTCTGCATCTGCGGGGATGGGTGCCTGGACGTTTGGTCCTGCGATACACAATGAAGCATGCATGGTTAGACATCAGGCAGTGATCAGGTGATACGGGAGAGGGGGATATAGGGGAGGGGGGATATGGGGACGGGCTGTTGGTGGCTCACTTGCTCGTGGGGCCCCGACCTCTGCATCAGCAACCTCCCGGTCGTCAGGTCCGCCAGCCAGTTCCAGGGCCCTTTCCTCGTGTACGGTCAGTGGCCTCTCATCAGCGGGCCCTCCTCCAGTCCTCACATGCTCCCTATTGTTGTGTGCGCGCTTCTCCTGGGGGGGGGGGGGGGTGGCAGGGGTAAAAGGCAACAGTGTTAGGCAGGTATATGAATGCACGCCATCGGTTGCGCGTGCATTGCAGAGGTTAAGGTTAGGGCTTGATTCACTTGGGGATATGGGGGAGGGGGGATATGGGGGAGGGGGGATATGGGGGATATGGGGGAGGGGGGATATGGGGGATATGGGGAGGGGGGATATGGGGGATATGGGGGAGGGGGGAATATGGGGGATATGTGGGAGGGGGGATATGGGGAGGGGGGATATGGGGAATATGGGGGAGGGGGGATATGGGGGATATGGGGGAGGGGGGATATGGGGGAGGGGGGATATGGGGGATATGGGGGAGGGGGGATATGGGGGAGGGGGGATATGGGGGATATGGGGGAGGGGGGATATGTGGGAGGGGGGGATATGGGGGAGGGGGGGATATGGGGGAGGTGGGATATGGGGGATATGGGGGAAGGGGGGAATATGGGGGATATGGGGGAGGGGGGATATGGGGGATATGGGGGGGGGTATGGGGGAGGGGGGATATGGGGGATATGGGGGAGGGGGGATATGGGGGATATGGGGGAGGGGGGATATGGGGGAGGGGGGATATGGGGGATATGGGTGATATGGGGGAGGGGGGGATATGGGGAGGGGGGATATGGGGGAGGGGGGGATTTGGGGGAGAGGGGATATGGGGGATATGGGGAGGGGGTATATGGGGGATATGGGGGAGGGGGGGATATGGGGGAGGGGGGATATGGGGGATATGGGGGAGGGGGGATATGGGGGATATGGGGGAGGGGGGATATGGGGGAGGGGGGATATGGGGGAGGGGGGATATGTGGGAGGGGGGATATGGGGGAGGGGGGGATATGGGGGAGGGGGGATATGGGGGATATGGGGGAGGGGGGGATATGGGGGAGGGGGGGATATGGGGGAGGGGGGGATTTGGGGGAGAGGGGATATGGGGATATGGGGGACGCTCACCCTGCCTGCTCTGACGAGGTCATTCACCTTCTTGTGGCACTGGGTGCCTGTCCGTGGTGTCAGGGCCACAGCGGTGACGGCCTCTGCCACCTCCCTCCACAGACGCCGGCTGTGGCGTGGGGCAACTCTGCGGCCGTGCCCGGGATACAGGGCGTCCCTCCTCTGCTCCACCGCATCCAGGAGCGCCTCCACATCGCGTGACTCGAACCTCGGGGCTGAGCGACGGCCAGCCATCAAGTCGGGTGTTGCGGTCGGCTGTTCCGGTCGGGTGGGGGGGAGCTGCGCGGCCTTATGAGCCGTCACGCCATGCAGCGCGTATGACGCTGCACGGCGTGAACCACTGCGCAAGCGCGGATCCCGTTACGTCGCTGCTAGCCCATTTCGGGCCGCAGACTATCGGCCCATTTTTATGACGTGACGCAAGTGGGATTTGCGCCGTTTTTTTGCGCCGATCGGCGGAGTTTCCGCCGATAACGGAGAATTTCGCCCATGGCTTGTTACATTTGTCTTGGACATTGGCACAAAGTGGGTGATTGAGATTCGGGAGATAGTTTCATACACGGCCAAATTTCCCTTTCCAACCAGAGTGAATTTCACCCCCTTGGTCTTATCTACTGACTTTCAACACACCAGGGGCGGGATTCTCCGCAATCGGCGCGATGTCCGCCGACCGGCGCCAAAAATGGCGCACATCAGTCCGGCATCGCGCCGCCCCAAAGGTGCGGAATCCTCGGTATCTTGAGGGGCCGAGCCCTAACCTTGAGGGGCTGGGCCCGCGCCGGACTGATTTCCAGCTGGCAGGAAAGGCCTTTGGTGCCCCGCCAGCTGGCGCGAAACTGACTTTGCCGTGCGGTGCATGCGCGGGAGCGTTATGCCGGATCGGTGGGCCTCGATCGTGGGCCAGGCCACCGTGGGGGCACCCCCTGGGGCCAGATCGCCCCGCGCCCCCCCCCCCAGGACCCCGGAGCCCGCCCGCGCAGCCTTGTCCCGCCGGTAAGAGAGGTGGTTTGATTCTCGTCGGCGGGACAGGCATCCTAGCAGCGGGACTTCGGCCCATCGCGGGCCGGAGAATCGCCGGGGGGGGGGCGCCAACCGGCACGGCGCGATTCCCACCCCCGCCGAATATCCGGTGCCGGAGAATTCGGCAACCGGCGGGGGCGGGATTCACGCCAGCCCCCGGCGATTCTCCGACCCGGCAGGGGGTCGGAGAATCCCGCCCCTGGTTTCCATTCACACCACCTCATCGAAACTTCGCCAAGAACAGTGTGCGCACCCACACAACTTTACTGTAACTATCATTTTATTTGCAACCGATTGTGTGTTTTTGAGACCACTCTGTTATTATACTGAACTTGATCACCAAATCTGCTGAAAATGTAATACTAGTGTCAAATTTGAAGAAGGCTAAATATGCAAAGGTATGTCCTGAGCAAATTGAAGATTTGGATGGCCTGGTCCCCTGCAGTCGATAGGAGCAGCACGATTTTTCTGGCATCGGACGCATCCTCGAGGCCCAAGGCCTCAATGTATAGACTGAATTTCTGCTTGAAGACTCGCCAGTTGGGGCCGAGATTTCCGGAGATCCGGAGTGTCATGATATCCACATCAGCATATCATGGTGCAATCACACACACACTGATGGACAGGCAGTTGGACCAACCAACACACACACAACATCGCAGCCAATCACCAGTGAGAGCACACGCACTATAAAACAGAGAACACCACAATAAAACAGTTGTACTATCTACAGCCGTGTTGGATCATTTGTGTATCAGAACACCCAACACGACATGATACCAGGATTGGAAACTCGCCAGCGACTGTGAGACCGACCTGCACCTTTTCAGAATTCCGCCATCCTGCTCCATGGACAACATCAGCCCGCCGCAGCCGCTCCGGATCGCTGGAAATCTTCCTAGAAGCCACAGACAGGGAGAATGCATCGGACACCAGGAAGATCGCCCTCCTCCTCTTCACGGCGGGGCAACATGCCATCCACAACTACAACTCCCTGGCATTCGCGGAAGGCGAGGACAAGACAAAGAGGTGCTTCTAAAGTTCGAGGAACACTTCAGCGTGGAAGTTAATGAGAGCTTCGAGAGGTACCTCTTCCAGCAGCGCCTGCAGGGTAAGGATGAGCCTTTTCAACCTTATATGACACACCTCCGTATCCTCGCACAGTCCTGCGGCTATGAGGCCACCTCCAACTCCATGATTCGGGATCAGATAGTTTTTGGGGTCATCTCGAACACCCTACGCCAGCAGCTCCTAAAAATAAAGCGCCTCACCCTAGCGACTGCCATCGAGACTTGCGTCCTCCACGAGAACGCGACCAGCCGGTACTCCCAAATCCAGGTGGCCAAATCGGCACGGCAGGGGTCCTACGAGGCCGAGCGGGTCCAGTCGATCGAGTTCCTCCCGGCCCGCGGCCCGGACGAGGGCGGCCATTTTGCGCGCTTTCCGAGGCCTCCCGCGCTTGTACGCACCAAAAGAGGGGACATTGACACAGAGGGACAGGATGCGCAGGCGCGCTCTATGCAGGACCGCAACAAACGCCATGACGGCATGACGTGCGGCAACTGTGGCTCCGCCCACTTAAAGCGGCAATGTCCGGCCAAAGCGCGACAATGCCTCCGCTGTGGCAGGATGGGTCACTACGCTGCCTGCTGTCGAGCAGCTCAACCTGCCAACTCCCAACAATTCCGCCAGCCTCGCAGAGACGTGCGGGCCATTCAGCCCCCATACACTGAGTCATATCCTGACAACATGCAGACCAGTGATACCGAAGACAGGGAACCCTTTAGCGTTGCGGTAATAAACAAGAACCGTATGTCCCCAAGTCGGAACCACCAGCCGATGTCAGTGCATAGCGATCCGGGCGATGAGTAGTGTGCCACCCTAACGGTCAACCGATCACCGATCACATTTCGCTTGGACACTGGTGCCTCCGCCAATCTCCTTGTATGGTCAGCCTTCCAGACCTTGAAGGTCAAACCAGCGATTCTGCCATCCCACTGTCAGCTGGTTGACTCTAACGGAAACGTCATCCCAGCCACGGGGTCTTGCCAGCTCGAGGTTACACACAACTCACACAAAGCCACATTGTCTTTTGAAATAGTTGGATCCTCAAAGGACTCTCTGTTAGGCGCACAGGCATGCAAGATTCTCCACCTCGTTCAGCGGGTACACACTCTGTCTCCAGAAGGCACGTCCGATTTCCCCGATGCAGACTTTAGGGCGCAGCTCCACTCACTCCTCGCCCACAACCAGGAGGCTTTCGAGGGCATGGGCACACTGCCCGACACTTACAGAATACGGCTCAAACCGGATGCCACCCCGGTCATTCACGCACCTCGTCGAGTCCCAGAACCACTCAAGGACCGCCTCAAGCAGCAGCTGCAGGACCTGCAGGACCAAGGAGTGCTTTCCCGGGTCAGGAAGCCAACGCCATGGGTCAGCTCCATGGTGTGCGTCAAGAAGCCCTCCGGCGAGCTCCGGATCTGCATCGACCCAAAAGATCTGAACAACAACATTATGAGGGAACACGACCCCATACCCAAACGGGAAGAAATCACGAGCGAAATGGCTCGGGCAAAAATATTCACCAAGCTTGATGCCTCAAGGGTTTTTGGCAGATTCAACTGGATCAGTCCAGCAGGAAGCTGTGCACTTTCAACACTCCATTTGGCAGATACTGCTACAATAGGATGCCGCTTGGCATCATCTCGGCCTCCGAGGTGTTCCATCGCATCATGGAACAGATGATGGAGGGCATCAAAGCGGTACGCGTCTATGTGGACGACGTTATCATCTGGTCCACCACACCACAGGAGCACATCAGTCGTCTCCAGCGTGTCTTTGCACGGATACGAGATCAGGGCCTGCGCCTCAACCGAGCCAAGTGCTCTTTTGGCCAGATTGAGCTAAAGTTTTTGGGGGACCACATCTCCCGGTCGGGTGTGCGGCCGGATGCCGACAAAGTAGCAGCCATCGCAGCCATGCAGCAGCCGTCAGACAAGAAGGCAGTGCTGCGCTTTCTCAGGATGGTCAACTTCCTGGGGAAGTTCATTCCTCACCTTGCTTCGCACATGACTGCTCTTCGCCACCTGGTCAAGAAGACAACGGAATTGCAGTGGCTGCCCGCACACCAGAGTGAATGGCAGGAGCTCAAGGTCAAGCTCTCCACCGCCCCGGTACTGGCTTTTTCCGATACCACTCGGGACACAAAGATCTCAACTGACGCCAGCCAGTCCAGCATTGGGGCGGTACTCCTGCAACGGGATGACACCGCATCATGGGCCCCGGTCGCCTATGCCTCGCGGGCCATGACCCCCACAGAACAGCAGATTGAAAAGGAGTGCCTAGGCTTGTTGACCGGCATTGACAAATTCCACGATTATGTATATGGCCTTCCGCAGTTCACTGTGGAGACCGACCATCGCCCCCTGGTCGGCATCATTCAGAAGGACCTCAACGATATGACCCCTCGCCTCCAGCGCATTCTGCTCAAGCTCCGGAGGTACGACTTCCAACTTGTCTACACACGGGGAAGGATCTCATCATCGCAGATGCTCTGTCCAGGGCGGTCAACACACCGCCCGAATCGGAGGGGTTCGTTTGTCAGGTCGACGCACAAGTAGCCTTCACATCGGCCAATCTGCCGGCTACTGACGCACGTCTGGCCGACATCCGCCATGAGACTGCGGCTAACCCCCTTCTACAACGTGTAATGCGCCACATGACGGAAGGGTGGCTCAAGGGGCAGTGCCCACAATTCTACAATGTCCGGGACGACTTGGCCGTCATTGATGGTGTCCTCCTGAAGTTGGACCGGATTGTGATCCCACACAGCATGCACAGGTTGGTCCTCGAACAACTGCACGAAGGCCATCTCGGAGTTGAAAAGTGCAGACGGAGGGCCCGAGAGGCTGTGTACTGGTCGGGCATCTGCGATGACATCGCCAACATGGTGCTCAACTGCCCCACCTGCCAAAGGTTTCAGCCGGCGCAACCCCCTGAGACACTTCAGCCCCATGAGTTGGTCACGTCCCCCTGGGCAAAGGTGGGCGTGGACCTCTTTCATGCGCTCGGCAGGGACTACATCATTCTGATTGACTATTTTTCCAATTATCCGGATGTCATACGCCTGCACGACATGACATCATCAGCTGTCATCCGGGCATGCAAAGAAACCATCGCTCGCCGTGGAATTCCGCTCAACGTTATGTCTGACAACGGGCCTTGTTTTGTGAGCCAAGAATGGTCTTCCTTTGCCACCTCATACAACTTCACGCACATGACGTCCAGTCCCTTGCATCCCCAGTCGAATGGCAAGGCGGAAAAGGGCGTCCACATCGTGAAGCGGCTCCTCTGCAAGGCTGCTGATGCCGGATCTGACTTCTGTTTAGCCCTGCTGGCCTATCGCTCGGCCCCACTGTCCACGGGCCTCTCGCCAGCCCAGCTGCTGATGGGTCACACCCTCAGGACCACTGTGCCGTCCATTCATGTTCCTGAACCCGACCATGCTCCAGTATTGCGAAGGATGCAACAACAGCGTGCTCAGCAGAAGGTGGCACATGACACTTGGGCAACTGATCTTCCTGCCCTGGCGCCTGGAGACAACGTCCGCATACACCTGCCGGAGGGTGGCTGGTCGGCAACCACCGAGGTTCTCCGCCGCGTGGCTCCCCCCTCATTCCTGGTTCGCATGCCCGATGGCTCCATTCGCCGCCGTAATCGGCGGGCCCTTCGTCTGGTTCCGCGCTCGCTACGTGATCATACACCGGTGCCACGCCCTCCTGTTGTCCCTGATGTCGACGTCGTGGAGCTTCCTGCCACTCTGCCTATTCCTCTCTCGCCCGTGGCCAGGCCCATTCCTCAGCCGGTGGATCCTGACCCACCCTTGAGGCGGTCAACTCGAATTCGTCGCCCACCTGATAGACTGGACTTATGAGCCTGTTAGCACATTGGACTCACTGAATTGTTTTGCAATACTGTTAACGTGTTTCTTTCTTGTCGTTCCAGATGTTCTCTTTCGATATTTGCTGTTTGCACTTGTTTTGTTTGTGGTACAACCTCGTTGCTCTGTTGCACCTGACACCTTCCTATGTATATAGTTTAGCCTCATGTACATGTTGTAAATATTGCACACACATACTCAGATGCACTCAGTACACATTTCTATTTATTAGCATGTAGTCACATATCCTTTGTGAAAGGGGGGATGTCATGATATCCACATCAGCATATCATGGTGCAATCACACACACACTGATTGACAGGCAGTTGGACCAACCAACACACAGAACATCGCAGCCAATCACCAGTGAGAGCACACGCACTATAAAACAGGGAACACCACAGTTCCCGCTCATTCTACCAGGAGATAGCTCAGAGCACAGAGCTCACAGAGCGCCACTCAGACATACACCCTGTGCTGAGTGCCTCACCAAGATAGTGAAAGGGCTGGGTCCACAGGTTAGCTGGTGAAGCACGAACCTCAGCCAGCAGTTATTAGTTGTTATTGTTTAAGACAATAAAACAGAGTTGTATCATCTACAACCGTGTTGGTTCATTTGTGTATCAGAACACGTAACACGACACGGATCTGTGGAAGGGCCTGGAACGTCTCCATGCTGCTGGAAGGCACTTGCTGGTCGTCACTGAATTATTCAAGGTAAATTACTTAGATGATGTAGACTCCTGGTATCATGTCATGTTATTCACCCTGGGGTAACACGGACTGCAACAGGATGCAGATGAACTGTAAAGCACACACTAAACGTCGGCGTTGGTTCAATACGATTTATTGAACTTCTGTAACAATGCACACAGCTGGCTGTGGGTTGACACTCTACTACTCTAAGTGTACTAACTCTAACTTACTAGACCAGGCTAGCTCTGATCCACGTGTAGAAGGTGCTGACTGATATATACACCCTGTCACTACAGTTGTCACCAGTGGAAAGAGGCGGAGTGCTGCTGCCTCGTGTGTTTTCTAGTTGGAACACCACCCCCTCTAGTGTTCTGTCTGCTGATTGGTTGTGTTCTTTCCTGTATGTTGATTGGCTAACCTGGGTGTCTGTCGCTGCCTGTTTTTACCTCATGATGTGCATGGGTGCATATTATGACAAGATAGACAATGGCTTAAACCAGACTGATTGGGCAATTTTAGCAGGGCCATTACCCACACGGAAGCAGAATGCCTTTCAGAATGATCCCTAGGCATATCCCTAATTAAAGTTAATCAAAGTGGTTAATGCCTCATGTGCAAAGCCAATCAGACATTAGGCAGGAATATTTACACAGCTTAAAGAAAATAGCTGTGAGGAGTACAAGCAATATGAAAGCTACTGTCAGAGCAGCCAAAAGGAGGCCAGAGAAGCTGATGGTGGAGAGGTGCAATAGTTTTACAGTTGTTTTCAATCATGTCAGGAGGCTAACTGAGGGGCAGCACGGAGGTGCAGTGGGTTAGCCCTGCAGCCTCACGGCGCCGAGGTCCCAGGTTCGAATCCCGGCTCTGGGTCACTGTCCGTGTGGAGTTTGCGCATTCTCCTCGTATTTGCGTGGGTTTCACCCCCACAACCCAAAGATGTGCAGGGTAGGTAGATTGGCCACGCGAAATTGCCCCTTAATTGGAAAAAATGAATTGGGTACTCTAAATTTTTTTTTTTAAACGGAGTCTTAACAGAGGAGTGTACAGGTTTAAAGTGTCTAAACTGGGGGAAGTTTAACCTAATTGTGCGGGTGGGGAACCATCAGTGTGGTGTGGAATTCTAGTCTTACACCCAACCCAGTTTCTACAGACTTCAGTAAAATCTGATCAGGTATAAAGCCAACATTACACCGGGTCCCACCCCTTTTCCGGGTGGAGGATCAGGTTAAATTTGCCCCATTTCTGTCGGTCTTTATTACAGAAGATACTGAATTACCAATAATAACGTATAGGGTTAACGCGGGTATAATGCAGGCTAAAATAAGGATCTTCAAACAGATCGAGGTGCTAGCCAGAATGGCAATAGCCGCAAGGGTACATAAAGAAATGGGAGCTCATTTAACAGCTGTCTGTGGCCTGAGCTGTTCTTAATTGGGGGACAGGCCTACAGTGTGCCAAACACAATAAGTCAAAACTAAAACATTACAGGATTGCTGTGGAGCTAAGAAATAAACGTTTCTAAGGCAAGGTTTTGACACCGGCGCAGGATTCATGGACTTCCATGACAACAGAACTGGCGCCTCACCTGAACTGATTCAGCGACTGTTAAGGGGCTAGCACCGGTGCCACGTAGAACACAACCGGTTCCAATGGGAAACGGCGCTGGATTCACCTGACAAGCTGCAGCTGCATATACACACTTCATTCCCCACACACACCATCCCAGCCAGCACCGCGCTTCACCGACACCGAGCTGGAGACCCTCTTGGTTGCTGTGGAGCAGAGCCACCCTGTACCCCGGCACGGGAAGGAGGCTGCCAGCTGAACATCACCCTGCGCCACATGCTGGTACCCATGCCGCCCATAACCACCAGGAGCGGGAGAAAACCTGAGGGGACCGCCGGACCTGCGGCCCATCACTGTGGCTGAGCAGAGGGCCCGGGACATGGTTGGCAGCCCAGAGGAAAGACAGGTCACCGGGGTGGAGTTTGGCCACGGGCGAGGAAGTGAGACCCTGCGGAGTTGCGATTCGCCGTGATGTATGTGTCAACACCCTGTCCCCAAGACCACCCCCACACCACACTCACCCCCACCCCACCCTCACCCCACCCTGTACCACCCTGCAAGGCAGGGTATAAGAGCCCGTGCCGCCCCAGCAGCCTTCTTTCTGTACTTGAGCTGCTGGGGGAAACATCTAGCTTATTAAAGCCTTCAGTTGGACGACAACCTCGCTTTAGTGGTCATTGATCGTGCATCAATTTAATAAGCTAGATTTTAAAGAATGGAGCTCCGAATCAAGCCGGAGTGTCTGCAACTCAGCCCCCACGCGGCGAACTCAGCGGCAACCTTCAAGCACTGGCTGGCGTGTTTTAAAGGATATCTCGGAACGGCCGAAAACACACCCACGGGAGAACAGAAATTGCAAGTCCTGCACTCAAGGGTGAGCCTGGAAATTTACACCCTCATCGAGGATGCGGACGACTTCGATGCAGCAATGGAGCTGCTAAAAGGACATTATATTTGCCCGGTAAACCAGGTCTATGCCTGACATCTGCTAGCAACGAGGCGACAAATCCCTGGGGAATCGCTGGAAGAATTCTACCGTGCGCTCCCGGTGTTGGGGAGAAACTGCAGCTGCCCGCAGGTTTCGGCGAGCGACCACACAGAACTTTTGATCCGGGACGCTTTCGTAGCAGGTATGCTGTCCTCCCAAATCCGCCAGCGATTGCTGGAAAAAGACACTCTAGGTCTCAAGGAGGCACGGGCCCTTGCAGGCTCCCTGGATGTGGTCTCCAGAAACGCCCGCGCTTACGTTCCCGACCGCGCGGCAGCCCCCTGGGCAGCGTGGAATCCCTCCGCAGCCGACCCCGAGCCATCCCCCATCCCCCACAAGCTTGTGCTACAAGTCGGCCTGGCAACCCCGGGGGGCCCCACTGCTACTTTTGCGGGCAGGCCAAGCACCCCTGGCAACGCTGCCCGGCCCGCGCATCCACCTGCAAGGGATGTGGTAAAAAGGGCCACTTTGTGGTGGTATGCCAGGCCCGTGCGGTCGCCGCGGTCTCCGGCGGTGAATGCGGACCGCCACCTCTCCACGGTCCCCGTGTGGCCAGCAGGTACCGCCATCTTCCTCCTCCAGGGCCACGTGCGGCCCCCGGCTGCCGCCATCTTGTCCCGCAGACGCCACGTTCGATGGATGGGCGCCGCCATTTTGTGCACCCCCAGTCATGTGCGACCAATAGGAGCCGCCATCTTCGATGGACTCCCAGGACCCCACCTCAGCTGACCGCACACCGCCCGAAGAGAACACTCAACTGCTGCGATTAGCCTCGGTGACCCTGGACCAGTCTCGGCCTCGAACACTCTCAACTGCTACAACAACAGTACTAATCAATGGGCACGAGACGTCCTGCTTAATCGACTCTTGGAGCATGGAGAGCTTCATACACCCCGACACGGTAAGGCGCTGTTCTCTCCTCGTCCACCCCGTTAATCAAAAAATCTCCCTGGCCTCCGGTTCCCACTCAGTGGAGATAAGGGGGTTTTGTGTAGCAAACCTCACAGTCCAGGGAAGGGAGTTTAAAAATTATCGGCTCTACGTCGTTCCCCACCTCTGCGCGGCCACACTCCTAGGTTTAGACGTCCAGGGGCTGGTTTAGCTCACTGGGCTAAATAGCTGGCTTTTAAAGCAGACCAAGGCAGGCCAGCAGCATGGTTCAATTCCCGTAACAGCCTCCCCGAAGAGGCGCCGGAATGTAGCGACTAGGGGCTTTTCACAGTAACTTCATTTGAAGCCTACTTGTGACAATAAGCGATTTTCATTATTTTCATTTCAGTGTAATCTTCAAAGTCTAACTTTCAGATTCGGCGGCCTTTATACCCCCCTCACTGTCTGCGGCCTCACGACCCTCAAGGTCAATCCGCCTTCCTTGTTTGCGAACCTCACCCCGGATTGCAAACCCGTCGCCACCAGGAGCAGACGGTACAGTGCCCAGGATCGGGTCTTTATTAGGTCAGAGGTCCAAAGGCTACTGAGGGAAGGAGTCATTGAAGCCAACAACAGTCCCTGGAGAGCTCAAGTAGTGATGGTAAAGACCGGGGAGAAGCATAGGATGGTCATCGACTACAGTCAGACCATCAACAGGTTTACGCAGCTGGACGCGTACCCTCTCCCCCGCATATCTGACCTGGTAAACAGGATCGCGCATTACAAGGTCTTCTCCACGGTGGATCTTAAGTCTGCCTTCCACCAGCTCCCCATCCGCACTAGTGACCGCAAATACACTGCCTTCAAGGCAGATGGGCGGCTCTATCACTTCTTAAGGTTCCCTTCGGTGTCACCAACGGGGTTTCGGTCTTCCAGCGCGAGATGGACCGAATGGTTGACCGGTACGGTTTCTGGGCAACATTCCTGTATCTCGATAATGTCACCATCTGCGGCCACGGCCAGCAGGACCACGACACCAACCTCCGGAAAGTCCTCCAGACCGCAAAGATCCTTAACCTTACATATAACAAGGATAAATGCGTGTTTAGCACCGACCGCCTAGCCATCCTCGGCTATGTAGTGCGAAATGGAGTTATAGGCCCCGACCCTGAACGCATGCTCCCCCTTATGGAGTTCCCCCTCCCTCACTGCTCCAAGGCTCTGAAGCGCTGCCTCGGGTTTTTCTCTTACTATGCCAAGTGGGTCCCCAACTATGCGGACAAGGCCTGTCCCCTGATCCGATCCACAGTTTTTCCCCTGTCGACAGAGGCCCGCCAGGACTTCAGCCGCATCAAAGCAGACATTACAAAGGCCACGATGCACGCCATCGACGAGTCCCTCCCCTTCCAGGTCGAGTGCGACGCGTCTGACGTAGCTCTGGCGGCCATCCTCTACCAAGCGGGCAGGCCCGTGACCTTCTTCTCACGCACCCTCCATGCTTCCGAAATCCGCCACCCCTCGGTCGAAAAGGAGGCCCAGGCCATAGTAGAAGCGGTGCGACATTGGAGGCATTACCTGGCCGGCAGGAGATTCACTCTCCTCACTGACCAACGGTCGGTTGCTTTCATGTTCGGTAATGCACAGCGGGGCAAGATAAAAAACGATAACATCTTGCGGTGGAGGATCGAACTCTCCACTTACAACTATGAGATCTTGTATCGTCCCGGGAAGCTAAACGAGCCTCCTGATGCCCTGTCCCGCGGCACATATGCCACCGCACAAGTGGACCGCCTCCGAGCCCTCCACGAGGACCTCTGCCACCCGGGGGTCACTCACTTTTTCCAAGACCCACAACCTGCCCTACTCCATCGAGGACGTCAGGACAGCCACCAGGGACTGCCAAATCTGCGCGGAGTGCAAACCGCACTTCTACCGGCCAGAGAAAGCACACCTGATAAAGGCTTCCCGTCCCTTTGAACGCCTCAGCATGGACTTTAAAGGCCCCCTCCCCTCCACCGACCACAACATGTACTTCCTGAACATGATTGACGAGTACTCCCGGTTCCCATTCGCCATCCCCAGCCCCGCCATGACCGCAACCACCGTCATCAAGACCCTCCATAGCATCTTTGCACTGTACGGGTTCCCTACTTACATACATGCCGATAGTGGGTCCTCCTTTATGTACGACGAACTACGTCAATTCCTGCTCAGCAAGGGCATCGCCTCGAGCAGGACGACCAGTTACAACCCCCGGGGTAACGGACAGGTAGAGAGGGACAACGGAACAGTCTGGAAGACCGTCCTACTGGCCCTATGGTCTAGGAATCTCCCAGTCTCCCGCTGGCAGGAAGTCCTCCCGGATGCCCTCCACTCCATCTGGTCACTGCTTTGTACCACAACCAACCAAACACCTCGCGAACGTCTCCTTGTCTTCCCCAGGAAGTCCTCCTCTGGGACCTCGCTCCTGACCTGGCTGGCAGATCCCGGACCCATCCTGCTCCGAAAGCACGTGCGGGCGCACAAGTCGGACCCGTTGGTTGAGAGGGTCCATTTTCTCCATGCTAACCCCCAGTACGCCTACGTGGCGTACCCCGACGGCCGACAAGATACGGTCTCCCTACGAGACCTGGCGCCCGCCGGATCCCCACACACACCCCAGCCACCAGTCCCACCCTCCCTCCCTCCAGTTCACCTTACAGGAGGATCAGACCTTCCGCCGGCCCCGTCTAGGCCCCCCCCCCACCCACTGACGCACCCCGCAGACGCACCCTTCCCAGGTCAACCGTTTTCCCCACCAGCGCCGTCGAGGGGTGTTGAAGCTGCCTCAGAGATCGAGGCCACGCTCCCAGAGTCACAGACGCCCGAGCCTCCACCGGCGTCCACCACCGAAGCTTCGACGATCACAGAGGACGACCAGGGCCCCCGATCGACTGATTGCTTTATTTTAAAGTGTATAGTTAATTATGAATCTGTAAATAGTTACAAAACGCTGTACGGAGGTATTATGGTACCTCCATAACTATAATTTCTACCACGTTACCATGTTGTAATATCAAGCCACCATCCCCGCCGGACTCTTTTTTAACAGGGGGTGAATGTGGTAGTCTGTGTAGAGGTATTACGGTACCTGGTAATGCTGGAACACCATTGGAAGATATTGTATGTTTCCTATTGGTGAAGCTGTATGGTAGCTCCGCCCTGCAAGGTGGAGTATAAGAGCCCGTTGCGCCCCAGCAGCCTTCTTTCTGTACCTGAGCTGCTGGGGGAAACATCTAGCTTATTAAAGCCTTCAGTTGGACTACAACCTCGCTTTAGTGGTCATTGATCGTGCATCAGCCTGTGAATCTATTCTTCTTTTTCCCTTCTTTTTCTACCTGGAAACCAGACAACAAAGTACAATTACTACCCTGCGTCCCTCTGTGTCTGACAATTATTAATCATTAATAAGTGTCACTGATGAATCCAATACTTAATTCAGAGGAAACCTCTTCACTCAGAGAATGTGGAACTTGCATACCACATGGAGTATTGAGTATTGAGAGCAATAGCAAAGGGTGGAAACTTCCCGAATACAGCAAAGGCCGACAGTGGACAGGAAAAGCGGTGTTGAAGCAGTCTGCACCAATGGTGGCTTTCTCCGCCATATCGTCTGGTGCATAGAGGGTGGAAAAAAGGCAAGGGACGAGTCACACAATGTCATGCTAGCGGGATAGACTCTGATTGAACCCGACCCCCAGCCAGCAACTTAGCTTTCTGACCTGAGGAAGGAGCAGCGCTCCGAAAGCTAGTGACATCGAAACAAACCTGTTGGACTTTAACCTGGTGTTGTAAGACTTTGTACTGTGCTCACCCCAGTCCAACGCCGGCATCTCCACATCATAGCTTTCTGACGGTCGAGGGGCCGTTTTTAAAGGCCAGCCTAGTACACCAACGTTGACTTGGAACCTCGCCGCTACCCCAATATGGCACTGCCCCCTGCCACAGTGTCCGGGCAGATAAAGGTCAGGTGATCAATGTTGTCTGGCGTCAATTATCTCAGATTGATAAACTTCAGGGCCATTTCCTGCCATCTCAGCGTGATTCATACCAGCTCTCAGCTGGTCCCTTTGAGACTTATTGAGACCATTCAAGCAATTTCCGAAACACACTCTTTGACATGAAGTTCAATTTTGCTGCCAACATCAAGTTAGGTGCCAGAGAAAATAATTCTGACTTAAGGTAATTGACCTGAAACGTTGGCGCAATTCAGCGATTGTGTTCCACCCTGTGAGACCTCGCCAGGGTGCTACTTAGTACTGATCTACACAAATGTGACACCTTGGGGGGGGGGGGGGTGGTGCTCACAAGGCATTAGAGTCTCCCGGGTGGTCAGGGACATGACAGGGTGGTAATCTGGCACTCACCCAGGCACATTGGCACTACCAGCTGAGTAATTCCAGCATTTTTTAGTTTTATTAGAGAAAGCTTTGGAGAGCAGAAGTTGCAACGGGACATTGATTGATTACATTTGGTCAAAACTGTGGTAGATGGAGTTTGATGAAGGGTATTGTGATCTTTCAATGTGGCCTTACCGTACTCAGCAGCAGAGTACTGTGCGCCAGTCTGACAAAGGTCACCACACACACACACACACGCGCGCGCACACACAGACACACGCACACACACACACATGCGCACACGCGCGCGTGCACACACACAAATGAGCACACAGACACACGCGAATGCGTCAATGGACATCATAACTGAAACTCTCTGCTCAACATCCCTCCCCTGTATTCCTTTACTCACAAACATCACTTCCCCACACATCCGCTGACTGACAAAAACCCGCCAACTGGTTGGAACCACCCGTGTTGTATCTCACTTACCACTCCATGTAGGCCTCTTCAATCCACCTACTGCCTGTCATTCATCTCAACACTCCGCATGGAACACCCTTCCAGAGCAAGATCTAGCAGCAGACGTCTTCCTGGACCACGGCATGGGAAACACAGGAAGTAACTTACAGGTTCCTTAGGACAAACCCCACCTGTCGAATGGCAGGCTTTGAGCGGCCATGGCAAGAGTGATCCTTGCTTGGCCAGGGCCCCAGTGCAGCCAACCTCCAACGCAGGGGCCTCAGTACAAACCCCTTATGCACTGGTGGAGAGTCGCAACTAATGCTGCACATTTTACCGAGGAGAGTCCCCTCTACAGCCTAAGAGGGTCAACTAATCTCCTTAAACTCAGCAAATGAGGAGACGATTGTTTGGCTTTGGGGATTTTCATTCGCTAAATAAATAAATGTGGGCAAGTGTGAGGTTAACTTTGGCGGTAAGAAAAATAAATGAAAATAGTTTCTAAATGGCAAGAATCTAACAACTGTGGTAAGCAGGAAAGTTTAGAAGTCCGAGTACAGAAATCACGAGAAACAAGTGGGCAGGTACAAAATATAATTTAATAGGCTATGGGCTGGAATACAGTAAAAAGAAGTTATGTTACGGTGATATAAAGCTCTGATTAGATTCCATTTCGAATTCTGGGCAGCAGGAAGAATCTAGAGGAAGGGGAGCAGTTCAAATGCAATAGGTCAACCCATGGCTTAAAGGGTTAAATGATGAGGACAGATTACTTAGACTAGACTTCTATTCTCCTGAGTGTGGAAGATGAAGGATTGGTCTAATTGAGGTGTTTAAGGTGATCGGGTAGATAGAGAAAAATCATTTCCTCTGGTGGGGCAGTCCATAACAAAGGAGAGAAATCTTAAAATTCGAGAAAGGCTGTTCAGGGTGATGCGTGGAGGGACTTGCCCACCCAAAGGGTCGTGGACATCAGGTGCACTCTCCCATAAAAAGCTATTGAGGCGCGATCAATTAAACATTTTGAAGTGGAAATTTTTGTTGGGTGTGAGCTATATGGCCAAGGCAGCTGGATGAAATTAAAATATAAACCAGCCATGTTCTAACTGAATAGGGAAACATAATAAAGGGGCCGAATGATGGCTCCCTCCAGTTCCTATATTCCTTCCAATGATTTGCATGCTTCCCGCACCCCCCAACCCCATTCCCCCCGAAGCCCAATCCTGTCAAAATACCCATTTCCAGCAGGAATCGCTGGATGGTGGCAGGAACAGGAATTACCTTAGACACAAGCAATTTGACTGATGACACTCCTTTACTGCCATACTGATTCAAACCCAGCCCTATCGGCCCTGTAAAGTGGGTGCACCTAGACAACAGGGCCTGGAGTGGATCAGGCCCTGTCGTCCTGACCACACCTCCTTCTCAAGAGACATTGGCAATGGTCAATAAATGCTGACCTAGCCAGCAATGCCCACTTGCCATGAATGAGAGCAAAGATCGAATCTTAAGCTTTCCCAATGTTTCAGCTTTGCAGTGAATAAAACTACTGAAATAAATAGTTTCCATTGAGATGGGGCTTTTCATAACCTCAAAGTGTTTTCTAGTCAGTGAAGTACTTTTAAAGCATCGTCACTGCTATGATACAGGAAAACACGGCAACCAAGTTGCGCACAACAGCCTCCTACAAACGGCAATGAGCTGGCGACCAGATCACCTCCCTTTTACTGATGTCGGTTGAGAGGTAAAATTGGCACCAGGAAATCTCCCCTGCCTTTCTTTGAAGAGTGTCAGTGGATCTTTTGCATCCACCTGAGAGGGCAGATGGGGTCATAGTTTAATGACACATCAAAAGCAGCATCTCCCGCAGTGCAGCATCCCCTGAGGGCTGAGCCTCCCTGTCTGACTCACTCAATGCCATGTTAGGCAAGCCATTTAACCCAGTGAGCCTCATCCCAATGGACACCCACTGTAATCATCTCTGCATGACCCAGATTACCGAGCTGGATTGTACAGTAAACGAATGTGGATATCACCGGTGGTGACAGCTGTTAGTGACGATGGTTAAAAGTGTCGCTAATCTGTCACACAACTGGATCACTGAAGAAATAATTGAAAATTAAAGCGGCCGAATTATCCTGATTGATTTATTCAGTCTCATCATTTCGAGCAGGGTAGTGCACACTGACCTTCAAGCACAAAAGCAGGATTTGCAGGCTGGCCGGCATGAGCAAGATGATGTTTATGTCTAGCTGCAAATAGAGATGCTATCTACAGATAAAATAACAGGATAATCAGAAACAGCTGATGACGCCACTCCTTTTTTCCACCAATTATACCAGTTTGTTAAATATTAAGCATAAACCTAAAATAAGGAGACAGGGTGGTGCAATTGGGTGGAAGGTTGTTGGTTGTGTCTGGGGATAGGGTTCAATTCCAGTCCAGGATGATAGCATGAAATTCCCATCTCTCTTTGTTTCCTCGGAATCCTATGTAAATTAATCCACTTTCTACTGGCTAGAAGCCCACAGCATTGAATTGGCAATCCCACCCAGACTGATAGTGATAGCAATGGAACAATCTACTCCTCAGCTTCATCATTCCTCACCTTGAAACAAGCCAACTCAATCAATTGAGCCTCTGGAGATTAATGCATCTGGTTTGAGTTCTGCCGAGGCTCCAAGAACAATCCATGAATTTTCACAAGCTCAGTGAATCGATGCAAGATAGAGTTGAATATCATAGTGGGCCAGTTCCCCAATTAGGGCCAATCTTGAAAAATGTTTCCTTCCTCAGCTCCAGCCTGTCCCAGGCCATCACCCTATCATTGGCCATTAAACTGCCACTCTAATTCTCCAGGCTTATTGGGACAGATACTGTTAATGTACCTTACGTGTGCGTCGCTGCGATCTCTGAGTTTGCAAGTTGGGATGGGGATAGCCTGGTCGGAGAGCTGGGTGCCATCGGTCGGGGGTCGCCACTGGGCCGGGGAGGGGCTCAGCGCCTGGGGTCCTAGAAGCCACCCCACAGATTGTATGTACCCATAATAGGGGCAACTACGGCTGCTGCCTGTGTCCCACTGAACACCTCCAGGACAATGTTCTGTCCATGGTAATATGGAGCTGGTCACTTTAACTCCCTCTGACTGTAAGCAGCCCCTGGCTGCACAACTGAAGGCTATTGCTAATAAGAAAATAGCAATGTTAGTTATGAGAGCACTTCCCAGCTGCAGGTTGTATTTGCTGCTTGCTCCTGCTGGGGGCTGCTGATTCCTGGAGGCTCCTGCAGCTGAGAGTTTGTTTGTTGGTTGTTGCTGCCTTTTCTGCTTTCCTGCTGCCTCTTATCTTGGACTTACTTGCTGCTTTCTGACTGAAGGGAAGAAAGAAAGAAGGTTGTTGCCTTTCGGTCTCTTTTACCTGGAGTGCGGCGAGGGGAGGGTTTTGTTGGGCCTACTACCAGGCTGAGGATGCAGAAGGATTTGCTGGATTGGTCTATGGATGTTTTTAAAGGCCTGTTTTGTGTACTGACTGTGTATTCTGTTCTGGACTTGTGGAGCAGATCTAAGATCTGCAGTCCTGCCACATTCATGAATAGTGGTGCACAATTAAATATCTCACTGGAGGAGGAGGCTCCACAAATGTCCCCATGTTCCCATCCTCAATGATGGAGGAGCCCAGCACATGTGTGTAAAAAACAAGGCTGAGGCATTTGCAACAATCTTCAGCCAGAAGATGGATGATCCATCTCGATCTCCTCCGGAGGTCCCCGGCATCACAGATGTCAGTCTTCAGCCAATACGATTCACTCCAGGTGATATCAAGAAACGGCTGAAGGCGCTGGATACCGTAAAGACTATGGGCCCTGATAATATCCCGACAATAGTACTGAAGATTTGTGCTCCAGATCTTGCCGCACCCCTAGCCAAGCTGTTCCTGTGCAGCTATAACACTGGCATTTACCCTGCAATGTGGAAAATTGCCCAGGTGTGTCCTGTATACATGAAACAGGACAAATCCAACCCAGCTAATTCTGCCCTATCAGCCTACTCTCAGTGATGGAAGGGGTCATCAACAGTGCTATCAAGCAGCACTTACTCAGCAATAACCTGCTCACAGACACTCAGTTTGGGTTCCGCCAGGGTCACTCAGCTCCTGACCTCATTACAGCCTTGGTTCGCACATGGACAAAAGAGCGCGGGGGGGGGGGGGGGGGGGGGGGGGGGGGGGGGCAGAGGGGGGGGGGGTGCACTGCTTAGGCAGCTAGTGGTGTTGTCCATTGATTTTTGCTTTGGTTTTTGTCCTTGGTGTACAGCGGGTGACTTTGTTGTCTTCCTGCCTGTTTTATGTTCTCCTTCGGTGGCTGTTCAGTAATTGGTTTGGTTTATAATGTGCCGGACCTGTTCTGGACTGAACTGTGCCCCTCTTGCATGGGGTGGACTGTTTTTCTCTCTCTCCTCCGCCATGCTCTGTGGTGGAGTGGCTTTCTCCGGTGGACTGGGCTGGTGGGCCTTTCAGCTGATGTAGGTCGGGGAGGGGTGGGTGGGTGAGTGCGTTTTGGCTGCCGAATGATTGGTGTCCTCATTGTATTTTCCTTTGCATTTTGATACTGTCAATAAATTCAAATATTTGCAGGTTATGTTTGCTGCTTGCTGGTGGCTGCAGGTGCCTGGAGACTGATGTTGCTGTTCCCTTCCTTTTCTGTAGCCGGAAAGAAGGACAATTCTTTCTAAGATACTTGGGTCCTAGAACACTGGGCTTAGGTGGATATATGAGTCCAGAAGGCAATCCGGTTTGAAGCAAAAAGACGTTGCCGGACCTGGCGTGTGACATTGTTCCAACTGGGCCATCTGCTAATGCTGTTGAAGAAATGCTTTCTCAGATTGCTGATGCTTTTGTTGCTGGTGTGGTGAGTGCTGCATATAACTGGGACATCACCGCGGGTTAAACAGGTTGGAAGTCAAGAATTTTCGACAGTACTTTGAGCGGCGGTGGAATATGAGGATGCCAGGATTTGGTTCCGGTGAGATTGGGCCGTGTGGGAGGGGCCTGCACAGCTGTGACTCCTGGATGGAGAATGAAATGATAATGAAAATCATTTATTGTCACAAGTGGGCTTCAAATGAAGTTACTGTGAAAAGCCCCTGGTCGCCACATTCCGCCACCTGTTCGGGGAGGCTGGTACGGGAATTGAACCGTGCTGCTGGCCTGCCTTGGTCTGCTTTCAAAGCCAGCGATTTAGCCCTGTGCTAAACCGGCCCTTTTGGCACCGATACGTGGAACAAATCGCACACTGAGGGACAGAGCATTTCTACGACAAAGTTCTGAACATGATAACACATTCTCAGGCTTATCCTCCATTTTCTGTTGAGGAACCTCTAAGGGGTCATTCGGTGTCTTTGTTTTATTGTGTGAAAGTGAGCTGATATAGCTTTTTATTGGTATCAATATGGCAGCCTGCTGTGCTCTCTACAACATATCACAGCAGCCGGGCGACATGCTGGATTTGGAGGAGGAAGAACATGTGGCCTCGTCTGAGGAGGAGAAAGAGGCCAAGCCCGAGGAGGACCCATGGGAGCAGCTGAGGGAAGGACAGGTGGCAGCAGGGCAAGGGTCGGGATGACAACTGTGACACGACTATTATGGTGGCATCCTCGGAGCTCTCCTCCGAGGTGGTCTCCTGGGAGACTGGAGAGGGTGCCATCCCAGATGGGTCACCGCTGTAGGCTGGAGGACCTGCGGGAGAATGCACATGGGGTCAGTGGAAGGCATGGGTCAGTCAGTAAGGCAATAAGAACTCACAAAGGAGACAGGTCCTCCTGATGGAATCCGGTGGTTCCTCACCTCTGGGCATCCGCCAGCCTCCCCGTCGGTGACTGCCCTGTTCTCAGCCACACCAGTCACCTCCAGGGAACTCTCCTCGAAGGTGGTACGGATTCTGGTGTCCGGCACCACTCCACCAGCCTGGGCCCTCTCCCGGCGATTGTAGGTGAGCTTTTCCTGAGGAGACGTACACGTGTGGTTCACAGTGGCGGGAGGGGGGTGTGAAGGAAGGGTTCGGGAGGTTTGAAGGGGGAGATGGTGGAGGGACGGTTGAGGATTGCGTGGAGAGTTAGGTGGTGGATGCTACCTTGGGGGCAGAAAGGTCTCGGTGAGGGTGGGGAGGGGTGGGGGTGGGGGAGGGGGGGCGGGGGGCATTGATGTTTACTCACTCATGCTGCCTGGTGTAGGTCACAGACCTTCTTCCTGCACTGGAGGCCAGTCCTCCTGGTCACACTCCCAGCGCTCACAGCTGCCGCCACCTCGTCCCAGGCAGCACTGGCTGCCCTATGGCTGATCCACCTGGACCCTCGGGGGCACAGGACATCCCTCCTGGCCTCCACAGCATCTAATAGCCTCCCCAGGTCAGCGTCAGAATCTTGGGGCAGATCTCCTCGGTGCCATTATTGCGAGCTGGCTGAGGTTGTCTGAGCAAGTGCAGCTTAGGTGCTGCTCGACCTTGATGGGGGGGGGGCTGCCCAGCGCGGTGCCGGCGAATCAGCTGCCGAGCCTCCATTTGCGGCAAGAATCCCGTGAGGGCCTGTTAAGTGGACCAATTAATGTTGAATAGCGTTGCCGGCCTCGCTGGGCCGGGCACGGGGAAGCTCGCGGCTGTTCCCGCTCGCTACAGCACTTAGACATCTTTCCGCAGAATCGCGCCCATTAGAGAGAATACAGGAAATGTTCACAGGAAAGGTTTTAGGGTTGAGGAACTTTGTCTATGAAGATAAATTTCTGAATTTGGGACTGCTTTCTTTGGAAAAGAGAAGGTTGGTAGGGGTCAGGAAGGAGTAGAAAGGTAAAAAATGTCTCTATTGGTGGAAGGATTACATACAGAAGGGCACAGATTTAAAGGAATTTACAAAAGGTCTGTGGTAACCATGCAAGGCCTAGATATAGGCTCGATTAGAATTGGGTATTTTAAATTAAAGAATTGGGCACTTTAAATCAAGCCACAGACACTCCAGCACACAGCACCATGGGAATTCGAACTGGCCAAGTTTGAATACACAACCAATAGACAAGGTGCCAGAACATGTCAGGACCTGCCCCGTCAGTCACCCATCAGGAGATCAGCACACCCTATTGATATGCACAGGCCTATTGTCAGTAGCCCAGATCGGGCCAGATTTTCTGTCACCCAGAGTTTCTGCTGTTGCCTTAGGTTATGTGCAGCCCACACCATCAGGGATGGACACATGGGCAGGCTCAGGTGGCCTGTCAAATGGGCATCAACCGGCCCATTTAGTGCTGAGACCCCCTCCAGTGGCATCATCGGCAGAAAACCAGAGTAAATGGCAAAAGGGCGTGAAGGAAGGGGGATAAAGACAGGCACCCGAGGCACATCAGGAGCGAATACTCCACGCAGAGACAATCAAGATGGCTGACCAGAGAAGAAAGGAAGGAAGAAACAGCGTGCGAGAACGACCTTCGTTACAATGCATCAGATAGGCTCACAGATCAGAATCACGGCCTACTGAGCCATTCTTGCGGTTTGTATAAACCAATTTTGGTTACCTCTAGACCGTATTTGTGGGCAGTTTACGGGTAAACTGTGTGGAATACATATTGTTGAACTTGAATTTGTGTTTCTGGTTTGTTCTCCTCATTATTAAAGTCACCCTAGGTAAAACCTTTGAGTAAGTGAACTGGTCGAAAGTATCTGAGATTTTACAGATACAGCAGGAGCAATGGGGACATGAGGAGAAACATCTTGTGCTGCTGCCAGTGGTTAGGATGCAGAAAGCACAGTCTGGGAATGTGAAGGAAGTGGCTCAATTTAGGCATTCAAGAAAGAATTGTATTATTGCCTGAAAGGAATAATATACAGGGCTGAGGGGAGAAGGTGGGGGTGTGGCACTAGATAAATTGCTCTTACAAAGAGCCTTACAGACATGACGAGCTATGAAGGCTTCCTTCTCTGCTGTGACGATCCTGTTATCCTGTGGCTAAGCCTGGGGCTGCTTCAACAATAAAAATTGAAAAGTAATTGAGAAGCTTTAAAGGCCAGAAGGAAATAGCACATTTTTAAAAAGGGACCAGAGAGTAAAAAGAAAAGAAATCAGGATGTGGGGAGACAAACCAGAAAAATTCACATAATGAAGGAATTCAAAGTGAATAATAATAATAATCTTTATCATCACAAGTAGGCTAACATTAACACTGCAATGACGTTACTGTGAAAAGCCCCTAGTTCCCAGGTAGCCTTCTCCGGCGCCTTTTCGGGTACATGGAGAGAGAATTCAGAATGTCTGAATTGTTTTGTTATGCTCTTGATGTTGCATAAGCTGCTTCCTTGATGTGCACTCTGACAAAGGAAGGTTCAGACATGGAGATAGCTTTAATACATTTATTACTGTTAACGATTCTCCTACTTGGATTCGACTCTCCTGTTAACCCTGCTATAGCTACTCAGACTGATGAACCAGTCTGCTACAATCCACGTGGTGGGTGTGATGTTCAATCAACCCTGTGTCTGCACTCACTGAGTGTCTCCACTGGGAAGAGACTGAGCATGTGTGATGTGTCCTTTTATATGGGTTGGTGTAATGCCCTCCTGTGGTAGTGTCGCCTCTGTGTGTATCGTGACTGCCCATTGGTCGTGTCCTATCTTACTGACCTATTGGTTGACTGCCTGTGTGTCATGTCTCTGGTGTTCCCTCTAGTGTCTAGCTAGGTGTAGTGTATGTACATTAACCCTTTGTGTACTTACAGTGATGTATACCACCACACGAATTACCTAACAGCACGTCTTTCGGAACTTGTGGGAGGAAACTGGAGCACCCGGAGCAAACCCACGCAGACATGGGGAGAACGTGCAGACTCTGCACAGACAGTGACCCAAGATGGGAGTCGACCCTGCCGCTATGAAGCAACAGTACTAACCACTGTACTACTGTGCCGCCAAAACCTCATGGAGTCCAACTCGGCTAACTTGCCTCGGTAGAAAGTGACCCATCAGACCCAATTCTCAATCCAGGGTGTGGGATGGAGTTGGGTCCGCCGTCCCTGGAAGCAAATTGGAGGTGTCCCCCGGGCGTGGCCAGGTGCCGAGGTGGGCTGGTTAAAAGGCCTCCTTGGTTCTCTGCGACTTCGTCCAGGGTGTTCGCTTATATTTTAGGACCTCTAAGCTCTCACACCCCATGCTCCATCATACCCCCACGCAGTTCCCACACCACCTCCATCACAACTCATGCCACCCCACCAATTCCTAATGGCCCCACATATCCTTCATGCCAGCTCATGGCACCACCTTACCCAATCACCCAGTATACCCTTGTTATCAAAGCAATGGCCTATTTTGGATGAGAACTTCATAGGGTGAACACCAGTTCCTCCAGCGGGCGGCTATGCCTCATTCAGCTCAAGGTAGTACTTAGGACTCACTGAAGTAAGGCTAGGATGAGTGGGTTCTTCGTGGGGGTGGAGGATAAGTATGAGCAATGCTCTCGCGGGCCTGGTAATCACACCCACGTGTTGTGGTCGTGTCCAAGGATGGTAAGCTTTTGGGTCTTCTTCTTTAGCACCATGTCAGCAATTCTTTACATTGAGCTGGAACCTTACCCGTTGGTGGCCATTTTCAGGGTGTCTCTGGGGCTGCGGCCCAGGGCTGAAGGCGGATGTTCTTGCCTTTGCCTCATTGATAGCCCAGAGGCAAGTTCTGCTGGGCTGGTGCATTCCGCCCAGTGCTTCGGCCTGGTTGGCTGACACATCGAATTTTGTATCTGGAAAAGGTCAAGTGCACCGTTACGGGGTCAGTGGAAGGACTCTACCCGAGGTGGCAGCCATTCATTTCCTACTTGAAAGAGTTAATCACCATCAGCTGTTCAGGGGGGTAGTTATTATTATTGGTGGTCGGTCATTTTTGTCTTTCTTTGGGAGGAATTTATAAGTTCAGTTGGCTGCTTTTTACTTTTTTTTATTTTGTACGATATTGTACCATTTGATATTCGTTTTCTGGGCTGTTTGATGTTAATGTTGAGCTTATTATAAATGAAAGATTTTCAATAAAAATACATATTTTTAAAAGTTATGGAACCAATGAACACTATGGTAACAATGGCATGTGTGTAACTGATTTTTTAAAAAACATAATGGGGCTTGGCTGGGTGCTCAAAATCCTATCAAATGTTTTACTCTCTTGGCACACTGGGGGGAAAGGAAAACGTTGCCTGACTGACAGGTTATAATAAGCTATTTTTTGCTAGGATTTTTTCCCCTCAATGGCTCAATGTTCATTTTCACAAGATAAAGAGGTGTCAAATGCTTATTTCATTGATACTTTAAAAGTCTGGTTAATTAACACTTTTAAAGGGTTGGAGCAACAACAATTTTTTTGAAGAATATTAAGAAAATTATTAATGGGCGTTTTAAGTAGTTTTTAAAAATTCATTTGAGTGGCGCTGGCAGGGCCAACACAACTGCCCTCCATTTGAAAATGAAATGAAATGAAAATCGCTTATTGTCACAAGTAGGCTTTGAATGAAGTTACTGTGAAAAGCCCCTGATGTGTTGGGTAGGCTGGGTCGAGGTGAACTGCACTTGATGCAGTGTAGCAAGAGACAGACCTCCAACACTTGATAGAATGCAACACGATTTTATTCAACATCCAAACTATTATACATGTTCAACTGTGGGTTGACACTATGCTGACTTGACTGGAGACCTGACACTAGCCTGACCAGACGAACTTAGCTACCACACGGTGCAGGCACTGGATGGCTCACGAGCTCTGATTGTCTCAGAGGCTGGGTCCCGAGAGAGCAGGAAAACTGGTGCCCTCTGGCTTTATAGTGGTCGTGCCCTGTCTGGTGATTGGCTGCTCTGTTCTGTGTGCTTACTGGTCATCCTGTGTGTCGATCATTGCCTGTCTGCACTCTATTGTATACATAGATGTATATTATGACATCTCCCCCCTTTTTTCTATATTGTGTGTGTTGAGATAATAAATATTAAGGTGCATGTGCGTGTGGATATGTATATGTACGTGACTATATACAGAATGTGCGAAAATGACCTTATGTACACAGGAAGGTGTCGCTAGTGCAGATATAGGGCAGATGAAACGGTAACAACGATATTTACAGAGGCAAAATGATAAGGTAACACAGTTGTGCAAAAGTTCAGTCTATAAGTTTAGTCTCTGCGGCGGGTGACAAATTCTGGTTGACCGCCTCAAGAGTGGATCAGGGGCCACCTGCTCTTGGATAGGCGGGACCGTCACCAATGCGGTTGTCGCAGAGGTCGGCAGGACCGCTGGTAGATCGGTGGCCTCGTGGTAGGGCACGTCCGGAGGAAGCATTGTGTGAGGTGGGACATCATGGTTAGGTGGCGGGCGTGGAACTCTGCGCAGCGCCCGTCTGTTGCATCGTAGGAAGGAACCATCAGCCATGCGGATGAGGAACGATCTCGGGGCAACTTGCTTGACCACCACAGCTGTGGCGGACCAGCCGCCATCAGGCAACTGCACACGAACACGATCAGTTGGGACCAGCTCGGGGAGATCCGTGGCATGAGCCTTGTATGCTGATTTCTGTTGGGCCTGAGACTGCTGCATCTTTTGTATGACCGTGAGGTGATCAAGGTCTGGAACATGGATGGCTGGAACCGTGGTTCGCAGAGTGCGATTCATAAGCATCTGCACGGGAGACAACCCAGTGGACAGCGGGGATGCTCTGTATGCCAGCAGTGCCAGGTTGAAGTCAGAGCCTGAGTCTGCAGCCTTGCATAGTAATTTCTTGACAATATGGACCCCTTTTTCGGCCTTCCTGTTTGACTGCGGGTAGTGGGGGCTGGAGGTTACATGATGAAAGTTGTATAGGCGGGCAAAATCAGACCATTCCTGGCTGTAAAAACAGGGACCGTTGTCACTCATCACCGTGAGCGGTATCCCATGCCTGGCAAACGTTTCTTTGCATGCTTTAATCACCGCCTTCGATGTGAGGTTGGACAGTTTCACCACTTCAGGGTAATTGGAGAAGTAGTCGACCAGGAGGACATAGTCACGCCCCTTGGCGTGGAAAAGGTCGACACCGACTTTGGACCATGGGGAGGTCACTATCTCATGTTGCTGCAGAGTCTCTTTGGGTTGAGCTGGCTGATATTTCTGACATGTGGGGCAGTTGAGGACCGTGTTGGCAACGTCCTGGCTGATGCCCGGCCAATAGACTGCCTCTCGAGCTCTGCGTCAACATTTCTCGACCCCCAGGTGACCCTCATGGAGTTGGCCGAGCACCATAGCTCGCATGCTCTGCGGAATCACAATCCTATCGAGCTTCATGAGGATGCCGTCCACCACCGTCAGGTCGTCCTTGACGTTGTAAAATTGGGGACACTGTCCCTTCTGCCAGACATTCGTGAGGTGCTGCATCATACGCTGTAGCAGAGGATCCTTGGCCGTTTCCTCACGAATTTGGATGACCCTCTGATCAGTGGCCGGAAGGTTGGAGGCACACAATTGCACCTGCGCATCGATTTGGCAGACAAAGTCAGTTTGTTCACACGGTGTGGGTGATAGACCTGGAAAGGGCATCTGCAACAATGAGTTCTTTGCCTGGCATGTAGACAAGTTCAAAGTCATAGCAGCGTAGCTTGAGAAGGATTTGTTGTAACCGAGGCGTCATCTCATTCAACTCCTTCTGAATTATGTGGACTAGTGGCCTGTGGTCCGTCTCAACCGTGAATTTTGGGAGGCCATACACATAATCGTGAAATTTGTCGATTCCCGTTAGGATGCCCAGGCATTCCTTCTCAATCTGAGCATACCATTGCTCAGTGGGCGTCATGGCTCTGGAGGCATACGCAACTGGGGCCCATGAGGAGGAGTCATCCTGTTGGAGGAGCACCGCCCCAATACCGTCCTGGCTCGCGTCAGTGGATATTTTAGTCTCTTTGGTAGGGTCGAAGAACGCCAGGCTGTGGTGAGTTTTGCCCTGAGCTCACGCCATTCGTTCTCATGAGCGGGCAGCCACTAGAATTCCGTCGACTTTTTGACGAGATGGCGGAGGGCTGTGGTGTGTGCCGCCATGTTGGGAATGAACTTCCCGAGGAAGTTGACCATCCCTAGAAAGCGGAGGACCGTCTTCTTCTCCTTTGGGGTCTTCATGGCATTGATCGCCGAGACCTTGTCAGCATCTGGCCGCACGCCTTGCTGCGAGATGTGGTCACCAAGGAATTTGATTTCTGATTGACCGAACAAGCACTTGGCTCTGTTGAGTCGGAGGCCATGCTCATGGATTCTGTGGAATACCTGCTTGAGGCGATCGATTTGTTCTTGAGGATTTGTAGACCCAGATTATGACATTGTCAACATACACATACACCCCCTCGATACCCTCCATCATCTGTTCCATGATGCAGTGAAATACCTCTGAGGCAGAGATGATGCCAAAAGACATCCGGATGTAGCAGTGGCGACCGAACGGGGTATTGAATGTGCACAGCTTTCGACTGGACGCATCGAGCTGTATTTGTCAGAACCCCTTGGAGGCGTCCAGCTTCGTAAGGAGTTTGGCATGAGCCATCTTGCTGGTCAACGCCTTTCGTTTTGGTATCGGGTAATGTTCCCTCATGATGTTGCGGTTTAAATCATTGGGGTCGATGCAGATTCGAAACTCCCCTGACGGCTTCTTGACGCAGACCATGGGGTTGACCCAGTCAGTGGGTTCTGTGACCTTTGATATGATGCCCTGGTGCTGGAGGTCCTGTAACTGCTGCTTGAGGCGGTCCTTGAGGGGTGCCGGCACCCGACGTGGTGCGAGGATCACAGGGGTGGCGTTTGTTTTGAGCAGGATTTTGTATCGGTATGGGAGTGTGCCCATTCCGTCTAACACACTGTGGTACTGCGTGATGATGTCATCAATTTCAGCCTGGAAGTTCTCATCAGGTGAGGCCGTAGCCTGTGAGGATGACATGGTGTTGACTCGCTGAACCAAGTTCAGGAGTTTGCCGGCCTGAACACCGAGCAGGGACGCTCTGTCAGGTCCCACGATCTCAAATCGCAGTGTCTCTTTAAATGACTTATTGGAAACTCCGAGTTGGCATGAGGCACTGGCAGCTATGGCATTGCCATTGTAGTCAAGGAGCTGGCAGGTTGGTGGAAGAATGCTTGGTCTGACGCGGATGGTGTCGAGACCGGATTTGGAGATGAGGTTCGCCGATGCGCCGGTGTCCAGTTTGAACCGGATGCGAGCCTTGTTGAATGTGAGGACAGCACACCACACGTCGTCGGGATCCACGCTGAGGATCGGGAGGTGCGTCGCTGTCTTGGAGAAAGGCAGCGCATGCTTCGTAATGATGCCCACCCGGTATGGAGATTTGAGGCACGCAGCATCGGGATCTGTTGGGCTGTCGGGGTCAGAGTCTGGCATGGCCTGCTGTATTGAATGGACACTTCTGCGCCGCGGCTGGGATTGCTGGATGCTGGGCAGTGGAGCAGATCTGCAAAGGGCTGCGTAGTGGCCAAGCTTGCCACACTGTAGACACCGTCGTGATTTTGCCGGACATTGGCTCTTTAAATGGGTGGAGCCACAATTCGGACACGTCATGACACCAACGTCAGCGCGTTCCGTGGTGCGCATGCGCAGGGGCCCTGGAAAATCGCACGGAATGGCCACTCTCGTCGATACTTAGGCCCTGCATTTGTGCGATGGCCTGCACCCGTTCCAGCCCGTGGGAGGTTAGCTTTGCCGTTTCTGCCGCCCTGATGTGGGAGTACCGATTGTTAGCATGTTCGTGGAGAACGCACGTTTCGAGGGTGAGGGTGAGCTACTTGAATATCAGGAGCTGCTGGCGAAGGGAATCGGAGTGGACCCCAAAAATGATCTGATCCCGGATCATGGAATTAGTGGTCGAGTCATAGTTACATGACTGCGCGAGGATGCAGAGATGGGTCAGAAAGGATTGAAAAGGTTCATCCTTACCCTGAAGCCTCTGCTGGAAAACATACCGTTCAAAGCTCTCATTCGCGTACCTCAATGTCGCAGTGGCTGTCGAACTTCAGTAGGACTGTTTTAAATTTCATCTTGTCTTCGCCTTCAGCGAATGTAAGGGAGTTGTAGATGTGGATGGCGTGGTCCCTGGCTGTGGAGAGGAATAGTGCGATCTTCCTGGCATCCGATGCGGCTTCAAGATCGGTGGCTTCGAGATAGAGATGGAACTTTTGTTTGAAGATCCTCCAATTTGCACCGAGGTTGCCGGTGATGCGGAGCTGCGGAGGAGGGCGGACGTTTTCCATGTCACCGGATGGCTGTTTGCTGGTCAGCGCTGATTCTCTCAAGGTAGGTCCGTCAAATTTTCAGCATCACTCAGCTGGTACCATGATGTGTTGGGTAGGCTGGGTCGATGTGGACTGCACTTGATGCAGTGAGGCGAGAGACAAACCTCCAACACTTGATAAAATCCAACACGATTTTATTCAACATCCAAACTATTATACATGTACAACTGTGGGTCGACACTATGCTGACTTGACTGGAGATCTGACACTAGCCTGACCAGACTAACTTAGCTACCACATGGTGTAGGCACTGGCTATCTCATGAGCTCTGACTGTCTCAGAGGCTGGGTCCCGAGAGAGCGGGAAAACTGGTGCCCTCTGGCTTTATAGTGGTCGTGTCCTGTCTGGTGATTGTCTGCTCTGTTCTGTGTGCTTACTGGTCATCCTGTGCGTCAATCACTGCCTGTCTGCACTCCATTATATACATAGATGTATATTATGACAGCCCCTAGTCGCCACATTCCGGCGCCTGTTCGGGGAACCTGATACGGGAATTGAACCGTGCTGCTGGCCTGCCTTGGTCTACTTTAAAAGCCAGCGATTTAGTCCTTTGCTAAACCAGTCCCTTCAGAAGATATATGAGAGTCAACCACATTGCTGTGTGTCTGGAGTCCCATTTAGGCCAGACCAGGTAAGGACGGCAGATTTCCTTCCCTAAAGGCCTTTACTGAACCAGATGGGTTTTTCGAACTATCCACAAAGGATTCCTGGTCATCATTAGACTTTTAATTCCAGGCTTTTGAATTCAATTTAAATTTCACCATCATCCATGGTGGGATTCAAACTCCTGTCCCCAGATCTTGTCCTGGGTCTCTGGATTGTTAGCCCAATGACAATATTACTGCACCACTGCCTCCCCTACCCATACATGTTTGGTGTGTATGAGTGGTTAATGTGGTTGGTTGGGAACATGAGTTGGCATTGGTGTCTGAGGAGGTGGGTGGTGGGGTATGAGTTGGCATGGAGGGTGGATGGGGGCATGTGTCAGGCCTTTTGATCTTCCCCTCCAAAAGGCTCCTGATTCCAAATATGGTTCATGGTCCCTCCTGGGAGCTGTGAACCACAAGTTATGCGGAAGCTGGCCTGACTCGAAGCAATTTGCAGAGATCTGGGAGATGTCTACCCCCATAATGCAACTGACCAGGTCGAGCGTGCAGGGTGCGGGCTCGCAACTGTTGTAAGATCCTACCTCTGAAATGTTGGTTATAACTGGCTAAAGAACAATTGCAGAGTCAGAAATATGTCTGAACAATAACTAGTTTATTGGACGAATGTAACAATCCAGATATTCAACACTACAGGTGATTCAGTCTACGTCATGGGGTGGGGGTTTCTCCGGTCTCCGACTCCAAAATCGCATTCGGTGATTGGCCGGAAAATCCACGTTGGCACCAAAATCGAGGGGGCGGTGCCACTTTTGCGATGCTCCACCCCTCCAAAACGGCACACTCCGTATGGATGGCCTCAGGATGTTACCTGAGGCCCTCTCCCGATGCTCCACACCAGACGGGCCGAGATCCCGACGGCGTGGATCACTCATGGTATTTTTTTCGGGAACTCGGTGTGGTGGCTGCGGACTGAGTCCAGCACTGCCACAGTCGGGGGAAGGGGGAGCCGATCCGTGGGGGCCTTTGGCAGAGGCTAGGGGCACTGTGGGGGGTGGTCCGGGGGTGGCGAGCCTGGCCAAAGGGAAGCTCTATTTGGCAGGCTGGGTCAGCGCGCGGCCGGTGCCATGTTGCGTGGCACTGCTGCTGCAGGCCGCTGCCATGCGCATGTGTGGCCATGGACCCGGCAATTCTCCGGCCATATCGGCAGCTAGAGCCGGGTGCTCTACACTGCGTGCCTGCCAGCCCCTCACCAGACGGAGGATCGGTGGCCGTTTTGTTCTGTTTGTTCGGTCGTAAAACGCTACCGTTCCCGTGCCACTATCAGGACATAGCCTGAAAATCGGAGAATTCGGCCCATGGGCTTTTTCCTTCTTGATTTTTAGTCATGTGTCGCTCTTATGTAATCATGAGGGTGGTACTATTTTTCCAGTTCCACACATTAACCTTTCAACCTTGAACATCCTCATACTACATTTCCCCCAAGTCTTTGTCCAAATATATTTTACATTTAAATTTACATGCTACCCCATCTCCACCCACATCTCTGGGCGTGATTTAACTAAATGGGAACAAAGTCCCACAGCGAGCGTGTTTAGCCACATGTTTCCCAACGCTCGCAGCGCCAGGAAATACAACGCTATTAAATGTCACTTGGGTTAGATACCAAAATGTGGTCCTGCCCACAATGTAAGCCTACTTGTGACAATAAAGATTATTATTGTAACTGGATTATAGCTATGTTGGGGTCAGGGTTGGTCATGAAATCTACAAAGCTTAAAGCTTTCAGGAGGGATAGGGAAGGAAGAAAGGGAGGAGAGTTGTTGAGTTACTCAGAGTATTGGTGCAAAAGGATTTAAATAGAGAGGGAATTCAAACATCAAACTTTAAATTACACTCTGAAACAGCTAGGGATCAGCCACATGAAGGGGAGGCAGTGACCCCAATGAATTAGTAATCCAGAGACCCAGGGTCATCCTCTGATGACCTTGGGTTTGAATCCCACCGTGGCAAATGGTGAAATTTGAATTCAAGAAAAGCCTGGGACTAGAAGTCTATTGACGACCATGAAACCATTGTTGATTGTTGTACAAACCCATCTGGCTCACTAATGACCTTTTGGGAAGGAAATCTGCCGTCCACACCTGGTCTGGCCTACATGTGACTCCAGATCCACAGTGTGGTAATACCAGGTATTGCAGTACCTGAGAGGTGGATGCCCATTGGCTAGACCTAGGAGTCTACCATTGGCTAATGTACATAGCTCCACCCTGAGAGGCGGGGTATAAGAACCAATGCCATCCCAGCAGCCTTCACTTTCTGTATCGAAGCTGCTGGGTACAGTTCTAGCTGATTGAAGCCGATTAGTTATGACTCACCCTGTCTCGAGAGTAATTGATTATGCATCACACAGCAATGTGGTTGACTCTTAAATGCCTTGTGAAATGGCCTGGCAGGCCACTCAGTTCGAGGGCAAGTAGGGATGCGCAACGATTGCTGCCCCAGCCACTAATGCCCACATCCCATGAACGAATAAAAAAAGATTGTGGGTTGCGGCAGGAGCAGTAAAAATATGTTAGGGTGGGCAGCACGGTGGTGCAGTGGGTTAACCCTGCTGCCTCACGGTGCCGAGGTCCCAGGTTCGATCCTGGCTCTGGGTCACTGTCCGTGTGGAGTTTGCACATTCTCCCCGTGTTTGCGTGGGTTTCGCCCCCACAACCCAAAGATATGCAGGGTAGGTGGATTGGCCACACTAAATTGCCCCTTAATTGGAAAAAATGAATTGGGTACTCTAAATTTATTTTTTTTAAAGAAATATGTTAGGGTGATACTTATAGACCCATTAGGGAGACAAGTATTAAAATTTGAGCTTTTATTTATCCAATTGGAGCTTTTATTTATCCAAGCATGGACTGAGAAATGGTTGTCGGGAGAAAGGAAAGGAAAAGGCCTTTGTTCAGGAGAGTTCTTTTTGTAAGGAAGATAGCACTGCTTGATGTGGTCGTAACTAAAGAGGCAGAGGGAGTTGTTGTTTCTCTTCCCCACACCTAGTGGGTGCACAAGGCAGACTTTCATCTGTTATCACAGCAAATATTCTTCTGCAACAGGTCACTGGCCTGTCGCCAGAGGCTTAAGGCTTGAGGGGGCGCCACCCCACATCAATCATGGCTGAACAGGAGTCTCCCCTGGGCACAGCAAGTAGGGTGACGGAAATGCCTGAAAACATTTGAGAAACACTGACCATAACATAATGAAAAGCAACAGTACTTAACTGAAGCAAGAGCAAATTACAGTGCAATAAATAAAAGATCCTCCTCAGATTAAATGGAACAAAAATTGACAATCAGAACCATAGATCAGCAATGGAGAACATTGAGGCAGAGATGAAAAGGATTTAAATGAAATAAGACAAAAGGGAGTATCTCAAAGGCTAACGTTGCATGTATGATTGGCGAAATGAGGGAAAAATTACAACGAAAAGAGAACCACTTAGTGTTTACAGAGGAGGCAATAAAAATAAAGCTAGTACAATGAGAAAACTACAAAAAATGTGGGAAAAAACCTAACAGTGAGGATGAAAGAAAATTAGCAAAATATACAAAAGATTATAACATATTTTATATAGGCACATATTGGGATAGTCAAAATAGAGTGGAGTCACAAAGAGATAAAAGAGGCAAGCTTATAATGGAAGACAATAAATAAGTACTTTACTTCAGTTTTCACAGAGGACCATAGAACCACCAGAGATGGAAAGAACAGATAGGGAAGAAAGAGAAATGGATTGAAAGAAATTAATCACAATTAAATTAGACAGATTGCTGGGATCCGACTAATGCATCCAACAATCCTGTGGCAAGCTGGAGAAATTATTATGGAAGCGTTTCCAGAATCTTGTGGATTGGAATATTATGCCAGAGAATTGGAGTGCAGCACGTATGCCACGTAGCTCGTGAAGAGGGGATGAGAATGAGGAAGGCTGGCCCACTGGTTAGTCCTACTTCAATGGTTGGTAAACTGCTACAATGTGGGATGATGTGATTGTCAATAATCACATCAAGGAAGCTGAACTGTTTAGAACAAGACAGCGTCCGCTTCTACAAAGCAAGCTGTGTTTGACCAACCGCATAGAATTCTGGAAAGAGAAAGCGGAGGAAAAACAAGAGAAATACAGTGGATGTGTCTTTTATAGATTTTCAAAGTAGCACGCAATATTTAGGAGCAATTTGACCACATAGAGAGGGAGAGAGGAGTGCGAGAGAGAGAGAGAGATGGCCGGTGGGTATGAAAGCAAAAGGCAAGAGCAAAAGGAAGTTTCTGTCAGTGGGAAAACATGGTGAGCAATGTTCCAATGAGCTCTGTTTTGGATTATATACATTTTAATAAATGACATGGACTTGGGAATTGATGGAATGATATTGAAATTTGCCAACGACAACAAATTGGCAGTAGGTAAAATTATAATGATCATTGCCGGTTGGATTAAACAGATTGGCAGGATGGGCGGGAGGGGCAGCACAGTGGCGCAGTGGGTTAACCCTGCTGCCTCACGGCGCCGAGGTCCCAGGTTCGATCACGGCTCTGGGTCACTGTCCGTGTGGAGTTTGCACATTCTCCCCGTGTTTACGTGGGTTTCGCCCCCAGAACCCAAAGATGTGCAGAGTAGGTGGATTGGCCACGCTAAATTGCCCCTTAATTGGAAAAAATGAATTGGGTACTCTAAATGTAAAAAAAAAGGATGGGCGGGAGTATGAGAGATACAATTCAATGTGGAACAATGTGAAGGCATGCATTTTGGAAGCAAAAGTTGGGAAACAAACTGCACCTTAAATGGTAAAACTTTGATCTATATAAAGGAGCCAATGGACCTTTGTGTTCGAATTCCCAGGCCATTACAGGTGACAGCACAAGTAAATTCAGCTAGAATATGGGCAAACACAACCTTTGATTTTGCATCTAGAGGCATAGAATGCAGAAGCAAAAAGGCAGCATTAAATCACACAGACATTATTTAGGCTGCAAATTGATTATTGTATCTAGTTCCAGGCTCATTATCGGGAGGAGATAGGTGCAATGGAAAATATATAGTTGGGGTTCACTTAGATGTTACTAGAGATAAGTGGTCACAATTATAGATTTTCTTTTTCCAATTCAGGGGCAATTTAGCATGGCCATTCCACTTACCCAGCATATCTTTGGGTTGCGGGGGTGAGACTCACGCAGACGCGGGAAGAATGTGCAAGAAGAACTCGACACGGACCCAGGGCTGGGATCGAACCCAGGTTCTCATGAGACAGCAGTGCTAACCAATGCGCCACCATACCGTCCCCAAGTGGTCAGAATTATGAGGATAATTTAGAAGGACAGCTTTTCCATGGCCATGCCCTTACATGAGAGCACTGTGCTCTCTGAAAAACTGTCTGGAGAACTTTTGAAATTGTTCACAAACTGACCAGTGATCTGTCTCCCTTCACTTAAACCGGGCACTGAGTTACCACTAGTGTTGCACCAATGAAATGTGTGGATATCTACTTTTTTTAGCAGGAGGTGGGCATCAATGAATGAAATGAAATGAAATGAAAATCGCTTATTGTCACAAGTAGACTTCAAATGAAGTTACTGTGAAAAGCCCCTAGTCGCCACATTCTGGCTCCTGTTCGGGGAGGCTGGTACGGGAATTGAACCGTGCTGCTGGCCTGCCTTGGCCTGCTTTCAAAGCCAGTGATTTAGCCCTGTGCTAAACCAGCCCTAGGTCAGCATTTGTGCCCATCCCAAATTGCCCAATTTGAGAAGGTGGTAATCAGTTGCCTTTTTGAACTGCTGCAGTCTATGTGGCATAGGTACACCCACTGTGCTGTTAAAGAGGGAGTTCCAGGATTTTGACCCAGCGACAGTGGGTCAAGGAATGGAGATATATTTCCAAGTCAGGTTGCTGATTGACATAGAACATAAGAATATAAGAACCAGGAACAGGAGTAGGCCACCTGGCCCCTCGAGCCTGCTCCGCCATTCAATGAGATCATGGCTGAACTTTTGTGGACTCAGCTCCACTTTCCGGCCCGAAAACCATAACCAATAATCCCTTTATTCTTCAAAAAACTATCTATCCTTATCTTCAAAACATTTAATGAAGGAGCCTCAACTGCTTCACTGGGCAGGAAATTCCATAGATTCACGACACTTTGAGTGAAGAAGTTCCTCCTAAACTCAGTCCTAAATCTACCTTCCCTTATTTTGAGGCTATGCTCCCTCGTTCTGCTTTTGCCCACCAGTGGAAACAACCTCCCTGCATCTATCCTATCTATTCCCTTCATAATTTTATATGTTTCGAGAAGATCCCCCCACATCCTTCTAAATTCCAACGAGTACAGTCCCAGTCTACTCAATTTCTCCTCGTAATCCAACCCCTTCAGCTCTGGGATTAACCTAGTGAGTCTCTTCTGCACACCTTCCAGTGCCAGGACATCATTTCTCAGGTAAGGAGACCAAACCTGAACACAATACTCCAGGTGTGGCCTCACTAACACCTTATACAATTGCAGCATAACCTCCCTAGTCTTAAACTCCATCCCTCTAGCAATGAAGGACAAAACTCCATTCGCCTTCTAAATCACCTGTTGCACCTGTAAACCAACTTTTTGCGACTCATGCACTAGCACACCCAGGTCTCTCTGCACAGCGGCATATTTTAATATTTTATCATTTAAATAATAATCCCTTTTGCTGTTATTCCTACCAAAATGGATAACCTCACATTTGTCAACATTGTATTCCATCTGCCAGACCCTAGCCCATTCACTTAACCTATCCAAATCCCTCTGCAGACTTCCGGTATCCCTTGTACTTTTTGCTTTACCACACATCTTAATGTCGTCTGCAAACTTGGACACATTGCACTTGGTCCCCAACTCTAAATCATCTATGTAAATTGTGAATAATTGTGTGCCCAACACTGATCCCTGAGGGACACCACTAGCTACTGATTGCCAACCAGAGAAACACCCATTAATCCCCACTCTTTGCTTTCTATTAATTAACCAATCCTCTATCCATGCTACTACTTTACCCTTAATGCCATGCATCTTTATCTTATGCAGCAACTTTTTGGGTGGCACCTTGTCAAAAGCTTTCTGGAAATCCAGATATACCACATCCATTGGCTCCCCGTTATCTACCGCACTGGTAATGGCCTCAAAAAATTCCACTAAATTAGTTAGGCACGACCTGCCCTTTATGAACTCATGCTGCGTCTGCCCAATGGGACAATTTCCATCCAGATGCATCGCTATTTCTTCCTTGATGATAGATTCCAGCATCTTCCCTACTACCGAAGTTAAGCTCACTGGCCTATAATTACCCGCTTTCTGCCTACCTCCTTTTTTAAACAGTGGTGTCACATTTGCTAATTTCCAATCCGCCGGGACCACCCCAGAGTCGAGTGAATTTTGATAAATTATCACTAGTGCATTTGCAATTTCCCTAGCCATCTCTTTTAGTACTCTGGGATGCATTCCATCAGGGCCAGGAGACTTGTCTACCTTTAGCCCCATTAGCTTGCCCATCACTACCTCCTTAGTGATAACAATCCTCTCAAGGTCCTCACCTGTCATAGCCTCATTTCCATCAGTCACTGGCATGTTATTTGTGTCTTCCACTGTGAAGACCGACCCAAAAAACCTGTTCAGTTCCTCAGCCATTTCCTCATCTCCCATTATTAAATCACCCTTCTCATCCTCTAAAGGACCAATATTTACCTTTGCCAATCTTTTTTGTTATATATATTTGTAGAAGCTTTTACTTTCTGTTTTTATATTCTGAGCAAGTTTACTCTCATAATCTATCTTACTCTTCTTTATAGCTTTTTAGTAGCTTTTTGTTGCCCTCGAAAGATTTCCCAGTCCTCTAGTCTCCCACAAATCTTTGCCACTTTGTATGCTTTGTCCTTTAATTTGATACTCTCCCTTATTTCCTTAGATATCCACGGTCGATTTTCCCTCTTTCTGCCGTCCTTCCTTTTTGTTGGTACAAACCTTTGCTGAGCACTGTGAAAAATCGCTTGGAAGATCCTCCACTGCTCCTCAACTGTTTCGCCATAAAGTCTTTGCTCCCAGTCTACCTTAGCTAGCTCTTCTCTCATCCCATTGTAATCTCCTTTGTTTAAGCACAAAACACTAGTGTTTGATTTTACCTTCTCACCCTCCATCTGTATTTTAAATTCCACCATATATTGTGGAATATATATCCTCTCCTTCTGAGAGGATCCCTAACTATGAAATCATTAATCAATCCTGTCTCATTACACAGGACCAGATCTAGGACCGCTTGTTCCCTTGTAGGTTCCATTACATACTGTTCTAGGAAACAATCGCGGATACATTCTATAAACTCCTCCTCAAGGCTGCCTTGACCGCCTGGTTAAACCAATCGACATGTAGATTAAAATCCCCCATGATAACCGCTGTGCCATTTCTACATGCATCAGTTATTTCTTTGTTTGTTGCCTGCCCCACCATAATGTTACTATTTGGTGGCATATAGACTACTCCTATCAGTGACCTTTTTGCCTTACTATTCCTTATTTCTACCCAAATCGATTCAACCTTATCCTCCATAGTACTGATGTCATCCCTAACTATTGCCCGGATGTCATCCTTAAATAACAGAGCTACACCACCTCCCTTACCATCCACTCTGACCTTCCGTATAGTTTGATACCCTTGGATATTTAACTCCCAGTCGTGACCATCCTTTAGCCATGTTTCAGTAATGGCCACTAAATAATTGTTATTCACGATGATTTGCGCCATCAACTCATTTACTTTATTCCGAATACTACGAGCATTCAGGTAAAGTACACTTATGTTGGCTTTTACACCTGTTTGAATCTCAACACCTTGATCAATAACCACTCGTAAGTTATTTTTCCTCTTAACTTTGCTCCTAATTTTCCTAGTCGTTGAACCCATATCTTAAATGTAACAATCTGCTGCATCGCTTTCTATTTATGTTTTTACTTCCCATTTTATTCCTTTTAGTGTTACTGGTCCTATTCACTGAGCTCCCCTCAGTCACTGTACCTTGTACTGTCACCCTTTTTGATTTTTTACACTTTCCCCCTTCCTGCCTTTTGTTTCTGTCCCTGTTTTACTACCTTCCGACTTCCTGCATCGGTTCCCATTTCCCTGCCACATTAGTTTAAACTCTCCCCAACCGCTCTAGCAGATAGCCCCCCCCCGAGAACATCAGTTCCAGTCCTGCCCAGGTGTCACCCATCCAGTTTGTACAGGTCCCACCTCCCCAGAACTGGCCCCAGTGCCCCAGGAATCTGAAACCCTCCCCCTGACACCATCCCTTCAACCATGTATTCATCCTATATATCCTCTCATTTCTACGCTGACTTGCACTCGCCACCGGTAGTAATCCTGGGATCACTATCTTTGAGGTCCGATTTCTTAACTTCCTTCCTGGCTCCCTGTATTCTGCTTTTAGGACCTCATCCCTTTTTTTACCGATGTCGTTTGTACCGATGTGTACCACGACCACTGGCTGTTCACCCTCCCCCTCCAGAATGTCCTGTACCCGCTCCGAGACATCCTTGACCCTAGCACCAGGGAGGCAACATACCATCCTGGAGTCTTGTTTGTGGCCACAGAAATGCCTGTCTATTCCCCTTACAATTGCATCCCCTATAACTATTGCACTGTCACACTTATCACCCCTCCCTCTGCAGCAGAACCAGTCGTGGTGCCACGAGTTTGGCTGTTGCTGTTTTCCCCTGAGAGGCCATTCCCCTCAATAATATCCAAAACGGTATATCTGTTCTGCAGGGGAATGGCCACAGGAGACTCCTGCACTACCTGCCTCGCTCTGTCTGGTGGTCACCCATTCCCTTCCTGCCTGCGGAGTCTGAGCCTGCGGTGTGTCCACCTCTCTATACGTTTTATCCACGATACTCTCCGACTCGCAGATGCTCCACAGTGTCTCCAGCCGCCGCTCCAGCTCTGAAACTTGAGCCTCCAGGAGCTGTAACTGGAGACACTTCCTGCACACATGCTGGCCCTGGGGACTGGAACTGGCCCCAGCCTGCCACATGGCGCAAGAGGAGCAGACCACGTCTTGGAGCTGTCCTGCCATGAATTATTCCTTTAAATTAAACCTTTGAAATTAAACTTTAGAAAGATGTTTTTGTGTCAGATTAAATCCAATCCCCGTGTAATATGTAATTAGATGTTTATTTTAAAACTGAGTATTTATTCCTCTTGATCTGACAACAAATTAAAAATAGTTATTTAATTGAAATTAAAAAAGTTATTTAAATCAAATTTAAAATATTAATTTAAATCAACCCAAAATAGTTATTTAAGTCAAATTTTAAAAAATTTTAAATAGTAATTCAAATCCACTTAAAAATGGTAATCTAAGTCAAATCAAAACTAGTATTTACATCAGTAACTCCAGATATTCAAATTTAGCCTAGTCTGACTTTCGGCCAATCAGCTGACAGTCTCCTGTGACGTCACATTACCGTTTTTTTTTCAATTTTGAAACAAACAAACAGCTGTCTTACCCGAGAGCGTTCTTGACTGAACATAGAAAATACAGCACAGAACAGGCCCTTCGGCCCACGATGTTGTGCCGAACCTTTGTCCTAGATTAATCCTAGATTATCATTGAATCTACAGTGCAGAAGGAGGCCATTCGGCCCCCTGAGTCTGCACCAGCTCTTGGAAAGAGCACCCGACCCAAACTCAACACCTCCACCCAACACCAAGGGCAATTTGGACATTAAGGGCAATTTATCATTGGCCAATTCACCTAACCCGCACATCTTTGGACTGTGGGAGGAAACCGGAGCACCCGGAGGAAACCCACGCAGACACGGGGAGGACGTGCAGACTCCGCACAGACAATGACCCAAGCCGGAATCGAACCTGGGACCATGGATCTGTGAAGCAATTGTGCTATCCACAATGCTACCGTGCTGCCCTTAAGAACAAATAAATCTACACTATATCATTTTCCCGTAATCCATGTACCTATCCAACAGCTGCTTGAAGGTCACTAATGTTTCCGACTCAACTACTTCCACAGGCAGTGCATTCCATGCCCCCACTACTCTCTGGGTAAAGAACCTACCTCTGATATCCCTCCTATATCTTCCACCTTTCACCTTAAATTTATGTCCCCTTGTAATGGTGTGTTCCACCTGGGGAAAAAGTCTCTGACTGTCTACTCTATCTATTCCCCTGATCATCTTATAAACCTCTATCAAGTCGCCCCTCATCCTTCTCCGCTCTAATGAGAAAAGGCCTAGCACCCTCAACCTTTCCTCGTAAGACCTACTCTCCATTCCAGGCAACATCCTGGTAAATCTTCTTTGCACCTTTTCCAGAGCTTCCACATCCTTCCTAAAATGAGGCGACCAGAACTGTACACAGTACTCCAAATGTGGCCTTACCAAAGTTTTGTGCAGCTGCATCATCACCTCACGGCTCTTAAATTCAATCCCTCTGTTAATGAACGCGAGCACACCATAGGCCTTCTTCACAGCTCTATCCACTTGAGTGGCAACTTTCAAAGATGTATGAACATAGACCCCAAGGTCTCTCTGCTCCTCCACAATGCCAAGAACTCTACCGTTAACCCTGTATTCCGCATTCATATTTGTCCTTCCAAAATGGACAACCTCACACTTTTCAGGGTTAAACTCCATCTGCCACTTCTCAGCCCAGCTCTGCATCCTATCTATGTCTCTTTGCAGCCGACAACAGCCCTCCTTACTATCCACAACTCCACCAATCTTCGTATCGTCTGCAAATTTACTGACCCACCCTTCAACTCCCTCATCCAAGTCATTAATGAAAATCACAAACAGCAGAGGACCCAGAACTGATCCCTGCGGTACACCACTGGTAACTGGGATCCAGGCTGAATATTTGCCATCCACCACCACTCTCTGACTTCTATCGGTTAGCCAGTTCGTTATCCAACTGGCCAAATTTCCCACTATCCCATGCCTCCTTACTTTGTGCAGAAGCCTACCATGGGGAACTTTATCAAATGCCTTACTAAAATCCAGGTACACTACATCCACTGCTTTACCTTCATCCACATGCTTGGTCACCTCCTCAAAGAATTCAATAAGATTTGTAAGGCAAGACCTACCCCTCACAAATCCGTGCTGACTATCCCTAATCAAGCAGTGTCTTTCCAGATGCTCAGAAATCCTATCCTTCAGTACCCTTTCCATTACTTTGCCTACCACCGAAGTAAGACTAACTGGCCTGTAATTCCCAGGGTTATCCCTAGTTCCTTTTTTGAACAGGGGCACGACATTCGCCACTCTCCAATCCCCTGGTACCACCCCTGCTGACAGTGAGGACGAAAAGATAATTGCCAACGGCTCTGCAATTTCATCTCTTGCTTCCCATAGAATCCTTGGATATATCCCGTCAGGCCCGGGGGACTTGTCTATCCTCAAGTTTTTCAAAATGCCCAACACATCTTCCTTCCTAACAAGTATTTCCTCGAGCTTACCAATCTGTTTCACACTGTCCTCTCCAACAATATCGCCCCTCTCATTTGTAAATACAGAAGAAAAGTACTCATTCAAGACCTCGCCTATCTCTTCAGACTCAATACACAATCTCCCGCTACTGTCCTTGATCGGACCTACCCTCGCTCTAGTCATTCTCATATTTCTCACATATGTGTAAAAGGCCTTGGGGTTTTCCTTGATCCTACCCGCCAAAGATTGTTCATGCCCTCTCTTAGCTCTACTAATCCCTTTCTTCAGTTCCCTCCTGGCTATCTTGTATCCCTCCAACGCCCTGTCTGAACCTTGTTTCCTCAGCCTTACATAAGTCACCTTTTTCCTCTTAACAAGACATTCAACCTCTCTTGTCAACCATGGTTCCCTCACTCGACCATCTCTTCCCTGCCTGACAGGGACATACATATCAAGGACACGTAGCATCTGTTCCTTGAACAAGTTCCACATTTCACTTGTGTCCTTCCCTGCCAGCCTATGTTCCCAACTTATGCACTTCAATTCTTGTCTGACAACATCGTATTTACCCTACCCCCAATTGTAAACCTTGCCCTGTTGCACGTACCTATCCCTCTCCATTACTAAACTGAAGTCTCGCCCTCTCTCTCTCCGCACTCTTTACTGAAGTCTCGCTCTCCCTCTCTCCGCACTCTTGACTGAAGTATCGCCCTCTCTCTCTCCGCACTCTTTACTGAAGTCTCGCCCTCTCTCTCTCCGTGCTCTTTACTGAAGTCTCGCCCTCTCTGCACTCTTTACTGAAGTCTCGCCCTCTCTCTCTCCGTGCTCTTTACTGAAGTCTCGCCCTCTCTCTCTCCGCACTCTTTACTGAAGTCTCGCCCTCTCTCTCTCCGTGCTCTTTACTGAAGTCTCACCCTCTCTCTCTCCGCGCTCTTTGCTGAAGTCTCGCCCTCTCGCCCTCCGCGCTCTTTACTGAAGTCTCACCCTCTCTCTCTCCGCGCTCTTTACTGAAGTCTCGCCCTCTCTCTCTCCGTGCTCTTTACTGAAGTCTCGCCCTCTCTCTCTCCACGCTCTTTACTGAAGTCTTGCACTCTCTCTCTCCGTGCTCTTTACTGAAGTCTCGCCCTCTCTCTCTCCGCGCTCTTTACTGAAGTCTCGCCCTCTCTCTCTCCGTGCTCTTTACTGAAGTCTCGCCCTCTCTCTCTCCGCGCTCTTTACTGAAGTCACGCCCTCTCACTCTCCGTGCTCTTTACTGAAGTCTCGCCCTCTCTCTCTCCGCGCTCTTTACTGAAGTCTCGCACTCTCTCTCTCCGCGCTCTTTCCTGAAGTCACGCCCTCTCTCTCTCCGTGCTCTTTACTGAAGTATCGCCCTCTCTCTCTCCGTGCTCTTTACTGCAGTCTCGCCCCCTCTATCTCCGTGCTCTTTACTGAAGTCTCGTCCTCTCTCTCTCCGCGCTCTTTACTGAAGTCTTGCCCTCTCTCTCTCCGTGCTCTTTACTGAAGTCTCGCCCTCTCTCTCTCCGTGCTCTTTACTGAAGTCTCGCCCTCTCTCTCTCCACGCTCTTTACTGAAGTCTTGCCCTCTCTATCTCCGTGCTCTTTACTGAATTCTCGCCCTCTCTCTCTCCGCGCTCTTTACTGAAGACTCGCCCTCTCGCTCTCCGCGCTCTTTACTGAAGTCTCGCCCTCTCTCTCTCCGCGCTCTTTACTGAAGTCTCGCCCTCTCGCTCTTCCCGCTCTTTGCTGAAGTCTCGCCCTCTCTCTCTCCGTGCTCTTCACTGAAGTCTCGGCCTCTCTCTCTCCGCGCTCTTTACTGAAGTCTCGCCCTTTCTCCGCGCTCTTTACTGAAGTCTTGCCCTCTCGCTCTCCACGCTCTTTGCTGAAGTCTCGCCCTCTCTCTCTCTACACTCTTTACTGAAGTCTTGCCCTCTCTATATCTGCACTCTTTACTGAAGTCTCGCCCTCTCTCTCTCCGTGCTCTTTACTGAAGTCTCGCTCTCTCTCTCTCTCTCCGCGCTCTTTACTGAAGTCTCGCCCTCTCTCTCTCCACGCTCTTTACTGAAGTCTCGCCCTCTCTCTCTCCGCACTCTTTCCTGAAGTCTCGCCTTCTCGCTCTCCGCACTCTTTTCTGAAGTCTCGCCCTCTCTGCACTCTTTACAGAAGTCTCGCCCTCTCTCTCTCCGTGCTCTTTACTGAAGTCTCGCTCTCTCTCTCTCTCTCCGCGCTCTTTACTGAAGTCTCGCCCTCTCTCTCTCCGCGCTGTTTACTGAAGTCTCGCCCTCTCTCTCTCTCCGTGCTCTTTACTGAAGTCTCGCCCTCTCTCTCTCCGCGCTCTTTACTGAAGTCTCGCCTCTCTCTCTCCGTGCTCTTTACTGAAGTCTCGTCCTCTCTCTCTCCGTGCTCTTTAGTGAAGTCTCGTCTTCTCTCTCTCCGCACTCTTTATTGAAGTCTCGCCCTTTCACTCTCCGCACTCTTTACTGAAGTCTCGCCCTCTCGCTCTCCGCGCTCTTTACTGAAGTCTCGCCCTCTCTGCACTCTTTACTGAAGTCTCGCCCTCTCTCTCTCCGCGCTCTTTGCTGGAGTCTCGCCCTCTCGCTCTCCGCGCTCTTTACTGAAGTCTCGCCCTCTCTGCACTCTTTACTGAAGTCTCGCCCTCTCTCTCTCCGTGCTCTTTACTGAAGTCTCGCTCTCTCGCTCTCCACGCTCTTTACTGAAGTCTCGCCCTTTCTCTCTCCGCACTATTTACTGAAGTCTCGCCCTCTCGCTCTCCGCGCTATTTACTGAAGTCTCGCCCTCTCTCTCTCCGCGCTCTTTACTGAAGTCTTGCCCTCTCTCTCTCCGTGCTCTTTACTGAAGTCTCGCTCTCTCTCTCTCCGCGCTCTTTACTGAAGTCTCGCCCTTTCTCTCTCCGCACTCTTTACTGAAGTCTCGCCCTCTCGCTCTCCGCGCTCTTTACTGAAGTCTCGCCCTCTCTCTCTCAGTGCTCTTTACTGAAGTCTCGCCCTCTCTCTCTCCGCGCTCTTTACTGAAGTCTTGCCCTCTCTATCTCCGTGCTCTTTACTGAATTCTCGCCCTCTCTCTCTCCGCGCTCTTTATTGAAGACTCGCCCTCTCGCTCTCCGCGCTCTTTACTGAAGTCTCGCCCTCTCTCTCTCCGCGCTCTTTACTGAAGTCTCGCCCTCTCGCTCTTCCCGCTCTTTGCTGAAGTCTCGCCCTCTCTCTCTCCGTGCTCTTCACTGAAGTCTCGGCCTCTCTCTCTCCGCGCTCTTTACTGAAGTCTCGCCCTTTCTCCGCGCTCTTTACTGAAGTCTCGCCCTCTCGCTCTCCACGCTCTTTACTGAAGTCTCGCCCTCTCTCTCTCTACACTCTTTACTGAAGTCTTGCCCTCTATATATCTGCACTCTTTACTGAAGTCTCGCCCTCTCTCTCTCCGCGCTCTTTACTGAAGTCTCACCCTCTCTCCACGCTCTTTACTGAAGTCTCACCCTCTCTCCACGCTATTTACTGAAGTCTCGCCCTCTCTCTCTCCATGTTCTTTACTGAAGTCTCGCCCTCTCTCTCTCCACGCTCTTTCCTGAAGTCTCGCCCTCTCTCTCTCCGCGCTCTTTACTGAAGTCTCGCCCTCTCTCTCTCCGTGCTCTTTACTGAAGTATCGCCCTCTCTCTCTCCGTGCTCTTTACTGAAGTCTCGTCTTCTCTCTCTCCGTGTTCTTTACTGAAGTCTCGCCCTCTCTCTCTCCACGCTCTTTACTGAAGTCTCGCCCTCTCTCTCTCCACGCTCTTTACTGATGTCTCGCCCTCTCTACTGAAGTCTCGCGCTCTCTCTGTCCGCGCTCTTTACTGAAGTCTCGCCCTCTCTCTCTCCGCACTCTTTACTGAAGTCTCGCCCTCTCGCTCTCCGCGCTCTTTACTGAAGTCTCGCCCTCTCTGCACTCTTTACTGAAGTCTCGCCCTCCCTCTCTCCGTGCTCTTTACTGAAGTCTCGCCCTCGCTCTCTCCGTGCTCTTTACTGAAGTCTCGCCCTCCCTCTCTCCGTGCTCTTTACTGAAGTCTCGCCCTCTCTGCACTCTTTACTGAAGTCTCGCCCTCCCTCTCTCCGTGCTCTTTACTGAAGTCTCGCCCTCGCTCTCTCCGCACTCTTTACTGAAGTCTCGCCCTCTCTCTCTCCGCGCTATTTACTGATGTTTCGCCCTCTCTCACTCCATGCTCTTTACTGAAGTCTCGCCCTCTCTCTCTCTCCGTGCTCTTTACTGAAGTCTCGCCCTCTCTCTCTCCGCGCACTTTACTGAAGTCTCGCCCTCTCTCTCTCCGTGCTCTTTACTGAAGTCTCGCCCTCTCTCTCTCCGTGCTCTTTACTGAAGTCTCGTCTTCTCTCTCTCCGCGTTATTTACTGAAGTCTCGCCCTCTCTCTCTCTCCACGCTTTTTACTGAAGTCTCGCCCTCTCTCTCTCTGCGCTCTTTACTGAAGTCTCACCCTCTCTCCGCGCTCTTTACTGAAGTCGCGCCCTCTCTCTCTCCACCCTCTTTACTGAAGTCTCGCCCTCTCTCTCTCCACGCTCTTTACTGAAGTCTCGTCCTCTCTTTCTCCACGCTCTTTACTGAAGTCTCGCTCTCCCTCTCGCCGCGCTCTTTACTGAAGACTCGCCATCTCTCTTTCCGCGCTCTTTACTGAAGTCTTGCCCTCTCTCTCTCCACGCTCTTTACTGAAGTTTCACCCTCTCTCTCTCCGCGCTCTATATTGATGTCTCGCCCTCTCGCTCTCCGCGCTCTTTACTGAAGTCTCGCCCTCTCTGCACTCTTTACTGAAGTCTCGCCCTCTCTCTCTCCGTGCTCTTTACTGAAGTCTCGCTCACTCTCTCTCCGCGCTCTTTACTGAAGTCTCGACCTTTCTCTCTCCGCACTCTTTACTGAAGTCTCGCCCTCTCGCTCTCCGTGCTCTTTACTGAAGTCTCGCCCTCTCTGCACTCTTTACTGAAGTCTCGCCCTCTCTCTCTCCATGCTCTTTGCTGAAGTCTCGCACTCTCGCTCTCCGCGCTCTTTACTGAAGTCTCGCCCTCTCTCTCTCCGCGCTCTTTACTGAAGTCTCGCCCTCTCTCTCTCCGCGCTATTTATTGAAGTCTCGCCCTCTCTCTCTCCGCGCTCTTTACTGAATTCTCGCCCTCTGTCTCTCCGCTCTCTTTACAGAAGTCGCGCCCTCTCGCTCTCCGCGCTCTTTACTGAAGTCTCACCCTCTCTCCGCGCTCTTTACTGAAGTCTCGCCCTCTCTCTCTCCACCCTCTTTACTGAAGTCTCGCCCTCTCTCTCTCCACGCTCTTTACTGAAGTCTCGCCCTCTCTCTCTCCGCACTCTTTACTGAAGTCTCGCCCTCTCGCTCTCCGCGCTCTTTACTGAAGTCTCGCCCTCTCTGCACTCTTTACTGAAGTCTCGCCCTCCCTCTCTCCGTGCTCTTTACTGAAGTCTCGCCCTCGCTCTCTCCGCACTCTTTTCTGAAGTCTCGCCCTCTCTCTCTCCGCGCTATTTACTGATGTCTCGCCCTCTCTCACGCCATGCTCTTTACTGAAGTCTCGCCCTCTCTCTCTCTCCGTGCTCTTTACTGAAGTCTCGCCCTCTCTCTCTCCGCGCACTTTACTGAAGTCTCGCCCTCTCTCTCTCCGTGCTCTTTACTGAAGTCTCGCCCTCTCTCTCTCCGTGCTCTTTACTGAAGTCTCGTCTTCTCTCTCTCCGCGTTCTTTACTGAAGTCTCGCCCTCTCTCTCTCTCCACGCTCTTTACTGAAGTCTCGCCCTCTCTCTCTCTGCGCTCTTTACTGAAGTCTCACCCTCTCTCCGCGCTCTTTACTGAAGTCGCGCCCTCTCTCTCTCCACCCTCTTTACTGAAGTCTCGCCCTCTCTCTCTCCACGCTCTTTACTGAAGTCTCGTCCTCTCTCTCTCCACGCTCTTTACTGAAGTCTCGCTCTCCCTCTCTCCGCGCTCTTTACTGAAGACTCGCCCTCTCTCTTTCCGCGCTCTTTACTGAAGTCTCGCCCTCTCTCTCTCCGCACTCTTTACTGAAGACTCGCCCTCTCGCTCTCCGCGCTCTTTACTGAAGTCTTGCCCTCTCTCTCCCAACCTCTTTACTGAAGTTTCGCCCTCTCTCTCTCCGCGCTCTATATTGATGTCTCGCCTTCTCGCTCTCCGCGCTCTTTACTGAAGTCTCGCCCTCTCTGCACTCTTTACTGAAGTCTCGCCCTCTCTCTCTCCGTGCTCTTTCCTGAAGTCTCGCTCTCTCTCTCTCCGCGCTCTTTACTGAAGTCTCACCCTTTGTCTCTCCGCACTCTTTACTGAAGTCTCGCCCTCTCGCTCTCCGTGCTCTTTACTGAAGTCTCGCCCTCTCTGCACTCTTTACTGAAGTCTCGCCCTCTCTCTCTCCATGCTCTTTGCTGAAGTCTCGCCCTCTCGCTCTCCGCGCACTTTACTGAAGTCTCGCCCTCTCTCTCTCCGCGCTCTTTACTGAAGTCTCGCCCTCTCTCTCTCCGCGCTCTTTATTGAAGTCTCGCCCTCTCTCTCTCCGCGCTCTTTACTGAATTCTCGCCCTCTGTCTCTCCGCACTCTTTACAGAAGTCGCGCCCTCTCGCTCTCCGCGCTCTTTACTGAAGTCTCACCCTCTCTCCGCGCTCTTTACTGAAGTCTCGCCCTCTCTCTCTCCACCCTCTTTACTGAAGTCTCGTCCTCTCTCTCTCCACGCTCTTTACTGAAGTCTCGCCCTCTCTCTCTCCACGCTCTTTCCTGAAGTCTCGCCCTCTCTCTCTCCGTGCTCTTTACTGAAGTCTCGTCTTCTCTCTCTCCGTGTTCTTTACTGAAGTCTCGCCCTCTCTCTCTCCACGCTCTTTACTGAAGTCTCGCCCTCTCTCTCTCCACGCTCTTTACTGATGTCTCGCCCTCTCTACTGAAGTCTCGGCCTCTCTCTGTCCGCGCTCTTTACTGAAGTCTCGCCCTCTCTCTCTCCGCACTCTTTACTGAAGTCTCGCCCTCTCGCTCTCCGCGCTCTTTACTGAAGTCTCGCCCTCTCTGCACTCTTTACTGAAGTCTCGCCCTCCCTCTCTCCGTGCTCTTTACTAAAGTCTCGCTCTCGCTCTGTCCGCACTCTTTACTGAAGTCTCGCCCTCTCTCTCTCCGCGCTATTTACTGATGTCTCGCCCTCTCTCACTCCATGCTCTTTACTGAAGTCTCGCCCTCTCTCTCTCTCCGTGCTCTTTACTGAAGTCTCGCCCTCTCTCTCTCCGCGCACTTTACTGAAGTCTCGCCCTCTCTCTCTCCGTGCTCTTTACTGAAGTCTCGCCCTCTCTCTCTCTGCGCTCTTTACTGAAGTCTCACCCTCTCTCCGCGCTCTTTACTGAAGTCGCGCCCTCTCTCTCTCCACCCTCTTTACTGAAGTCTCGCCCTCTCTCTCTCCACGCTCTTTACTGAAGTCTCGTCCTCTCTCTCTCCACGCACTTTACTGAAGTCTCGCTCTCCCTCTCTCCGCGCTCTTTACTGAAGACTCGCCCTCTCTCTTTCCGCGCTCTTTACTGAAGTCTTGCCCTCTCTCTCTCTACGCTCTTTACTGAAGTTTCGCCCTCTCTCTCTCCGCGCTCTATATTGATGTCTCGCCCTCTCGCTCTCCGCGCTCTTTACTGAAGTCTCGCCCTCTCTGCACTCTTTACTGAAGTCTCGCCCTCTCTCTCTCCGTGCTCTTTACTGAAGTCTCGCTCTCTCTCTCTCCGCGCTCTTTACTGAAGTCTCGCCCTTTCTCTCTCCGCACTCTTTACTGAAGTCTCGCCCTCTCGCTCTCCGTGCTCTTTACTGAAGTCTCGCCCTCTCTGCACTCTTTACTGAAGTCTCGCCCTCTCTCTCTCCATGCTCTTTGCTGAAGTCTCGCCCTCTCGCTCTCCGCGCTCTTTACTGAAGTCTCGCCCTCTCTCTCTCCGCGCTCTTTACTGAAGTCTCGCCCTCTCTCTCTCCGCGCTATTTATTGAAGTCTCACCCTCTCTCTCTCCGCGCTCTTTACTGAATTCTCGCCCTCTGTCTCTCCGCTCTCTTTACAGAAGTCGCGCCCTCTCGCTCTCCGCGCTCTTTACTGAAGTCTCACCCTCTCTCCGCGCTCTTTACTGAAGTCTCGCCCTCTCTCTCTCCACCCTCTTTACTGAAGTCTGGCCCTCTCTCTCTCCACGCTCTTTACTGAAGTCTCGCTCTCTCTCTGTCCGCGCTCTTTACTGAAGTCTCGCCCTCTCTCTCTCCGCACTCTTTACTGAAGTCTCGCCCTCTCGCTCTCCGCGCTCTTTACTGAAGTCTCGCCCTCTCTGCACATCTTTACTGAAGTCTCGCCCTCCCTCTCTCCGTGCTCTTTACTGAAGTCTCGCCCTCGCTCTCTCCGCACTCTTTACTGAAGTCTCGCCCTCTCTCTCCGCGCTATTTACTGATGTCTCGCCCTCTCTCATGCCATGCTCTTTACTGAAGTCTCGCCCTCTCTCTCTCTCCGTGCTCTTTACTGAAGTCTCGCCCTCTCTCTCTCCGCGCACTTTACTGAAGTCTCGCCCTCTCTCTCTCCGTGCTTTTTACTGAAGTCTCGCCCTATCTCTCTCCGTGCTCTTTACTGAAGTCTCGTCTTCTCTCTCTCCGCGTTCTTTACTGAAGTCTCGCCCTCTCTCTCTCTCCACGCTCTTTACTGGAGTCTCGCCCTCTCTCTCTCTGCGCTCTTTACTGAAGTCTCACCCTCTCTCCGCGCTCTTTACTGAAGTCGCGCCCTCTCTCTCTCCACCCTCTTTACTGAAGTCTCGCCCTCTCTCTCTCCACGCTCTTTACTGAAGTCTCGTCCTCCTCTCTCCACGCTCTTTACTGAAGTCTCGCTCTCCCTCTCTCCGCGCTCTTTACTGAAGACTCGCCCTCTCTCTTTCCGCGCTCTTTACTGAAGTCTCGCCCTCTCTCTCTCCGCACTCTTTACTGAAGTCTCGCCCTCTCTCTCTCCACCCTCTTTACTGAAGTCTCGCCCTCTCTCTCTCCACGCTCTTTACTGAAGTCTCGCCCTCTCTCTCTCCGCACTCTTTCCTGAAGTCTCGCCCTCTCGCTCTCCGCGCTCTTTACTGAAGTCTCGCCCTCTCTGCACTCTTTACTGAAGTCTCGCCCTCCCTCTCTCCGTGCTCTTTACTGAAGTCTCGCCCTCGCTCTCTCCGCACTCTTTTCTGAAGTCTCGCCCTCTCTCTCTCCGCGCTATTTACTGATGTCTCGCCCTCTCTCACGCCATGCTCTTTACTGAAGTCTCGCCCTCTCTCTCTCTCCGTGCTCTTTACTGAAGTCTCGCCCTCTCTCTCTCCGCGCACTTTACTGAAGTCTCGCCCTCTCTCTCTCCGTGCTCTTTACTGAAGTCTCGCCCTCTCTCTCTCCGTGCTCTTTACTGAAGTCTCGTCTTCTCTCTCTCCGCGTTCTTTACTGAAGTCTCGCCCTCTCTCTCTCTCCACGCTCTTTACTGAAGTCTCGCCCTCTCTCTCTCTGCGCTCTTTACTGAAGTCTCACCCTCTCTCCGCGCTCTTTACTGAAGTCGCGCCCTCTCTCTCTCCACCCTCTTTACTGAAGTCTCGCCCTCTCTCTCTCCACGCTCTTTACTGAAGTCTCGTCCTCTCTCTCTCCACGCTCTTTACTGAAGTCTCGCTCTCCCTCTCTCCGCGCTCTTTACTGAAGACTCGCCCTCTCTCTTTCCGCGCTCTTTACTGAAGTCTCGCCCTCTCTCTCTCCGCACTCTTTACTGAAGACTCGCCCTCTCGCTCTCCGCGCTCTTTACTGAAGTCTTGCCCTCTCTCTCTCCACGCTCTTTACTGAAGTTTCGCCCTCTCTCTCTCCGCGCTCTATATTGATGTCTCGCCTTCTCGCTCTCCGCGCTCTTTACTGAAGTCTCGCCCTCTCTGCACTCTTTACTGAAGTCTCGCCCTCTCTCTCTCCGTGCTCTTTCCTGAAGTCTCGCTCTCTCTCTCTCCGCGCTCTTTACTGAAGTCTCACCCTTTGTCTCTCCGCACTCTTTACTGAAGTCTCGCCCTCTCGCTCTCCGTGCTCTTTACTGAAGTCTCGCCCTCTCTGCACTCTTTACTGAAGTCTCGCCCTCTCTCTCTCCATGCTCTTTACTGAAGTCTCACCCTTTGTCTCTCCGCACTCTTTACTGAAGTCTCGCCCTCTCGCTCTCCGTGCTCTTTACTGAAGTCTCGCCCTCTCTGCACTCTTTACTGAAGTCTCGCCCTCTCTCTCTCCATGCTCTTTGCTGAAGTCTCGCCCTCTCGCTCTCCGCGCACTTTACTGAAGTCTCGCCCTCTCTCTCTCCGCGCTCTTTACTGAAGTCTCGCCCTCTCTCTCTCCGCGCTCTTTATTGAAGTCTCGCCCTCTCTCTCTCCGCGCTCTTTACTGAATTCTCGCCCTCTGTCTCTCCGCACTCTTTACAGAAGTCGCGCCCTCTCGCTCTCCGCGCTCTTTACTGAAGTCTCACCCTCTCTCCGCGCTCTTTACTGAAGTCTCGCCCTCTCTCTCTCCACCCTCTTTACTGAAGTCTCGTCCTCTCTCCCTCCACGCTCTTTACTGAAGTCTCGCCCTCTCTCTCTCCACGCTCTTTCCTGAAGTCTCGCCCTCTCTCTCTCCGTGCTCTTTACTGAAGTCTCGTCTTCTCTCTCTCCGTGCTCTTTACTGAAGTCTCGCCCTCGCTCTCTCCGCACTCTTTACTGAAGTCTCGCCCTCTCTCTCTCCGCGCTATTTACTGATGTTTCGCCCTCTCTCACTCCATGCTCTTTACTGAAGTCTCGCCCTCTCTCTCTCTCCGTGCTCTTTACTGAAGTCTCGCCCTCTCTCTCTCCGCGCACTTTACTGAAGTCTCGCCCTCTCTCTCTCCGTGCTCTTTACTGAAGTCTCGCCCTCTCTCTCTCCGTGCTCTTTACTGAAGTCTCGTCTTCTCTCTCTCCGCGTTATTTACTGAAGTCTCGCCCTCTCTCTCTCTCCACGCTTTTTACTGAAGTCTCGCCCTCTCTCTCTCTGCGCTCTTTACTGAAGTCTCACCCTCTCTCCGCGCTCTTTACTGAAGTCGCGCCCTCTCTCTCTCCACCCTCTTTACTGAAGTCTCGTCCTCTCTTTCTCCACGCTCTTTACTGAAGTCTCGCTCTCCCTCTCGCCGCGCTCTTTACTGAAGACTCGCCATCTCTCTTTCCGCGCTCTTTACTGAAGTCTTGCCCTCTCTCTCTCCACGCTCTTTACTGAAGTTTCACCCTCTCTCTCTCCGCGCTCTATATTGATGTCTCGCCCTCTCGCTCTCCGCGCTCTTTACTGAAGTCTCGCCCTCTCTGCACTCTTTACTGAAGTCTCGCCCTCTCTCTCTCCGTGCTCTTTACTGAAGTCTCGCTCACTCTCTCTCCGCGCTCTTTACTGAAGTCTCGACCTTTCTCTCTCCGCACTCTTTACTGAAGTCTCGCCCTCTCGCTCTCCGTGCTCTTTACTGAAGTCTCGCCCTCTCTGCACTCTTTACTGAAGTCTCGCCCTCTCTCTCTCCGCGCTCTTTACTGAAGTCTCGCCCTCTCTCTCTCCGCGCTATTTATTGAAGTCTCGCCCTCTCTCTCTCCGCGCTCTTTACTGAATTCTCGCCCTCTGTCTCTCCGCTCTCTTTACAGAAGTCGCGCCCTCTCGCTCTCCGCGCTCTTTACTGAAGTCTCACCCTCTCTCCGCGCTCTTTACTGAAGTCTCGCCCTCTCTCTCTCCACCCTCTTTACTGAAGTCTCGCCCTCTCTCTCTCCACGCTCTTTACTGAAGTCTCGCCCTCTCTCTCTCCGCACTCTTTACTGAAGTCTCGCCCTCTCGCTCTCCGCGCTCTTTACTGAAGTCTCGCCCTCTCTGCACTCTTTACTGAAGTCTCGCCCTCCCTCTCTCCGTGCTCTTTACTGAAGTCTCGCCCTCGCTCTCTCCGCACTCTTTTCTGAAGTCTCGCCCTCTCTCTCTCCGCGCTATTTACTGATGTCTCGCCCTCTCTCACGCCATGCTCTTTACTGAAGTCTCGCCCTCTCTCTCTCTCCGTGCTCTTTACTGAAGTCTCGCCCTCTCTCTCTCCGCGCACTTTACTGAAGTCTCGCCCTCTCTCTCTCCGTGCTCTTTACTGAAGTCTCGCCCTCTCTCTCTCCGTGCTCTTTACTGAAGTCTCGTCTTCTCTCTCTCCGCGTTCTTTACTGAAGTCTCGCCCTCTCTCTCTCTCCACGCTCTTTACTGAAGTCTCGCCCTCTCTCTCTCTGCGCTCTTTACTGAAGTCTCACCCTCTCTCCGCGCTCTTTACTGAAGTCGCGCCCTCTCTCTCTCCACCCTCTTTACTGAAGTCTCGCCCTCTCTCTCTCCACGCTCTTTACTGAAGTCTCGTCCTCTCTCTCTCCACGCTCTTTACTGAAGTCTCGCTCTCCCTCTCTCCGCGCTCTTTACTGAAGACTCGCCCTCTCTCTTTCCGCGCTCTTTACTGAAGTCTCGCCCTCTCTCTCTCCGCACTCTTTACTGAAGACTCGCCCTCTCGCTCTCCGCGCTCTTTACTGAAGTCTTGCCCTCTCTCTCCCAACCTCTTTACTGAAGTTTCGCCCTCTCTCTCTCCGCGCTCTATATTGATGTCTCGCCTTCTCGCTCTCCGCGCTCTTTACTGAAGTCTCGCCCTCTCTGCACTCTTTACTGAAGTCTCGCCCTCTCTCTCTCCGTGCTCTTTCCTGAAGTCTCGCTCTCTCTCTCTCCGCGCTCTTTACTGAAGTCTCACCCTTTGTCTCTCCGCACTCTTTACTGAAGTCTCGCCCTCTCGCTCTCCGTGCTCTTTACTGAAGTCTCGCCCTCTCTGCACTCTTTACTGAAGTCTCGCCCTCTCTCTCTCCATGCTCTTTGCTGAAGTCTCGCCCTCTCGCTCTCCGCGCACTTTACTGAAGTCTCGCCCTCTCTCTCTCCGCGCTCTTTACTGAAGTCTCGCCCTCTCTCTCTCCGCGCTCTTTATTGAAGTCTCGCCCTCTCTCTCTCCGCGCTCTTTACTGAATTCTCGCCCTCTGTCTCTCCGCACTCTTTACAGAAGTCGCGCCCTCTCGCTCTCCGCGCTCTTTACTGAAGTCTCACCCTCTCTCCGCGCTCTTTACTGAAGTCTCGCCCTCTCTCTCTCCACCCTCTTTACTGAAGTCTCGTCCTCTCTCTCTCCACGCTCTTTACTGAAGTCTCGCCCTCTCTCTCTCCACGCTCTTTCCTGAAGTCTCGCCCTCTCTCTCTCCGTGCTCTTTACTGAAGTCTCGTCTTCTCTCTCTCCGTGTTCTTTACTGAAGTCTCGCCCTCTCTCTCTCCACGCTCTTTACTGAAGTCTCGCCCTCTCTCTCTCCACGCTCTTTACTGATGTCTCGCCCTCTCTACTGAAGTCTCGGCCTCTCTCTGTCCGCGCTCTTTACTGAAGTCTCGCCCTCTCTCTCTCCGCACTCTTTACTGAAGTCTCGCCCTCTCGCTCTCCGCGCTCTTTACTGAAGTCTCGCCCTCTCTGCACTCTTTACTGAAGTCTCGCCCTCCCTCTCTCCGTGCTCTTTACTAAAGTCTCGCTCTCGCTCTGTCCGCACTCTTTACTGAAGTCTCGCCCTCTCTCTCTCCGCGCTATTTACTGATGTCTCGCCCTCTCTCACTCCATGCTCTTTACTGAAGTCTCGCCCTCTCTCTCTCTCCGTGCTCTTTACTGAAGTCTCGCCCTCTCTCTCTCCGCGCACTTTACTGAAGTCTCGCCCTCTCTCTCTCCGTGCTCTTTACTGAAGTCTCGCCCTCTCTCTCTCTGCGCTCTTTACTGAAGTCTCACCCTCTCTCCGCGCTCTTTACTGAAGTCGCGCCCTCTCTCTCTCCACCCTCTTTACTGAAGTCTCGCCCTCTCTCTCTCCACGCTCTTTACTGAAGTCTCGTCCTCTCTCTCTCCACGCACTTTACTGAAGTCTCGCTCTCCCTCTCTCCGCGCTCTTTACTGAAGACTCGCCCTCTCTCTTTCCGCGCTCTTTACTGAAGTCTTGCCCTCTCTCTCTCTACGCTCTTTACTGAAGTTTCGCCCTCTCTCTCTCCGCGCTCTATATTGATGTCTCGCCCTCTCGCTCTCCGCGCTCTTTACTGAAGTCTCGCCCTCTCTGCACTCTTTACTGAAGTCTCGCCCTCTCTCTCTCCGTGCTCTTTACTGAAGTCTCGCTCTCTCTCTCTCCGCGCTCTTTACTGAAGTCTCGCCCTTTCTCTCTCCGCACTCTTTACTGAAGTCTCGCCCTCTCGCTCTCCGTGCTCTTTACTGAAGTCTCGCCCTCTCTGCACTCTTTACTGAAGTCTCGCCCTCTCTCTCTCCATGCTCTTTGCTGAAGTCTCGCCCTCTCGCTCTCCGCGCTCTTTACTGAAGTCTCGCCCTCTCTCTCTCCGCGCTCTTTACTGAAGTCTCGCCCTCTCTCTCTCCGCGCTATTTATTGAAGTCTCACCCTCTCTCTCTCCGCGCTCTTTACTGAATTCTCGCCCTCTGTCTCTCCGCTCTCTTTACAGAAGTCGCACCCTCTCGCTCTCCGCGCTCTTTACTGAAGTCTCACCCTCTCTCCGCGCTCTTTACTGAAGTCTCGCCCTCTCTCTCTCCACCCTCTTTACTGAAGTCTGGCCCTCTCTCTCTCCACGCTCTTTACTGAAGTCTCGCTCTCTCTCTGTCCGCGCTCTTTACTGAAGTCTCGCCCTCTCTCTCTCCGCACTCTTTACTGAAGTCTCGCCCTCTCGCTCTCCGCGCTCTTTACTGAAGTCTCGCCCTCTCTGCACATCTTTACTGAAGTCTCGCCCTCCCTCTCTCCGTGCTCTTTACTGAAGTCTCGCCCTCGCTCTCTCCGCACTCTTTACTGAAGTCTCGCCCTCTCTCTCCGCGCTATTTACTGATGTCTCGCCCTCTCTCATGCCATGCTCTTTACTGAAGTCTCGCCCTCTCTCTCTCTCCGTGCTCTTTACTGAAGTCTCGCCCTCTCTCTCTCCGCGCACTTTACTGAAGTCTCGCCCTCTCTCTCTCCGTGCTTTTTACTGAAGTCTCGCCCTATCTCTCTCCGTGCTCTTTACTGAAGTCTCGTCTTCTCTCTCTCCGCGTTTTTTACTGAAGTCTCGCCCTCTCTCTCTCTCCACGCTCTTTACTGGAGTCTCGCCCTCTCTCTCTCTGCGCTCTTTACTGAAGTCTCACCCTCTCTCCGCGCTCTTTACTGAAGTCGCGCCCTCTCTCTCTCCACCCTCTTTACTGAAGTCTCGCCCTCTCTCTCTCCACGCTCTTTACTGAAGTCTCGTCCTCTCTCTCTCCACGCTCTTTACTGAAGTCTCGCTCTCCCTCTCTCCGCGCTCTTTACTGAAGACTCGCCCTCTCTCTTTCCGCGCTCTTTACTGAAGTCTCGCCCTCTCTCTCTCCGCACTCTTTACTGAAGTCTCGCCCTCTCTCTCTCCACCCTCTTTACTGAAGTCTCGCCCTCTCTCTCTCCACGCTCTTTACTGAAGTCTCGCCCTCTCTCTCTCCGCACTCTTTACTGAAGTCTCGCCCTCTCGCTCTCCGCGCTCTTTACTGAAGTCTCGCCCTCTCTGCACTCTTTACTGAAGTCTCGCCCTCCCTCTCTCCGTGCTCTTTACTGAAGTCTCGCCCTCGCTCTCTCCGCACTCTTTTCTGAAGTCTCGCCCTCTCTCTCTCCGCGCTATTTACTGATGTCTCGCCCTCTCTCACGCCATGCTCTTTACTGAAGTCTCGCCCTCTCTCTCTCTCCGTGCTCTTTACTGAAGTCTCGCCCTCTCTCTCTCCGCGCACTTTACTGAAGTCTCGCCCTCTCTCTCTCCGTGCTCTTTACTGAAGTCTCGCCCTCTCTCTCTCCGTGCTCTTTACTGAAGTCTCGTCTTCTCTCTCTCCGCGTTCTTTACTGAAGTCTCGCCCTCTCTCTCTCTCCACGCTCTTTACTGAAGTCTCGCCCTCTCTCTCTCTGCGCTCTTTACTGAAGTCTCACCCTCTCTCCGCGCTCTTTACTGAAGTCGCGCCCTCTCTCTCTCCACCCTCTTTACTGAAGTCTCGCCCTCTCTCTCTCCACGCTCTTTACTGAAGTCTCGTCCTCTCTCTCTCCACGCTCTTTACTGAAGTCTCGCTCTCCCTCTCTCCGCGCTCTTTACTGAAGACTCGCCCTCTCTCTTTCCGCGCTCTTTACTGAAGTCTCGCCCTCTCTCTCTCCGCACTCTTTACTGAAGACTCGCCCTCTCGCTCTCCGCGCTCTTTACTGAAGTCTTGCCCTCTCTCTCTCCACGCTCTTTACTGAAGTTTCGCCCTCTCTCTCTCCGCGCTCTATATTGATGTCTCGCCTTCTCGCTCTCCGCGCTCTTTACTGAAGTCTCGCCCTCTCTGCACTCTTTACTGAAGTCTCGCCCTCTCTCTCTCCGTGCTCTTTCCTGAAGTCTCGCTCTCTCTCTCTCCGCGCTCTTTACTGAAGTCTCACCCTTTGTCTCTCCGCACTCTTTACTGAAGTCTCGCCCTCTCGCTCTCCGTGCTCTTTACTGAAGTCTCGCCCTCTCTGCACTCTTTACTGAAGTCTCGCCCTCTCTCTCTCCATGCTCTTTGCTGAAGTCTCGCCCTCTCGCTCTCCGCGCACTTTACTGAAGTCTCGCCCTCTCTCTCTCCGCGCTCTTTACTGAAGTCTCGCCCTCTCTCTCTCCGCGCTCTTTATTGAAGTCTCGCCCTCTCTCTCTCCGCGCTCTTTACTGAATTCTCGCCCTCTGTCTCTCCGCACTCTTTACAGAAGTCGCGCCCTCTCGCTCTCCGCGCTCTTTACTGAAGTCTCACCCTCTCTCCGCGCTCTTTACTGAAGTCTCGCCCTCTCTCTCTCCACCCTCTTTACTGAAGTCTCGTCCTCTCTCCCTCCACGCTCTTTACTGAAGTCTCGCCCTCTCTCTCTCCACGCTCTTTCCTGAAGTCTCGCCCTCTCTCTCTCCGTGCTCTTTACTGAAGTCTCGTCTTCTCTCTCTCCGTGTTCTTTACTGAAGTCTCGCCCTCTCTCTCTCCACGCTCTTTACTGAAGTCTCGCCCTCTCTCTCTCCACGCTCTTTACTGATGTCTCGCCCTCTCTACTGAAGTCTCGGCCTCTCTCTGTCCGCGCTCTTTACTGAAGTCTCGCCCTCTCTCTCTCCGCACTCTTTACTGAAGTCTCGCCCTCTCGCTCTCCGCGCTCTTTACTGAAGTCTCGCCCTCTCTGCACTCTTTACTGAAGTCTCGCCCTCCCTCTCTCCGTGCTCTTTACTAAAGTCTCGCTCTCGCTCTGTCCGCACTCTTTACTGAAGTCTCGCCCTCTCTCTCTCCGCGCTATTTACTGATGTCTCGCCCTCTCTCACTCCATGCTCTTTACTGAAGTCTCGCCCTCTCTCTCTCTCCGTGCTCTTTACTGAAGTCTCGCCCTCTCTCTCTCCGCGCACTTTACTGAAGTCTCGCCCTCTCTCTCTCCGTGCTCTTTACTGAAGTCTCGCCCTCTCTCTCTCTGCGCTCTTTACTGAAGTCTCACCCTCTCTCCGCGCTCTTTACTGAAGTCGCGCCCTCTCTCTCTCCACCCTCTTTACTGAAGTCTCGCCCTCTCTCTCTCCACGCTCTTTACTGAAGTCTCGTCCTCTCTCTCTCCACGCACTTTACTGAAGTCTCGCTCTCCCTCTCTCCGCGCTCTTTACTGAAGACTCGCCCTCTCTCTTTCCGCGCTCTTTACTGAAGTCTTGCCCTCTCTCTCTCTACGCTCTTTACTGAAGTTTCGCCCTCTCTCTCTCCGCGCTCTATATTGATGTCTCGCCCTCTCGCTCTCCGCGCTCTTTACTGAAGTCTCGCCCTCTCTGCACTCTTTACTGAAGTCTCGCCCTCTCTCTCTCCGTGCTCTTTACTGAAGTCTCGCTCTCTCTCTCTCCGCGCTCTTTACTGAAGTCTCGCCCTTTCTCTCTCCGCACTCTTTACTGAAGTCTCGCCCTCTCGCTCTCCGTGCTCTTTACTGAAGTCTCGCCCTCTCTGCACTCTTTACTGAAGTCTCGCCCTCTCTCTCTCCATGCTCTTTGCTGAAGTCTCGCCCTCTCGCTCTCCGCGCTCTTTACTGAAGTCTCGCCCTCTCTCTCTCCGCGCTCTTTACTGAAGTCTCGCCCTCTCTCTCTCCGCGCTATTTATTGAAGTCTCACCCTCTCTCTCTCCGCGCTCTTTACTGAATTCTCGCCCTCTGTCTCTCCGCTCTCTTTACAGAAGTCGCGCCCTCTCGCTCTCCGCGCTCTTTACTGAAGTCTCACCCTCTCTCCGCGCTCTTTACTGAAGTCTCGCCCTCTCTCTCTCCACCCTCTTTACTGAAGTCTGGCCCTCTCTCTCTCCACGCTCTTTACTGAAGTCTCGCTCTCTCTCTGTCCGCGCTCTTTACTGAAGTCTCGCCCTCTCTCTCTCCGCACTCTTTACTGAAGTCTCGCCCTCTCGCTCTCCGCGCTCTTTACTGAAGTCTCGCCCTCTCTGCACATCTTTACTGAAGTCTCGCCCTCCCTCTCTCCGTGCTCTTTACTGAAGTCTCGCCCTCTCGCTCTCCGCGCTCTTTACTGAAGTCTCGCCCTCTCTGCACATCTTTACTGAAGTCTCGCCCTCCCTCTCTCCGTGCTCTTTACTGAAGTCTCGCCCTCTCTCTCCGCGCTATTTACTGATGTCTCGCCCTCTCTCATGCCATGCTCTTTACTGAAGTCTCGCCCTCTCTCTCTCTCCGTGCTCTTTACTGAAGTCTCGCCCTCTCTCTCTCCGCGCACTTTACTGAAGTCTCGCCCTCTCTCTCTCCGTGCTCTTTACTGAAGTCTCGCCCTATCTCTCTCCGTGCTCTTTACTGAAGTCTCGTCTTCTCTCTCTCCGCGTTCTTTACTGAAGTCTCGCCCTCTCTCTCTCTCCACGCTCTTTACTGGAGTCTCGCCCTCTCTCTCTCTGCGCTCTTTACTGAAGTCTCACCCTCTCTCCGCGCTCTTTACTGAAGTCGCGCCCTCTCTCTCTCCACCCTCTTTACTGAAGTCTCGCCCTCTCTCTCTCCACGCTCTTTACTGAAGTCTCGTCCTCTCTCTCTCCACGCTCTTTACTGAAGTCTCGCTCTCCCTCTCTCCGCGCTCTTTACTGAAGACTCGCCCTCTCTCTTTCCGCGCTCTTTACTGAAGTCTCGCCCTCTCTCTCTCCGCACTCTTTACTGAAGACTCGCCCTCTCGCTCTCCGCGCTCTTTACTGAAGTCTTGCCCTCTCTCTCTCCACGCTCTTTACTGAAGTTTCGCCCTCTCTCTCTCCGCGCTCTATATTGATGTCTCGCCCTCTCGCTCTCCGCGCTCTTTACTGAAGTCTCGCCCTCTCTGCACTCTTTACTGAAGTCTCGCCCTCTCTCTCTCCGTGCTCTTTACTGAAGTCTCGCTCTCTCTCTCTCCGCGCTCTTTACTGAAGTCTCGCCCTTTCTCTCTCCGCACTCTTTACTGAAGTCTCGCCCTCTCGCTCTCCGTGCTCTTTACTGAAGTCTCGCCCTCTCTGCACTCTTTACTGAAGTCTCGCCCTCTCTCTCTCCATGCTCTTTACTGAAGTCTCGCCCTCTCTCGCTCCGCGCTCTTTACTGAAGTCTCGCCCTCTCTCTCTCCGCGCTCTTTATTGAAGTCTCGCCCTCTCTCTCTCCGCGCTCTTTACTGAATTCTCGCCCTCTGTCTCTCCGCACTCTTTACAGAAGTCGCGCCCTCTCGCTCTCCGCGCTCTTTACTGAAGTCTCACCCTCTCTCCGCGCTCTTTACTGAAGGCTCGCCCTCTCTCTCTCCACCCTCTTTACTGAAGTCTCGCCCTCTCTCTCTCCACGCTCTTTACTGAAGTCTCGCCCTCTCTCTCTCCTCGCTCTTTACTGAAGTCTCGCCCTCTCTCTCTCCGCACTCTTTATTGAAGTCTTGCCCTCTCGCTCTCCGCGCTTTTTACTGTAGTCTCGCCCTCTCTGCACTCTTTACTGAAGTCTCGCCCTCTCTCTCTCCGTGCTCTTTACTGAAGTCTCGCTCTCTCTCTCTCCGCGCTCTTTACTGAAGTCTCGCACTTTCTCTCTCCGCACTCTTTACTGAAGACTCGCCCTCTCTCTTTCCGCGCTCTTTACTGAAGTCTCGCCCTCTCTCTCTCCGCACTCTTTACTGAAGACTCGCCCTCTCGCTCTCCGCGCTCTTTACTGAAGTCTTGCCCTCTCTCTCTCCACGCTCTTTACTGAAGTTTCGCCCTCTCTCTCTCCGCGCTCTATATTGATGTCTCGCCTTCTCGCTCTCCGCGCTCTTTACTGAAGTCTCGCCCTCTCTGCACTCTTTACTGAAGTCTCGCCCTCTCTCTCTCCGTGCTCTTTCCTGAAGTCTCGCTCTCTCTCTCTCCGCGCTCTTTACTGAAGTCTCGCCCTTTGTCTCTCCGCACTCTTTACTGAAGTCTCGCCCTCTCGCTCTCCGTGCTCTTTACTGAAGTCTCGCCCTCTCTGCACTCTTTACTGAAGTCTCGCCCTCTCTCTCTCCATGCTCTTTGCTGAAGTCTCGCCCTCTCGCTCTCCGCGCACTTTACTGAAGTCTCGCCCTCTCTCTCTCCGCGCTCTTTACTGAAGTCTCGCCCTCTCTCTCTCCGCGCTCTTTATTGAAGTCTCGCCCTCTCTCTCTCCGCGCTCTTTACTGAATTCTCGCCCTCTGTCTCTCCGCACTCTTTACAGAAGTCGCGCCTTCTCGCTCTCCGCGCTCTTTACTGAAGTCTCACCCTCTCTCCGCGCTCTTTACTGAAGTCTCGCCCTCTCTCTCTCCACCCTCTTTACTGAAGTCTCGTCCTCTCTCTCTCCACGCTCTTTACTGAAGTCTCGCCCTCTCTCTCTCCACGCTCTTTCCTGAAGTCTCGCCCTCTCTCTCTCCGTGCTCTTTACTGAAGTCTCGTCTTCTCTCTCTCCGTGTTCTTTACTGAAGTCTCGCCCTCTCTCTCTCCACGCTCTTTACTGAAGTCTCGCCCTCTCTCTCTCCACGCTCTTTACTGATGTCTCGCCCTCTCTACTGAAGTCTCGGCCTCTCTCTGTCCGCGCTCTTTACTGAAGTCTCGCCCTCTCTCTCTCCGCACTCTTTACTGAAGTCTCGCCCTCTCGCTCTCCGCGCTCTTTACTGAAGTCTCGCCCTCTCTGCACTCTTTACTGAAGTCTCGCCCTCCCTCTCTCCGTGCTCTTTACTAAAGTCTCGCTCTCGCTCTGTCCGCACTCTTTACTGAAGTCTCGCCCTCTCTCTCTCCGCGCTATTTACTGATGTCTCGCCCTCTCTCACTCCATGCTCTTTACTGAAGTCTCGCCCTCTCTCTCTCTCCGTGCTCTTTACTGAAGTCTCGCCCTCTCTCTCTCCGCGCACTTTACTGAAGTCTCGCCCTCTCTCTCTCCGTGCTCTTTACTGAAGTCTCGCCCTCTCTCTCTCTGCGCTCTTTACTGAAGTCTCACCCTCTCTCCGCGCTCTTTACTGAAGTCGCGCCCTCTCTCTCTCCACCCTCTTTACTGAAGTCTCGCCCTCTCTCTCTCCACGCTCTTTACTGAAGTCTCGTCCTCTCTCTCTCCACGCACTTTACTGAAGTCTCGCTCTCCCTCTCTCCGCGCTCTTTACTGAAGACTCGCCCTCTCTCTTTCCGCGCTCTTTACTGAAGTCTTGCCCTCTCTCTCTCCACGCTCTTTACTGAAGTTTCGCCCTCTCTCTCTCCGCGCTCTATATTGATGTCTCGCCCTCTCGCTCTCCGCGCTCTTTACTGAAGTCTCGCCCTCTCTGCACTCTTTACTGAAGTCTCGCCCTCTCTCTCTCCGTGCTCTTTACTGAAGTCTCGCTCTCTCTCTCTCCGCGCTCTTTACTGAAGACTCGCCCTCTCTCTTTCCGCGCTCTTTACTGAAGTCTTGCCCTCTCTCTCTCCACGCTCTTTACTGAAGTTTCGCCCTCTCTCTCTCCGCGCTCTATATTGATGTCTCGCCCTCTCGCTCTCCGCGCTCTTTACTGAAGTCTCGCCCTCTCTGCACTCTTTACTGAAGTCTCGCCCTCTCTCTCTCCGTGCTCTTTACTGAAGTCTCGCTCTCTCTCTCTCCGCGCTCTTTACTGAAGTCTCGCCCTTTCTCTCTCCGCACTCTTTACTGAAGTCTCGCCCTCTCGCTCTCCGTGCTCTTTACTGAAGTCTCGCCCTCTCTGCACTCTTTACTGAAGTCTCGCCCTCTCTCTCTCCATGCTCTTTGCTGAAGTCTCGCCCTCTCGCTCTCCGCGCTCTTTACTGAAGTCTCGCCCTCTCTCTCTCCGCGCTCTTTACTGAAGTCTCGCCCTCTCTCTCTCCGCGCTATTTATTGAAGTCTCACCCTCTCTCTCTCCGCGCTCTTTACTGAATTCTCGCCCTCTGTCTCTCCGCTCTCTTTACAGAAGTCGCGCCCTCTCGCTCTCCGCGCTCTTTACTGAAGTCTCACCCTCTCTCCGCGCTCTTTACTGAAGTCTCGCCCTCTCTCTCTCCACCCTCTTTACTGAAGTCTGGCCCTCTCTCTCTCCACGCTCTTTACTGAAGTCTCGCTCTCTCTCTGTCCGCGCTCTTTACTGAAGTCTCGCCCTCTCTCTCTCCGCACTCTTTACTGAAGTCTCGCCCTCTCGCTCTCCGCGCTCTTTACTGAATTCTCGCCCTCTGTCTCTCCGCTCTCTTTACAGAAGTCGCGCCCTCTCGCTCTCCGCGCTCTTTACTGAAGTCTCACCCTCTCTCCGCGCTCTTTACTGAAGTCTCGCCCTCTCTCTCTCCACCCTCTTTACTGAAGTCTGGCCCTCTCTCTCTCCACGCTCTTTACTGAAGTCTCGCTCTCTCTCTGTCCGCGCTCTTTACTGAAGTCTCGCCCTCTCTCTCTCCGCACTCTTTACTGAAGTCTCGCCCTCTCGCTCTCCGCGCTCTTTACTGAAGTCTCGCCCTCTCTGCACATCTTTACTGAAGTCTCGCCCTCCCTCTCTCCGTGGTCTTTACTGAAGTCTCGCCCTCGCTCTCTCCGCACTCTTTACTGAAGTCTCGCCCTCTCTCTCCGCGCTATTTACTGATGTCTCGCCCTCTCTCATGCCATGCTCTTTACTGAAGTCTCGCCCTCTCTCTCTCTCCGTGCTCTTTACTGAAGTCTCGCCCTCTCTCTCTCCGCGCACTTTGCTGAAGTCTCGCCCTCTCTCTCTCCGTGCTCTTTACTGAAGTCTCGCCCTATCTCTCTCCGTGCTCTTTACTGAAGTCTCGTCTTCTCTCTCTCCGCGTTCTTTACTGAAGTCTCGCCCTCTCTCTCTCTCCACGCTCTTTACTGAAGTCTCGCCCTCTCTCTCTCTGCGCTCTTTACTGAAGTCTCACCCTCTCTCCGCGCTCTTTACTGAAGTCGCGCCCTCTCTCTCTCCACCCTCTTTACTGAAGTCTCGCCCTCTCTCTCTCCACGCTCTTTACTGAAGTCTCGTCCTCTCTCTCTCCACGCTCTTTACTGAAGTCTCGCTCTCCCTCTCTCCGCGCTCTTTACTGAAGACTCGCCCTCTCTCTTTCCGCGCTCTTTACTGAAGTCTCGCCCTCTCTCTCTCCGCACTCTTTACTGAAGACTCGCCCTCTCGCTCTCCGCGCTCTTTACTGAAGTCTTGCCCTCTCTCTCTCCACGCTCTTTACTGAAGTTTCGCCCTCTCTCTCTCCGCGCTCTATATTGATGTCTCGCCTTCTCGCTCTCCGCGCTCTTTACTGAAGTCTCGCCCTCTCTGCACTCTTTACTGAAGTCTCGCCCTCTCTCTCTCCGTGCTCTTTACTGAAGTCTCGCTCTCTCTCTCTCCGCGCTCTTTACTGAAGTCTCGCCCTTTCTCTCTCCGCACTCTTTACTGAAGTCTCGCCCTCTCGCTCTCCGTGCTCTTTACTGAAGTCTCGCCCTCTCTGCACTCTTTACTGAAGTCTCGCCCTCTCTCTCTCCATGCTCTTTACTGAAGTCTCGCCCTCTCTCGCTCCGCGCTCTTTACTGAAGTCTCGCCCTCTCTCTCTCCGCGCTCTTTATTGAAGTCTCGCCCTCTCTCTCTCCGCGCTCTTTACTGAATTCTCGCCCTCTGTCTCTCCGCACTCTTTACAGAAGTCGCGCCCTCTCGCTCTCCGCGCTCTTTACTGAAGTCTCACCCTCTCTCCGCGCTCTTTACTGAACGCTCGCCCTCTCTCTCTCCACCCTCTTTACTGAAGTCTCGCCCTCTCTCTCTCCACGCTCTTTACTGAAGTCTCGCCCTCTCTCTCTCCTCGCTCTTTACTGAAGTCTCGCCCTCTCTCTCTCCGCACTCTTTATTGAAGTCTTGCCCTCTCGCTCTCCGCGCTTTTTACTGAAGTCTCGCCCTCTCTGCACTCTTTACTGAAGTCTCGCCCTCTCTCTCTCCGTGCTCTTTACTGAAGTCTCGCTCTCTCTCTCTCCGCGCTCTTTACTGAAGTCTCGCACTTTCTCTCTCCGCACTCTTTACTGAAGACTCGCCCTCTCTCTTTCCGCGCTCTTTACTGAAGTCTCGCCCTCTCTCTCTCCGCACTCTTTACTGAAGACTCGCCCTCTCGCTCTCCGCGCTCTTTACTGAAGTCTTGCCCTCTCTCTCTCCACGCTCTTTACTGAAGTTTCGCCCTCTCTCTCTCCGCGCTCTATATTGATGTCTCGCCTTCTCGCTCTCCGCGCTCTTTACTGAAGTCTCGCCCTCTCTGCACTCTTTACTGAAGTCTCGCCCTCTCTCTCTCCGTGCTCTTTCCTGAAGTCTCGCTCTCTCTCTCTCCGCGCTCTTTACTGAAGTCTCGCCCTTTGTCTCTCCGCACTCTTTACTGAAGTCTCGCCCTCTCGCTCTCCGTGCTCTTTACTGAAGTCTCGCCCTCTCTGCACTCTTTACTGAAGTCTCGCCCTCTCTCTCTCCATGCTCTTTGCTGAAGTCTCGCCCTCTCGCTCTCCGCGCACTTTACTGAAGTCTCGCCCTCTCTCTCTCCGCGCTCTTTACTGAAGTCTCGCCCTCTCTCTCTCCGCGCTCTTTATTGAAGTCTCGCCCTCTCTCTCTCCGCGCTCTTTACTGAATTCTCGCCCTCTGTCTCTCCGCACTCTTTACAGAAGTCGCGCCTTCTCGCTCTCCGCGCTCTTTACTGAAGTCTCACCCTCTCTCCGCGCTCTATACTGAAGTCTCGCCCTCTCTCTCTCCACCCTCTTTACTGAAGTCTCGTCCTCTCTCTCTCCACGCTCTTTACTGAAGTCTCGCCCTCTCTCTCTCCACGCTCTTTCCTGAAGTCTCGCCCTCTCTCTCTCCGTGCTCTTTACTGAAGTCTCGTCTTCTCTCTCTCCGTGTTCTTTACTGAAGTCTCGCCCTCTCTCTCTCCACGCTCTTTACTGAAGTCTCGCCCTCTCTCTCTCCACGCTCTTTACTGATGTCTCGCCCTCGCTACTGAAGTCTCGGCCTCTCTCTGTCCGCGCTCTTTACTGAAGTCTCGCCCTCTCTCTCTCCGCACTCTTTACTGAAGTCTCGCCCTCTCGCTCTCCGCGCTCTTTACTGAAGTCTCGCCCTCTCTGCACTCTTTACTGAAGTCTCGCCCTCCCTCTCTCCGTGCTCTTTACTAAAGTCTCGCTCTCGCTCTGTCCGCACTCTTTACTGAAGTCTCGCCCTCTCTCTCTCCGCGCTATTTACTGATGTCTCGCCCTCTCTCACTCCATGCTCTTTACTGAAGTCTCGCCCTCTCTCTCTCTCCGTGCTCTTTACTGAAGTCTCGCCCTCTCTCTCTCCGCGCACTTTACTGAAGTCTCGCCCTCTCTCTCTCCGTGCTCTTTACTGAAGTCTCGCCCTCTCTCTCTCTGCGCTCTTTACTGAAGTCTCACCCTCTCTCCGCGCTCTTTACTGAAGTCGCGCCCTCTCTCTCTCCACCCTCTTTACTGAAGTCTCGCCCTCTCTCTCTCCACGCTCTTTACTGAAGTCTCGTCCTCTCTCTCTCCACGCACTTTACTGAAGTCTCGCTCTCCCTCTCTCCGCGCTCTTTACTGAAGACTCGCCCTCTCTCTTTCCGCGCTCTTTACTGAAGTCTTGCCCTCTCTCTCTCCACGCTCTTTACTGAAGTTTCGCCCTCTCTCTCTCCGCGCTCTATATTGATGTCTCGCCCTCTCGCTCTCCGCGCTCTTTACTGAAGTCTCGCCCTCTCTGCACTCTTTACTGAAGTCTCGCCCTCTCTCTCTCCGTGCTCTTTACTGAAGTCTCGCCCTCTCTCTCTCCGCGCTCTTTACTGAAGTCTCGCCCTTTCTCTCTCCGCACTCTTTACTGAAGTCTCGCCCTCTCGCTCTCCGTGCTCTTTACTGAAGTCTCGCCCTCTCTGCACTCTTTACTGAAGTCTCGCCCTCTCTCTCTCCATGCTCTTTGCTGAAGTCTCGCCCTCTCGCTCTCCGCGCTCTTTACTGAAGTCTCGCCCTCTCTCTCTCCGCGCTCTTTACTGAAGTCTCGCCCTCTCTCTCTCCGCGCTATTTATTGAAGTCTCACCCTCTCTCTCTCCGCGCTCTTTACTGAATTCTCGCCCTCTGTCTCTCCGCTCTCTTTACAGAAGTCGCGCCCTCTCGCTCTCCGCGCTCTTTACTGAAGTCTCACCCTCTCTCCGCGCTCTTTACTGAAGTCTCGCCCTCTCTCTCTCCACCCTCTTTACTGAAGTCTGGCCCTCTCTCTCTCCACGCTCTTTACTGAAGTCTCGCTCTCTCTCTGTCCGCGCTCTTTACTGAAGTCTCGCCCTCTCTCTCTCCGCACTCTTTACTGAAGTCTCGCCCTCTCGCTCTCCGCGCTCTTTACTGAAGTCTCGCCCTCTCTGCACATCTTTACTGAAGTCTCGCCCTCCCTCTCTCCGTGCTCTTTACTGAAGTCTCGCCCTCTCTCTCCGCGCTATTTACTGATGTCTCGCCCTCTCTCATGCCATGCTCTTTACTGAAGTCTCGCCCTCTCTCTCTCTCCGTGCTCTTTACTGAAGTCTCGCCCTCTCTCTCTCCGCGCACTTTACTGAAGTCTCGCCCTCTCTCTCTCCGTGCTCTTTACTGAAGTCTCGCCCTATCTCTCTCCGTGCTCTTTACTGAAGTCTCGTCTTCTCTCTCTCCGCGTTCTTTACTGAAGTCTCGCCATCTCTCTCTCTCCACGCTCTTTACTGAAGTCTCGCCCTCTCTCTCTCTGCGCTCTTTACTGAAGTCTCACCCTCTCTCCGCGCTCTTTACTGAAGTCGCGCCCTCTCTCTCTCCACCCTCTTTACTGAAGTCTCGCCCTCTCTCTCTCCACGCTCTTTACTGAAGTCTCGTCCTCTCTCTCTCCACGCTCTTTACTGAAGTCTCGCTCTCCCTCTCTCCGCGCTCTTTACTGAAGACTCGCCCTCTCTCTTTCCGCGCTCTTTACTGAAGTCTCGCCCTCTCTCTCTCCGCACTCTTTACTGAAGACTCGCCCTCTCGCTCTCCGCGCTCTTTACTGAAGTCTTGCCCTCTCTCTCTCCACGCTCTTTACTGAAGTTTCGCCCTCTCTCTCTCCGCGCTCTATATTGATGTCTCGCCCTCTCGCTCTCCGCGCTCTTTACTGAAGTCTCGCCCTCTCTGCACTCTTTACTGAAGTCTCGCCCTCTCTCTCTCCGTGCTCTTTACTGAAGTCTCGCTCTCTCTCTCTCCGCGCTCTTTACTGAAGTCTCGCCCTTTCTCTCTCCGCACTCTTTACTGAAGTCTCGCCCTCTCGCTCTCCGTGCTCTTTACTGAAGTCTCGCCCTCTCTGCACTCTTTACTGAAGTCTCGCCCTCTCTCTCTCCATGCTCTTTACTGAAGTCTCGCCCTCTCTCTCTCCGCGCTCTTTACTGAAGTCTCGCCCTCTCTCTCTCCGCGCTCTTTATTGAAGTCTCGCCCTCTCTCTCTCCGCGCTCTTTACTGAATTCTCGCCCTCTGTCTCTCCGCACTCTTTACAGAAGTCGCGCCCTCTCGCTCTCCGCGCTCTTTACTGAAGTCTCACCCTCTCTCCGCGCTCTTTACTGAAGGCTCGCCCTCTCTCTCTCCACCCTCTTTACTGAAGTCTCGCCCTCTCTCGCTCCACGCTCTTTACTGAAGTCTCACCCTCTTTCTCTCCGCGCTCTTTACTGAATTCTCGCCCTCTGTCTCTCCGCTCTCTTTACAGAAGTCGCGCCCTCTCGCTCTCCGCGCTCTTTACTGAAGTCTCACCCTCTCTCCGCGCTCTTTACTGAAGTCTCGCCCTCTCTCTCTCCACCCTCTTTACTGAAGTCTGGCCCTCTCTCTCTCCACGCTCTTTACTGAAGTCTCGCTCTCTCTCTGTCCGCGCTCTTTACTGAAGTCTCGCCCTCTCTCTCTCCGCACTCTTTACTGAAGTCTCGCCCTCTCGCTCTCCGCGCTCTTTACTGAAGTCTCGCCCTCTCTGCACATCTTTACTGAAGTCTCGCCCTCCCTCTCTCCGTGCTCTTTACTGAAGTCTCGCCCTCTCTCTCCGCGCTATTTACTGATGTCTCGCCCTCTCTCATGCCATGCTCTTTACTGAAGTCTCGCCCTCTCTCTCTCTCCATGCTCTTTACTGAAGTCTCGCCCTCTCTCTCTCCGCGCACTTTACTGAAGTCTCGCCCTCTCTCTCTCCGTGCTCTTTACTGAAGTCTCTCCCTATCTCTCTCCGTGCTCTTTACTGAAGTCTCGTCTTCTCTCTCTCCGCGTTCTTTACTGAAGTCTCGCCATCTCTCTCTCTCCACGCTCTTTACTGAAGTCTCGCCCTCTCTCTCTCTGCGCTCTTTACTGAAGTCTCACCCTCTCTCCGCGCTCTTTACTGAAGTCGCGCCCTCTCTCTCTCCACCCTCTTTACTGAAGTCTCGCCCTCTCTCTCTCCACGCTCTTTACTGAAGTCTCGTCCTCTCTCTCTCCACGCTCTTTACTGAAGTCTCGCTCTCCCTCTCTCCGCGCTCTTTACTGAAGACTCGCCCTCTCTCTTTCCGCGCTCTTTACTGAAGTCTCGCCCTCTCTCTCTCCGCACTCTTTACTGAAGACTCGCCCTCTCGCTCTCCGCGCTCTTTACTGAAGTCTTGCCCTCTCTCTCTCCACGCTCTTTACTGAAGTTTCGCCCTCTCTCTCTCCGCGCTCTATATTGATGTCTCGCCCTCTCGCTCTCCGCGCTCTTTACTGAAGTCTCGCCCTCTCTGCACTCTTTACTGAAGTCTCGCCCTCTCTCTCTCCGTGCTCTTTACTGAAGTCTCGCTCTCTCTCTCTCCGCGCTCTTTACTGAAGTCTCGCCCTTTCTCTCTCCGCACTCTTTACTGAAGTCTCGCCCTCTCGCTCTCCGTGCTCTTTACTGAAGTCTCGCCCTCTCTGCACTCTTTACTGAAGTCTCGCCCTCTCTCTCTCCATGCTCTTTACTGAAGTCTCGCCCTCTCTCTCTCCGCGCTCTTTACTGAAGTCTCGCCCTCTCTCTCTCCGCGCTCTTTATTGAAGTCTCGCCCTCTCTCTCTCCGCGCTCTTTACTGAATTCTCGCCCTCTGTCTCTCCGCACTCTTTACAGAAGTCGCGCCCTCTCGCTCTCCGCGCTCTTTACTGAAGTCTCACCCTCTCTCCGCGCTCTTTACTGAAGGCTCGCCCTCTCTCTCTCCACCCTCTTTACTGAAGTCTCGCCCTCTCTCGCTCCACGCTCTTTACTGAAGTCTCGCCCTCTCTCTCTCCTCGCTCTTTACTGAAGTCTCGCCCTCTCTCTCTCCGCACTCTTTATTGAAGTCTTGCCCTCTCGCTCTCCGCGCTTTTTACTGAAGTCTCGCCCTCTCTGCACTCTTTACTGAAGTCTCGCCCTCTCTCTCTCCGTGCTCTTTACTGAAGTCTCGCTCTCTCTCTCTCCGCGCTCTTTACTGAAGTCTCGCACTTTCTCTCTCCGCACTCTTTACTGAAGTCTCGCCCTCTCGCTCTCCGCGTTCTTTACTGAAGTTTCGCCCTCTCTGCACTCTTTACTGAAGTCTCGCCCTCTCTCTCTCCGTGCTCTTTACTGAAGTCTCGCTCTCTCTCTCTCCGTGCGCTTTACTGAAGTCTCGCCCTCTCGCTGTCCGCGCTCTTTACTGAAGTCTCGCCCTCTCTCTCCGTGCTCTTTACTGAAGTCTCGCCCTCTCGCTCTCCGCGCTCTTTACTGAAGTCTCGCCCTCTCTCTCTCCGTGCTCTTTACTGAAGTCTCGCCCTCTCTCTCCATGCTCTTTAGAAGTCTCGCCCTCTCTCTCTCCACGCTCTTTCCTGAAGTCTCGCCCTCTCTCTCTCCACGCTCTTTCCTGAAGTCTCGCTCTCCCTCTCTCCGCGCTCTTTACTGAAGTCTCGCCCTCTCTCTCTCCGCGCTCTTTACTGAAGTCTCGCCCTCTGTCTCTCCGCACTCTTTACTGAAGTCTCGCCCTCTCGCTCTCCGCGCTCTTTACTGAAGTCTCGCCCTCTCTGCACTCTTTACTGAAGTCTCGCCCTCTCTCTCTCCGCGCTCTTTACTGAAGTATCGCCCTCTCTCTCTCCGCACTCTTTACTGAAGTCTTGCCCTCTCGCTCCCGCGCTCTTTACTGAAGTCTCGCCCTCTCTGCACTCTTTACTGAAGTCTCGCTCTCTCTCTCTCCGTGCTCTTTACTGAAGTCTCGCTCTCTCTCTCTCTCCGCGCTCTTTACTGAGGTCTCGCCCTCTCTCTCTCCACACTCTTTACTGAAGTCTCCCCCTCTCGCTCTCCGTGCTCTTTACTGAAGTCTCGCCCTCTCTCTCTCTGCACTCTTTACTGAAGACTCGCCCTCTCTCTCTCCATGCTCTTTACAGAAGTCTCGCCCTCTCTCTCTCGCCTTGCTCTTTACTGAAGTCTCGCCCTCTCTCTCTCCGCGCTCTATACTGAAGTCTCGCCCTCTCTCTCTCCGTGCTCTTTTGTGAAGTCTCGTCTTCTCTCTGTCCGCGTTCTTTACTGAAGTCTCGCCCTCTCTCTCTCTCCACGCTCTTTACTGAAGTCTCGCCCTCTCTCACTCCGCGCTCTTTACTGAAGTCTCACCCTCTCTCCGCTCTCTTTACTGAAGTCTCGCCCTCTCTCTCTCCACCCTCTTTTCTGAAGTCTCGCCCTCTCTCTCTCTGCGCTCTTTACTCAAGTCTCGCCCTCTCTCTGTCCACGTTCTTTACTGAAGTCTCGCTCTCCCTCTCTCCGCGCTCTTTACTGAAGACTCGCCCTCTCTCTCTCCACGCTCTTTACTGAAGTCTCACCCTCTCTCTCTCCGCACTCTTTACTGAAGTCTCGCCCTGTCGCTCTCCGCGCTCTTTACTGAAGTCTCGCCCTCTCTCTCTCCACGCTCTTTACTGAAGTCTCGCCCTCTCTCTCTCCGCAATCTTTATTGAAGTCTCGCCATCTCGCTCTCCGCGCTCTTTACTGAAGTCTCGCCCTCTCTGCACTCTTTACTGAGGTCTCGCCCTCTCTCTCTCCGTGCTCTTTCCTGAAGTCTCGCTCTCTCTCTCTCCGCGCTCTATACTGTAGTCTCGCCCTTCCTCTCTCCGCACTCTTTACTGAAGTCTCGCCCTCTCGCTCTCCGCGCTCTTTACTGAAGTCTCGCGCTCTCTGCACTCTTTACTGAAGTCTCGCCCTCTCTCTCTCCGCGCTCTTTGCTGAAGTCTCGCCCTCTCGCTCTCCACTGAAGTCTCGCCCTCTCTCTCTCCGCGCTCTTTACTGAAGTCTCGCCCTCTCTCTCTCCGCGCTCTCTTCTGAAGTCTCGCCCTCTCGCTCTCAGAGCTCTTTACTGAAGTCTCGCCCTATCTCTTTCCGCGCTCTTTACTGAAGTCTCGCCCTCTCACTCTCCGCGCTCTTTAGTGAAGTCTCGCCCTCTCTCTCTCTGCACTCTTTACTGAAGACTCGCCCTCTCGCTCTCCATGCTCTTTACTGAAGTCTCGCCCTCTCTCTCTCTCTCCGTGCTCTTTACTGAAGTGTCGTCTTCTCTCTCTCCGTGTTCTTTACTGAAGTCTCGCCCTCTCTCTCTCCACGCTCTTTACTGAAGTCTCGCCCTCTCTCTCTCCACGCTCTTTACTGATGTCTCGCCCTCTCTACTGAAGTCTCGCCCTCTCTCTGTCCGCGCTCTTTACTGAAGTCTCGCCCTCTCTCTCTCCGCACTCTTTACTGAAGTCTCGCCCTCTCGCTCTCCGCGCTCTTTACTGAAGTCTCGCCCTCTCTGCACTCTTTACTGAAGTCTCGCCCTCCCTCTCTCCGTGCTCTTTACTGAAGTCTCGCCCTCGCTCTCTCCGCACTCTTTACTGAAGTCTCGCCCTCTCGTTCTCCGCGCTATTTACTGATGTCTCGCCCTCTCTCACTCCATGCTCTTTACTGAATTCTCGCCCTCTCTCTCTCTCCGTGCTCTTTCCTGAAGTCTCGCCCTCTCTCTCTCCGCGCACTTTACTGAAGTCTCGCCCTCTCTCTCTCCGTGCTCTTTACTGAAGTCTCGCCCTCTCTCTCTCCGTGCTCTTTACTGAAGTCTCGTCTTCTCTCTCTCCGCGTTCTTTACTGAAGTCTCGCCCTCTCTCTCTCTCCACGCTCTTTACTGAAGTCTCGCCCTCTCTCTCTCTGCGCTCTTTACTGAAGTCTCACCCTCTCTCCGCGCTCTTTACTGAAGTCGCGCCCTCTCTCTCTCCACCCTCTTTACTGAAGTCTCGCCCTCTCTCTCTCCACGCTCTTTACTGAAGTCTCGTCCTCTCTCTCTCCACGCTCTTTACTGAAGTCTCGCTCTCCCTCTCTCCACGCTCTTTACTGATGTCTCGCCCTCTCTACTGAAGTCTCACCCTCTCTCTGTCCGCGCTCTTTACTGAAGTCTCGCCCTCTCTCTCTCCGCACTCTTTACTGAAGTCTCGCCCTCTCGCTCTCCGCGCTCTTTACTGAAGTCTCGCCCTCTCTGCACTCTTTACTGAAGTCTCGCCCTCCCTCTCTCCGTGCTCTTTACTGAAGTCTCGCCCTCGCTCTCTCCGCACTCTTTACTGAAGTCTCGCCCTCTCTCTCTCCGCGCTATTTACTGATGTCTCGCCCTCTCTCACTCCATGCTCTTTACTGAAGTCTCGCCCTCTCTCTCTCTCCGTGCTCTTTCCTGAAGTCTCGCCCTCTCTCTCTCCGCGCACTTTACTGAAGTCTCGCCCTCTCTCTCTCCGTGCTCTTTACTGAAGTCTCGCCCTCTCTCTCTCCGTGCTCTTTACTGAAGTCTCGTCTTCTCTCTCTCCGCCTTCTTTACTGAAGTCTCGCCCTCTCTCTCTCTCCACGCTCTTTACTGAAGTCTCGCCCTCTCTCTCTCTGCGCTCTTTACTGAAGTCTCACCCTCTCTCCGCGCTCTTTACTGAAGTCGCGCCCTCTCTCTCTCCACCCTCTTTACTGAAGTCTCGCCCTCTCTCTCTCCACGCTCTTTACTGAAGTCTCGTCCTCTCTCTCTCCACGCTCTTTACTGAAGTCTCGCTCTCCCTCTCTCCGCGCTCTTTACTGAAGACTCGCCCTCTCTCTTTCCGCGCTCTTTACTGAAGTCTTGCCCTCTCTCTCTCCACGCTCTTTACTGAAGTTTCGCCCTCTCTCTCTCCGCGCTCTATATTGATGTCTCGCCCTCTCGCTCTCCGCGCTCTTTACTGAAGTCTCGCCCTCTCTGCACTCTTTACTGAAGTCTCGCCCTCTCTCTCTCCGTGCTCTTTACTGAAGTCTCGCTCTCTCTCTCTCCGCGCTCTTTACTGAAGTCTCGCCCTTTCTCTCTCCGCACTCTTTACTGAAGTCTCGCCCTCTCGCTCTCCGTGCTCTTTACTGAAGTCTCGCCCTCTCTGCACTCTTTACTGAAGTCTCGCCCTCTCTCTCTCCATGCTCTTTGCTGAAGTCTCGCCCTCTCGCTCTCCGCGCTTTTTACTGAAGTCTCGCCCTCTCTCTCTCCGCGCTCTTTACTGAAGTCTCGCCCTCTCTCTCTCCGCGCTATTTATTGAAGTCTCGCCCTCTCTCTCTCCGCGCTCTTTACTGAATTCTCGCCCTCTGTCTCTCCACTCTCTTTACAGAAGTCGCGCCCTCTCGCTCTCCGCGCTCTTTACTGAAGTCTCACCCTCTCTCCGCGCTCTTTACTGAAGTCTCGCCCTCTCTCTCTCCACCCTCTTTACTGAAGTCTCGCCCTCTCTCTCTCCACGCTCTTTACTGAAGTCTCGCCCTCTCTCTCTCCGCACTCTTTACTGAAGTCTCGCCCTCTCGCTCTCCGCGCTCTTTACTGAAGTCTCGCCCTCTCTGCACTCTTGACTGAAGTCTCGCCCTCCCTCTCTCCGTGCTCTTTACTGAAGTCTCGCCCTCGCTCTCTCCGCACTCTTTTCTGAAGTCTCGCCCTCTCTCTCTCCGCGCTATTTACTGATGTCTCGCCCTCTCTCACGCCATGCTCTTTACTGAAGTCTCGCCCTCTCTCTCTCTCCGTGCTCTTTACTGAAGTCTCGCCCTCTCTCTCTCCGCGCAATTTACTGAAGTCTCGCCCTCTCTCTCTCCGTGCTCTTTACTGAAGTCTCGCCCTCTCTCTCTCCGTGCTCTTTACTGAAGTCTCATCTTCTCTCTCTCCGCGTTCTTTACTGAAGTCTCGCCCTCTCTCTCTCTCCATGCTCTTTACTGAAGTCTCGCCCTCTCTCTCTCTGCGCTCTTTACTGAAGTCTCACCCTCTCTCCGCGCTCTTTACTGAAGTCGCGCCCTCTCTCTCTCCACCCTCTTTACTGAAGTCTCGCCCTCTCTCTCTCCACGCTCTTTACTGAAGTCTCGTCCTCTCTCTCTCCACGCTCTTTACTGAAGTCTCGCTCTCCCTCTCTCCGCGCTCTTTACTGAAGACTCGCCCTCTCTCTTTCCGCGCTCTTGACTGAAGTCTCGCCCTCTCTCTCTCCGCACTCTTTACTGAAGACTCGCCCTCTCGCACTCCGCGCTCTTTACTGAAGTCTTGCCCTCTCTCTCTCCACGCTCTTTACTGAAGTTTCGCCCTCTCTCTCTCCGCGCTCTATATTGATGTCTCGCCTTCTCGCTCTCCGCGCTCGTTACTGAAGTCTCGCCCTCTCTGCACTCTTTACTGAAGTCTCGCCCTCTCTCTCTCCGTGCTCTTTCCTGAAGTCTCGCTCTCTCTCTCTCCGCGCTCTTTCTGAAGTCTCGCCCTTTGTCTCTCCGCACTCTTTACTGAAGTCTCGCCCTCTCGCTCTCCGTGCTCTTTACTGAAGTCTCGCCCTCTCTGCACTCTTTACTGAAGTCTCGCCCTCTCTCTCCCCATGCTCTTTGCTGAAATCTCGCCCTCTCGCTCTCCGCGCTCTTTACTGATGTCTCGCCCTCTCTCTCTCCGCGCTCTTTACTGAAGTCTCGCCATCTCTCTCTCCGCGCTCTTTATTGAAGTCTCGCCCTCTCTCTCTCCGCGCTCTTTACTGAATTCTCGCCCTCTGTCTCTCCGCACTCTTTACAGAAGTCGCGCCCTCTCGCTCTCCGCGCTCTTTACTGAAGTCTCACCCTCTCTCTCTCCACCCTCTTTACTGAAGTCTCGCCCTCTCTCTCTCCACGCTCTTTACTGAAGTCTCGCCCTCTCTCTCTCCACGCTCTTTCCTGAAGTCTCGCCCTCTCTCTCTCCGCGCTCTTTACTGAAGTCTCGCCCTCTCTCTCTCCGTGCTCTTTACTGAAGTATCGCCCTCTCTCTCTCCGTGCTCTTTACTGAAGTCTCGCCCTCTCGCTCTCCGCGCTCTTTACTGAAGTCTCGTCTTCTCTCTCTCCGTGTTCTTTACTGAAGTCTCGCCCTCTCTCTCTCCGCGCTCTTTACTGAAGTCTCGCCCTCTCTCTCTCCGCGCTCTTTATTGAAGTCTCGCCCTCTCTCTCTCCGCGCTCTTTACTGAATTCTCGCCCTCTGTCTCTCCGTGCTCTTTACTGAAGTCTCGTCTTCTCTCTCTCCGCGCTCTTTACTGAAGTCTCGCCCTCTCTCTCTCCGCACTCTTTACTGAAGTCTCGCCCTCTCGCTCTCCGCGCTCTTTACTGAAGTCTCGCCCTCTCTGCACTCTTTACTGAAGTCTCGCCCTCCCTCTCTCCGTGCTCTTTACTAAAGTCTCGCTCTCGCTCTGTCCGCACTCTTTACTGAAGTCTCGCCCTCTCTCTCTCCGCGCTATTTACTGATGTCTCGCCCTCTCTCACTCCATGCTCTTTACTGAAGTCTCGCCCTCTCTCTCTCTCCGTGCTCTTTGCTGAAGTCTCGCCCTCTCTCTCTCCGCGCACTTTACTGAAGTCTCGCCCTCTCTCTCTCCGTGCTCTTTACTGAAGTCTCGCCCTCTCTCTCTCCGTGCTCTTTACTGAAGTCTCGTCTTCTCTCTCTCCGCGTTATTTACTGAAGTCTCGCCCTCTCTCTCTCTCCACGCTCTTTACTGAAGTCTCGCCCTCTCTCTCTCTGCGCTCTTTACTAAAGTCTCGCTCTCGCTCTGTCCGCACTCTTTACTGAAGTCTCGCCCTCTCTCTCACCACGCTCTTTACTGAAGTCTCGCTCTCCCTCTCTCCGCGCTCTTTACTGAAGACTCGCCCTCTCTCTTTCCGCGCTCTTTACTGAAGTCTTGCCCTCTCTCTCTCCACGCTCTTTACTGAAGTTTCGCCCTCTCTCTCTCCGCGCTCTATATTGATGTCTCGCCCTCTCGCTCTCCGCGCTCTTTACTGAAGTCTCGCCCTCTCTGCACTCTTTACTGAAGTCTCGCCCTCTCTCTCTCCGTGCTCTTTACTGAAGTCTCGCTCTCTCTCTCTCCGCGCTCTTTACTGAAGTCTCGCCCTCTCTCTCTCCGCGCTCTCTTCTGAAGTCTCGCCCTCTCGCTCTCAGAGCTCTTTACTGAAGTCTCGCCCTATCTCTTTCCGCGCTCTTTACTGAAGTCTCGCCCTCTCACTCTCCGCGCTCTTTAGTGAAGTCTCGCCCTCTCTCTCTCTGCACTCTTTACTGAAGACTCGCCCTCTCGCTCTCCATGCTCTTTACTGAAGTCTCGCCCTCTCTCTCTCTCTCCGTGCTCTTTACTGAAGTCTCGTCTTCTCTCTCTCCGTGTTCTTTACTGAAGTCTCGCCCTCTCTCTCTCCACGCTCTTTACTGAAGTCTCGCCCTCTCTCTCTCCACGCTCTTTACTGATGTCTCGCCCTCTCTACTGAAGTCTCGCCCTCTCTCTGTCCGCGCTCTTTACTGAAGTCTCGCCCTCTCTCTCTCCGCACTCTTTACTGAAGTCTCGCCCTCTCGCTCTCCGCGCTCTTTACTGAAGTCTCGCCCTCTCTGCACTCTTTACTGAAGTCTCGCCCTCCCTCTCTCCGTGCTCTTTACTGAAGTCTCGCCCTCGCTCTCTCCGCACTCTTTACTGAAGTCTCGCCCTCTCGCTCTCCGCGCTATTTACTGATGTCTCGCCCTCTCTCACTCCATGCTCTTTACTGAAGTCTCGCCCTCTCTCTCTCTCCGTGCTCTTTCCTGAAGTCTCGCCCTCTCTCTCTCCGCGCACTTTACTGAAGTCTCGCCCTCTCTCTCTCCGTGCTCTTTACTGAAGTCTCGCCCTCTCTCTCTCCGTGCTCTTTACTGAAGTCTCGTCTTCTCTCTCTCCGCGTTCTTTACTGAAGTCTCGCCCTCTCTCTCTCTCCACGCTCTTTACTGAAGTCTCGCCCTCTCTCTCTCTGCGCTCTTTACTGAAGTCTCACCCTCTCTCCGCGCTCTTTACTGAAGTCGCGCCCTCTCTCTCTCCACCCTCTTTACTGAAGTCTCGCCCTCTCTCTCTCCACGCTCTTTACTGAAGTCTCGTCCTCTCTCTCTCCACGCTCTTTACTGAAGTCTCGCTCTCCCTCTCTCCACGCTCTTTACTGATGTCTCGCCCTCTCTACTGAAGTCTCACCCTCTCTCTGTCCGCGCTCTTTACTGAAGTCTCGCCCTCTCTCTCTCCGCACTCTTTACTGAAGTCTCGCCCTCTCGCTCTCCGCGCTCTTTACTGAAGTCTCGCCCTCTCTGCACTCTTTACTGAAGTCTCGCCCTCCCTCTCTCCGTGCTCTTTACTGAAGTCTCGACCTCGCTCTCTCCGCACTCTTTACTGAAGTCTCGCCCTCTCTCTCTCCGCGCTATTTACTGATGTCTCGCCCTCTCTCACTCCATGCTCTTTACTGAAGTCTCGCCCTCTCTCTCTCTCCGTGCTCTTTCCTGAAGTCTCGCCCTCTCTCTCTCCGCGCACTTTACTGAAGTCTCGCCCTCTCTCTCTCCGTGCTCTTTACTGAAGTCTCGCCCTCTCTCTCTCCGTGCTCTTTACTGAAGTCTCGTCTTCTCTCTCTCCGCGTTCTTTACTGAAGTCTCGCCCTCTCTCTCTCTCCACGCTCTTTACTGAAGTCTCGCCCTCTCTCTCTCTGCGCTCTTTACTGAAGTCTCACCCTCTCTCCGCGCTCTTTACTGAAGTCGCGCCCTCTCTCTCTCCACCCTCTTTACTGAAGTCTCGCCCTCTCTCTCTCCACGCTCTTTACTGAAGTCTCGTCCTCTCTCTCTCCACGCTCTTTACTGAAGTCTCGCTCTCCCTCTCTCCGCGCTCTTTACTGAAGACTCGCCCTCTCTCTTTCCGCGCTCTTTACTGAAGTCTTGCCCTCTCTCTCTCCACGCTCTTTACTGAAGTTTCGCCCTCTCTCTCTCCGCGCTCTATATTGATGTCTCGCCCTCTCGCTCTCCGCGCTCTTTACTGAAGTCTCGCCCTCTCTGCACTCTTTACTGAAGTCTCGCCCTCTCTCTCTCCGTGCTCTTTACTGAAGTCTCGCTCTCTCTCTCTCCGCGCTCTTTACTGAAGTCTCGCCCTTTCTCTCTCCGCACTCTTTACTGAAGTCTCGCCCTCTCGCTCTCCGTGCTCTTTACTGAAGTCTCGCCCTCTCTGCACTCTTTACTGAAGTCTCGCCCTCTCTCTCTCCATGCTCTTTGCTGAAGTCTCGCCCTCTCGCTCTCCGCGCTCTTTACTGAAGTCTCGCCCTCTCTCTCTCCGCGCTCTTTACTGAAGTCTCGCCCTCTCTCTCTCCGCGCTATTTATTGAAGTCTCGCCCTCTCTCTCTCCGCGCTCTTTACTGAATTCTCGCCCTCTGTCTCTCCGCTCTCTTTACAGAAGTCGCGCCCTCTCGCTCTCCGCGCTCTTTACTGAAGTCTCACCCTCTCTCCGCGCTCTTTACTGAAGTCTCGCCCTCTCTCTCTCCACCCTCTTTACTGAAGTCTCGCCCTCTCTCTCTCCACGCTCTTTACTGAAGTCTCGCCCTCTCTCTCTCCGCACTCTTTACTGAAGTCTCGCCCTCTCGCTCTCCGCGCTCTTTACTGAAGTCTCGCTCTCTCTGCACTCTTTACTGAAGTCTCGCCCTCCCTCTCTCCGTGCTCTTTACTGAAGTCTCGCCCTCGCTCTCTCCGCACTCTTTTCTGAAGTCTCGCCCTCTCTCTCTCCGCGCTATTTACTGATGTCTCGCCCTCTCTCACGCCATGCTCTTTACTGAAGTCTCGCCCTCTCTCTCTCTCCGTGCTCTTTACTGAAGTCTCGCCCTCTCTCTCTCCGCGCAATTTACTGAAGTCTCGCCCTCTCTCTCTCCGTGCTCTTTACTGAAGTCTCGCCCTCTCTCTCTCCGTGCTCTTTACTGAAGTCTCATCTTCTCTCTCTCCGCGTTCTTTACTGAAGTCTCGCCCTCTCTCTCTCTCCATGCTCTTTACTGAAGTCTCGCCCTCTCTCTCTCTGCGCTCTTTACTGAAGTCTCACCCTCTCTCCGCGCTCTTTACTGAAGTCGCGCCCTCTCTCTCTCCACCCTCTTTACTGAAGTCTCGCCCTCTCTCTCTCCACGCTCTTTACTGAAGTCTCGTCCTCTCTCTCTCCACGCTCTTTACTGAAGTCTCGCTCTCCCTCTCTCCGCGCTCTTTACTGAAGACTCGCCCTCTCTCTTTCCGCGCTCTTGACTGAAGTCTCGCCCTCTCTCTCTCCGCACTCTTTACTGAAGACTCGCCCTCTCGCACTCCGCGCTCTTTACTGAAGTCTTGCCCTCTCTCTCTCCACGCTCTTTACTGAAGTTTCGCCCTCTCTCTCTCCGCGCTCTATATTGATGTCTCGCCTTCTCGCTCTCCGCGCTCTTTACTGAAGTCTCGCCCTCTCTGCACTCTTTACTGAAGTCTCGCCCTCTCTCTCTCCGTGCTCTTTCCTGAAGTCTCGCTCTCTCTCTCTCCGCGCTCTTTACTGAAGTCTCGCCCTTTGTCTCTCCGCACTCTTTACTGAAGTCTCGCCCTCTCGCTCTCCGTGCTCTTTACTGAAGTCTCGCCCTCTCTGCACTCTTTACTGAAGTCTCGCCCTCTCTCTCCCCAAGCTCTTTGCTGAAGTCTCGCCCTCTCGCTCTCCGCGCTCTTTACTGATGTCTCGCCCTCTCTCTCTCCGCGCTCTTTACTGAAGTCTCGCCATCTCTCTCTCCGCGCTCTTTATTGAAGTCTCGCCCTCTCTCTCTCCGCGCTCTTTACTGAATTCTCGCCCTCTGTCTCTCCGCACTCTTTACAGAAGTCGCGCCCTCTCGCTCTCCGCGCTCTTTACTGAAGTCTCACCCTCTCTCTCTCCACCCTCTTTACTGAAGTCTCGCCCTCTCTCTCTCCACGCTCTTTACTGAAGTCTCGCCCTCTCTCTCTCCACGCTCTTTCCTGAAGTCTCGCCCTCTCACTCTCCGCGCTCTTTACTGAAGTCTCGCCCTCTCTCTCTCCGTGCTCTTTACTGAAGTATCGCCCTCTCTCTCTCCGTGCTCTTTACTGAAGTCTCGCCCTCTCGCTCTCCGCGCTCTTTACTGAAGTCTCGTCTTCTCTCTCTCCGTGTTCTTTACTGAAGTCTCGCCCTCTCTCTCTCCGCGCTCTTTACTGAAGTCTCGCCCTCTCTCTCTCCGCGCTCTTTATTGAAGTCTCGCCCTCTCTCTCTCCGCGCTCTTTACTGAATTCTCGCCCTCTGTCTCTCCGTGCTCTTTACTGAAGTCTCGTCTTCTCTCTCTCCGCGCTCTTTACTGAAGTCTCGCCCTCTCTCTCTCCGCACTCTTTACTGAAGTCTCGCCCTCTCGCTCTCCGCGCTCTTTACTGAAGTCTCGCCCTCTCTGCACTCTTTACTGAAGTCTCGCCCTCCCTCTCTCCGTGCTCTTTACTAAAGTCTCGCTCTCGCTCTGTCCGCACTCTTTACTGAAGTCTCGCCCTCTCTCTCTCCGCGCTATTTACTGATGTCTCGCCCTCTCTCACTCCATGCTCTTTACTGAAGTCTCGCCCTCTCTCTCTCTCCGTGCTCTTTACTGAAGTCTCGCCCTCTCTCTCTCCGCGCACTTTACTGAAGTCTCGCCCTCTCTCTCTCCGTGCTCTTTACTGAAGTCTCGCCCTCTCTCTCTCCGTGCTCTTTACTGAAGTCTCGTCTTCTCTCTCTCCGCGTTATTTACTGAAGTCTCGCCCTCTCTCTCTCTCCACGCTCTTTACTGAAGTCTCGCCCTCTCTCTCTCTGCGCTCTTTACTGAAGTCTCAACCTCTCTCCGCGCTCTTTACTGAAGTCGCGCCCTATCTCTCTCCACCCTCTTTACTGAAGTCTCGCCCTCTCTCTCTCCACGCTCTTTACTGAAGTCTCGTCCTCTCTCTCTCCACGCTCTTTACTGAAGTCTCGCTCTCCCTCTCTCCGCGCTCTTTACTGAAGACTCGCCCTCTCTCTTTCCGCGCTCTTTACTGAAGTCTTGCCCTCTCTCTCTCCACGCTCTTTACTGAAGTCTCGCCCTCTCTCTCTCCGCGCTCTTTACTGAAGTCTCGCCCTCTCTCTCTACGTGCTCTTTACTGAAGTATCGCCCTCTCTCTCTCCGTGCTCTTTACTGAAGTCTCGCTCTCTCTCTCTCCGCGCTCTTTACTGAAGTCTCGCCCTTTGTCTCTCCGCACTCTTTACTGAAGTCTCGCCCTCTCGCTCTCCGTGCTCTTTACTGAAGTCTCGCCCTCTCTGCACTCTTTACTGAAGTCTCGCCCTCTCTCTCTCCATGCTCTTTGCTGAAGTCTCGCCCTCTCGCTCTCCGCGCTCTTTACTGATGTCTCGCCCTCTCTCTCTCCGCGCTCTTTACTGAAGTCTCGCCATCTCTCTCTCCGCGCTCTTTATTGAAGTCTCGCCCTCTCTCTCTCCGCGCTCTTTACTGAATTCTCGCCCTCTGTGTCTCCGCACTCTTTACAGAAGTCGCGCCCTCTCGCTCTCCGCGCTCTTTACTGAAGTCTCACCCTCTCTCTCTCCACCCTCTTTACTGAAGTCTCGCCCTCTCTCTCTCCACGCTCTTTACTGAAGTCTCGCCCTCTCTCTCTCCACGCTCTTTCCTGAAGTCTCGCCCTCTCTCTCTCCGCGCTCTTTACTGAAGTCTCGCCCTCTCTCTCTCCGTGCTCTTTACTGAAGTATCGCCCTCTCTCTCTCCGTGCTCTTTACTGAAGTCTCGCCCTCTCGCTCTCCGCGCTCTTTACTGAAGTCTCGTCTTCTCTCTCTCCGTGTTCTTTACTGAAGTCTCGCCCTCTCTCTCTCCGCGCTCTTTACTGAAGTCTCGCCCTCTCTCTCTCCGCGCTCTTTATTGAAGTCTCGCCCTCTCTCTCTCCGCGCTCTTTACTGAATTCTCGCCCTCTGTCTCTCCGTGCTCTTTACTGAAGTCTCGTCTTCTCTCTCTCCGCGCTCTTTACTGAAGTCTCGCCCTCTCTCTCTCCGCACTCTTTACTGAAGTCTCGCCCTCTCGCTCTCCGCGCTCTTTACTGAAGTCTCGCCCTCTCTGCACTCTTTACTGAAGTCTCGCCCTCCCTCTCTCCGTGCTCTTTACTAAAGTCTCGCTCTCGCTCTGTCCGCACTCTTTACTGAAGTCTCGCCCTCTCTCTCTCCGCGCTATTTACTGATGTCTCGCCCTCTCTCACTCCATGCTCTTTACTGAAGTCTCGCCCTCTCTCTCTCTCCGTGCTCTTTGCTGAAGTCTCGCCCTCTCTCTCTCCGCGCACTTTACTGAAGTCTCGCCCTCTCTCTCTCCGTGCTCTTTACTAAAGTCTCGCCCTCTCTCTCTCCGTGCTCTTTACTGAAGTCTCGTCTTCTCTCTCTCCGCGTTATTTACTGAAGTCTCGCCCTCTCTCTCTCTCCACGCTCTTTACTGAAGTCTCGCCCTCTCTCTCTCCGCGCTCTTTACTGAAGTCGCGCCCTCTCTCTCTCCACCCTCTTTACTGAAGTCTCGCCCTCTCTCTCTCCACGCTCTTTACTGAAGTCTCGTCCTCTCTCTCTCCACGCTCTTTACTGAAGTCTCGCTCTCCCTCTCTCCGCGCTCTTTACTGAAGACTCGCCCTCTCTCTTTCCGCGCTCTTTACTGAAGTCTTGCCCTCTCTCTCTCCACGCTCTTTACTGAAGTTTCGCCCTCTCTCTCTCCGCGCTCTATATTGATGTCTCGCCCTCTCGCTCTCCGCGCTCTTTACTGAAGTCTCGCCCTCTCTGCACTCTTTACTGAAGTCTCGCCCTCTCTCTCTCCGTGCTCTTTACTGAAGTCTCGCTCTCTCTCTCTCCGCGCTCTTTACTGAAGTCTCGCCCTTTCTCTCTCCGCACTCTTTACAGAAGTCTCGCCCTCTCGCTCTCCGTGCTCTTTACTGAAGTCTCGCCCTCTCTGCACTCTTTACTGAAGTCTCGCCCTCTCTCTCTCCATGCTCTTGGCTGAAGTCTCGCCCTCTCGCTCTCCGCGCTCTTTACTGAAGTCTCGCCCTCTCTCTCTCCGCGCACTTTACTGAAGTCTCGCCCTCTCTCTCTCCGCGCTATTTATTGAAGTCTCACCCTCTCTCTCTCCGCGCTCTTTACTGAATTCTCGCCCTCTGTCTCTCCGCTCTCTTTACAGAAGTCGCGCCCTCTCGCTCTCCGCGCTCTTTACTGAAGTCTCACCCTCTCTCCGCGCTCTTTACTGAAGTCTCGCCCTCTCTCTCTCCACCCTCTTTACTGAAGTCTCGCCCTCTCTCTCTCCACGCTCTTTACTGAAGTCTCGCTCTCTCTCTGTCCGCGCTCTTTACTGAAGTCTCGCCCTCTCTCTCTCCGCACTCTTTACTGAAGTCTCGCCCTCTCGCTCTCCGCGCTCTTTACTGAAATCTCGCCCTCTCTGCACTCTTTACTGAAGTCTCGCCCTCCCTCTCTCCGTGCTCTTTACTGAAGTCTCGCCCTCGCTCTCTCCGCACTCTTTACTGAAGTCTTGCCCTCTCTCTCTCCGCGCTATTTACTGATGTCTCGCCCTCTCTCATGCCATGCTCTTTACTGAAGTCTCGCCCTCTCTCTCTCTCCGTGCTCTTTACTGAAGTCTCGCCCTCTCTCTCTCCGCGCACTTTACTGAAGTCTCGCCCTCTCTCTCTCCGTGCTCTTTACTGAAGTCTCGCCCTCTCTCTCTCCGTGCTCTTTACTGAAGTCTCGTCTTCTCTCTCTCCGCGTTCTTTACTGAAGTCTCGCCCTCTCTCTCTCTCCACGCTCTTTACTGAAGTCTCGCCCTCTCTCTCTCTGCGCTCTTTACTGAAGTCTCACCCTCTCTCCGCGCTCTTTACTGAAGTCGCGCCCTCTCTCTCTCCACCCTCTTTACTGAAGTCTCGCCCTCTCTCTCTCCACGCTCTTTACTGAAGTCTCGTCCTCTCTCTCTCCACGCTCTTTACTGAAGTCTCGCTCTCCCTCTCTCCGCGCTCTTTACTGAAGACTCGCCCTCTCTCTTTCCGCGCTCTTTACTGAAGTCTCGCCCTCTCTCTCTCCGCACTCTTTACTGAAGACTCGCCCTCTCGCTCTCCGCGCTCTTTACTGAAGTCTTGCCCTCTCTCTCTCCACGCTCTTTACTGAAGTTTCGCCCTCTCTCTCTCCGCGCTCTATATTGATGTCTCGCCCTCTCGCTCTCCGCGCTCTTTACTGAAGTCTCGCCCTCTCTGCACTCTTTACTGAAGTCTCGCCCTCTCTCTCTCCGTGCTCTTTACTGAAGTCTCGCTCTCTCTCTCTCCGCGCTCTTTACTGAAGTCTCGCCCTTTCTCTCTCCGCACTCTTTACTGAAGTCTCGCCCTCTCGCTCTCCGTGCTCTTTACTGAAGTCTCGCCCTCTCTGCACTCTTTACTGAAGTCTCGCCCTCTCTCTCTCCATGCTCTTTGCTGAAGTCTCGCCCTCTCGCTCTCCGCGCTCTTTACTGAAGTCTCGCCCTCTCTCTCTCCGCGCTCTTTACTGAAGTCTCGCCCTCTCTCTCTCCGCGCTCTTTATTGAAGTCTCGCCCTCTCTCTCTCCGCGCTCTTTACTGAATTCTCGCCCTCTGTCTCTCCGCACTCTTTACAGAAGTCGCGCCCTCTCGCTCTCCGCGCTATTTACTGAAGTCTCACCCTCTCTCCGCGCTCTTTACTGAAGTCTCGCCCTCTCTCTCTCCACCCTCTTTACTGAAGTCTTGCCCTCTATCTCTCCACGCTCTTTACTGAAGTCTCGCCCTCTCTCTCTCCACGCTCTTTACTGAAGTCTCGCCCTCTCGCTCTCCGCGCTTTTTACTGAAGTCTCGCCCTCTCTGCACTCTTTACTGAAGTCTCGCCCTCTCTCTCTCCGTGCTCTTTACTGAAGTCTCGCTCTCTCTCTCTCCGCGCTCTTTACTGAAGTCTCGCACTTTCTCTCTCCGCACTCTTTACTGAAGTCTCGCCCTCTCGCTCTCCGCGTTCTTTACTGAAGTTTCGCCCTCTCTGCACTCTTTACTGAAGTCTCGCCCTCTCTCTCTCCGTGCTCTTTACTGAAGTCTCGCTCTCTCTCTCTCCGCGCGCTTTACTGAAGTCTCGCCCTCTCGCTCTCCGCGCTCTTTACTGAAGTCTCGCCCTCTCTCTCCGTGCTCTTTACTGAAGTCTCGCCCTCTCGCTCTCCGCGCTCTTTACTGAAGTCTCGCCCTCTCTCTCTCCGTGCTCTTTACTGATGTCTCGCCCTCTCTCTCTCCGTGCTCTTTACTGAAGTCTCGCCCTCTCTCTCTCCATGCTCTTTACTGAAGTCTCGCCCTCTCTCTCTCCGCGCTCTTTACTGAAGACTCGCCCTCTCTCTCTCCGCGCTCTTTACTGAAGTCTCGCCCTCTCTCTCCGTGCTCTTTACTGTAGTATCGCCCTCTCTCTCTCCGTGCTCTTTACTGAAGTCTCGCTCTCTCTCTCTCCGTGTTCTTTACTGAAGTCTCACCCTCTCTCTCTCCACGCTCTTTACCAAAGTCTCGCCCTCTCTCTCTCCGCGCTCTTTTCTGAAGTCTCGCCCTCTCTCTCTCCGCGCTCTTTACTGAAGTCTCACCCTCTCTCCGCGCTGTTTACTGAAGTCTCGCCCTCTCTCTCCATGCTCTTTAGAAGTCTCGCCCTCTCTCTCTCCACGCTCTTTCCTGAAGTCTCGCCCTCTCTCTCTCCACGCTCTTTACTGAAGTCTCGCTCTCCCTCTCTCCGCGCTCTTTACTGAAGTCTCGCCCTCTCTCTCTCCGCGCTCTTTACTGAAGTCTCGCCCTCTGTCTCTCCGCACTCTTTACTGAAGTCTCGCCCTCTCGCTCTCCGCGCTCTTTACTGAAGTCTCGCCCTCTCTGCACTCTTTACTGAAGTCTCGCCCTCTCTCTCTCCGCGCTCTTTACTGAAGTATCGCCCTCTCTCTCTCCGCACTCTTTACTGAAGTCTTGCCCTCTCGCTCCCGCGCTCTTTACTGAAGTCTCGCCCTCTCTGCACTCTTTACTGAAGTCTCGCCCTCTCTCTCTCCGTGCTCTTTACTGAAGTCTCGCTCTCTCTCTCTCTCCGCGCTCTTTATTGAAGTCTCGCCCTCTCTCTCTCCGCGCTCTTTACTGAATTCTCGCCCTCTGTCTCTCCGCACTCTTTACAGAAGTCGCGCCCTCTCGCTCTCCGCGCTATTTACTGAAGTCTCACCCTCTCTCCGCGCTCTTTACTGAAGTCTCGCCCTCTCTCTCTCCACCCTCTTTACTGAAGTCTTGCCCTCTATCTCTCCACGCTCTTTACTGAAGTCTCGCCCTCTCTCTCTCCACGCTCTTTACTGAAGTCTCGCCCTCTCGCTCTCCGCGCTTTTTACTGAAGTCTCGCCCTCTCTGCACTCTTTACTGAAGTCTCGCCCTCTCTCTCTCCGTGCTCTTTACTGAAGTCTCGCTCTCTCTCTCTCCGCGCTCTTTACTGAAGTCTCGCACTTTCTCTCTCCGCACTCTTTACTGAAGTCTCGCCCTCTCGCTCTCCGCGTTCTTTACTGAAGTTTCGCCCTCTCTGCACTCTTTACTGAAGTCTCGCCCTCTCTCTCTCCGTGCTCTTTACTGAAGTCTCGCTCTCTCTCTCTCCGCGCGCTTTACTGAAGTCTCGCCCTCTCGCTCTCCGCGCTCTTTACTGAAGTCTCGCCCTCTCTCTCCGTGCTCTTTACTGAAGTCTCGCCCTCTCGCTCTCCGCGCTCTTTACTGAAGTCTCGCCCTCTCTCTCTCCGTGCTCTTTACTGATGTCTCGCCCTCTCTCTCTCCGTGCTCTTTACTGAAGTCTCGCCCTCTCTCTCTCCATGCTCTTTACTGAAGTCTCGCCCTCTCTCTCTCCGCGCTCTTTACTGAAGACTCGCCCTCTCTCTCTCCGCGCTCTTTACTGAAGTCTCGCCCTCTCTCTCCGTGCTCTTTACTGTAGTATCGCCCTCTCTCTCTCCGTGCTCTTTACTGAAGTCTCGCTCTCTCTCTCTCCGTGTTCTTTACTGAAGTCTCACCCTCTCTCTCTCCACGCTCTTTACCAAAGTCTCGCCCTCTCTCTCTCCGCGCTCTTTTCTGAAGTCTCGCCCTCTCTCTCTCCGCGCTCTTTACTGAAGTCTCACCCTCTCTCCGCGCTGTTTACTGAAGTCTCGCCCTCTCTCTCCATGCTCTTTAGAAGTCTCGCCCTCTCTCTCTCCACGCTCTTTCCTGAAGTCTCGCCCTCTCTCTCTCCACGCTCTTTACTGAAGTCTCGCTCTCCCTCTCTCCGCGCTCTTTACTGAAGTCTCGCCCTCTCTCTCTCCGCGCTCTTTACTGAAGTCTCGCCCTCTGTCTCTCCGCACTCTTTACTGAAGTCTCGCCCTCTCGCTCTCCGCGCTCTTTACTGAAGTCTCGCCCTCTCTGCACTCTTTACTGAAGTCTCGCCCTCTCTCTCTCCGCGCTCTTTACTGAAGTATCGCCCTCTCTCTCTCCGCACTCTTTACTGAAGTCTTGCCCTCTCGCTCCCGCGCTCTTTACTGAAGTCTCGCCCTCTCTGCACTCTTTACTGAAGTCTCGCCCTCTCTCTCTCCGTGCTCTTTACTGAAGTCTCGCTCTCTCTCTCTCTCCGCCCTCTTTACTGAGGTCTCGCCCTCTCTCTCTCCACACTCTTTACTGAAGTCTCCCCCTCTCGCTCTCCGTGCTCTTTACTGAAGTCTCGCCCTCTCTCTCTCTGCACTCTTTACTGAAGACTCGCCCTCTCTCTCTCCATGCTCTTTACTGAAGTCTCGCCCTCTCTCTCTCGCCTTGCTCTTTACTGAAGTCTCGCCCTCTCTCTCTCCGCGCTCTATACTGAAGTCTCGCCCTCTCTCTCTCCGTGCTCTTTTGTGAAGTCTCGTCTTCTCTCTGTCCGCGTTCTTTCCTGAAGTCTCGCCCTCTCTCTCTCTCTCCACGCTCTTTACTGAAGTCTCGCCCTCTCTCACTCCGCGCTATTTACTGAAGTCTCACCCTCTCTCCGCTCTCTTTACTGAAGTCTCGCCCTCTCTCTCTCCACCCTCTTTTCTGAAGTCTCACCCTCTCTCTCTCTGCGCTCTTTACTCAAGTCTCGCCCTCTCTCTGTCCACGTTCTTTACTGAAGTCTCGCTCTCCCTCTCTCCGCGCTCTTTACTGAAGACTCGCCCTCTCTCTCTCCACGCTCTTTACTGAAGTCTCGCCCTCTCTCTCTCCGCACTCTTTACTGAAGTCTCGCCCTGTCGCTCTCCGCGCTCTTTATTGAAGTCTCGCCCTCTCTCTCTCCACGCTCTTTACTGAAGTCTCGCCCTCTCTCTCTCCGCAATCTTTATTGAAGTCTCGCCATCTCGCTCTCCGCGCTCTTTACTGAAGTCTCGCCCTCTCTGCACTCTTTACTGAGGTCTCGCCCTCTCTCTCTCCGTGCTCTTTCCTGAAGTCTCGCTCTCTCTCTCTCCGCGCTCTATACTGTAGTCTCGCCCTTCCTCTCTCCGCACTCTTTACTGAAGTCTCGCCCTCTCGCTCTCCGCGCTCTTTACTGAAGTCTCGCGCTCTCTGCACTCTTTACTGAAGTCTCGCCCTCTCTCTCTCCGCGCTCTTTGCTGAAGTCTCGCCCTCTCGCTCTCCACTGAAGTCTCGCCCTCTCTCTCTCCGCGCTCTTTACTGAAGTCTCGCCCTCTCTCTCTCCGCGCTCTATTCTGAAGTCTCGCCCTCTCGCTCTCAGAGCTCTTTACTGAAGTCTCGCCCTATCTCTTTCCGCGCTCTTTACTGAAGTCTCGCCCTCTCACTCTCCGCGCTCTTTACTGAAGTCTCGCCCTCTCTCTCTCTGCACTCTTTACTGAAGACTCGCCCTCTCGCTCTCCATGCTCTTTACTGAAGTCTCGACCTCTCTCTCTCGCCTTGCTCTTTACTGAAGTCTCGCCCTCTCTCTCTCCGTGCTCTTTACTGAAGTATCGCCCTCTCTCCGTGCTCTTTACTGAAGTCTCGTCTTCTCTCTCTCCGTGTTCTTTACTGAAGTCTCGCCCTCTCTCTCTCCACGCTCTTTACTGAAGTCTCGCCCTCTCTCTCTCCACGCTCTTTACTGATGTCTCGCCCTCTCTACTGAAGTCTCGCCCTCTCTCTGTCCGCGCTCTTTACTGAAGTCTCGCCCTCTCTCCCTCCGCACTCTTTACTGAAGTCTCGCCCTCTCGCTCTCCGCGCTCTTTACTGAAGTCTCGCCCTCTCTGCACTCTTGACTGAAGTCTCGCCCTCCCTCTCTCCGTGCTCTTTACTGAAGTCTCGCCCTCGCTCTCTCCGCACTCTTTACTGAAGTCTCGCCCTCTCTCTCTCCGCGCTATTTACTGATGTCTCGCCCTCTCTCACTCCATGCTCTTTACTGAAGTCTCGCCCTCTCTCTCTCTCCGTGCTCTTTACTGAAGTCTCGCCCTCTCTCTCTCCGCGCACTTTACTGAAGTCTCGCCCTCTCTCTCTCCGTGCTCTTTACTGAAGTCTCGCCCTCTCTCTCTCCGTGCTCTTTACTGAAGTCTCGTCTTCTCTCTCTCCGCGTTCTTTACTGAAGTCTCGCCCTCTCTCTCTCTCCACGCTCTTTACTGAAGTCTCGCCCTCTCTCTCTCTGCGCTCTTTACTGAAGTCTCGCCCTCTCTCCGCGCTCTTTACTGAAGTCGCGCCCTCTCTCTCTCCACCCTCTTTAATGAAGTCTCGTCCTCTCTCTCTCCACGCTCTTTACTGAAGTCTCGCTCTCCCTCTCTCCGCGCTCTTTACTGAAGACTCGCCCTCTCTCTTTCCGCGCTCTTTACTGAAGTCTTGCCCTCTCTCTCTCCACGCACTTTACTGAAGTTTCGCCCTCTCTCTCTCCGCGCTCTATATTGATGTCTCGCCCTCTCACTCTCCGCGCTCTTTACTGAAGTCTCGCCCTCTCTGCACTCTTTACTGAAGTCTCGCCCTCTCTCTCTCCGTGCTCTTTACTGAAGTCTCGCTCTCTCTCTCTCCGCGCTCTTTACTGAAGTCTCGCCCTTTCTCTCTCCGCACTCTTTACTGAAGTCTCGCCCTCTCGCTCTCCGTGCTCTTTACTGAAGTCTCGCCCTCTCTGCACTCTTTACTGAAGTCTCGCCCTCTCTCTCTCCATGCTCTTTGCTGAAGTCTCGCCCTCTCGCTCTCCGCGCTCTTTACTGAAGTCTCGCCCTCTCTCTCTCCGCGCTCTTTACTGAAGTCTCGCCCTCTCGCTCTCTGCGCTCTTTACTGAAGTCTCGCCCTCTCTGCACTCTTTACTGAAGTCTCGCCCTCCCTCTCTCCGTGCTCTTTACTGAAGTCTCGCTCTCTCTCTCTCCGCGCTCTTTACTGAAGTCTCGCCCTTTCTCTCTCCGCACTCTTTACTGAAGTCTCGCCCTCTCGCTCTCCATGCTCTTTACTGAAGTCTCGCCCTCTCTGCACTCTTTACTGAAGTCTCGCCCTCTCTCTCTCCATGCTCTTTGCTGAAGTCTCGCCCTCTCGCTCTCCACGCTCTTTACTGAAGTCTCGCCCTCTCTCTCTCCACGCTCTTTACTGATGTCTCGCCCTCTCTACTGAAGTCTCGCCCTCTCTCTGTCCGCGCTCTTTACTGAAGTCTCGCCCTCTCTCTCTCCGCACTCTTTACTGAAGTCTCGCCCTCTCGCTCTCCGCGCTCTTTACTGAAGTCTCGCCCTCTCTGCACTCTTTACTGAAGTCTCGCCCTCCCTCTCTCCGTGCTCTTTACTGAAGTCTCACCCTCGCTCTCTCCGCACTCTTTACTGAAGTCTCGCCCTCTCTCTCGGCGCTATTTACTGATGTCTCGCCCTCTCTCACTCCATGCTCTTTACTGAAATCTCGCCCTCTCACTCTCTCCGTGCTCTTTCCTGAAGTCTCGCCCTCTCTCTCTCCGCGCACTTTACTGAAGTCTCGCCCTCTCTCTCTCCGTGCTCTTTACTGAAGTCTCGCCCTCTCTCTCTCCGTGCTCTTTACTGAAGTCACGTCTTCTCTCTCTCCGCGTTCTTTACTGAAGTCTCGCCCTCTCTCTCTCTCCACGCTCTTTACTGAAGTCTCGCCCTCTCTCTCTCTGCGCTCTTTACTGAAGTCTCACCCTCTCTCCGCGCTCTTTACTGAAGTCGCGCCCTCTCTCTCTCCACCCTCTTTACTGAAGTCTCGCCCTCTCTCTCTCCACGCTCTTTACTGAAGTCTCGTCCTCTCTCTCTCCACGCTCTTTACTGAAGTCTCGCTCTCCCTCTCTCCGCGCTCTTTACTGAAGACTCGCCCTCTCTCTTTCCGCGCTCTTTACTGAAGTCTTGCCCTCTCTCTCTCCACGCGCTTTACTGAAGTTTCGCCCTCTCTCTCTCCGCGCTCTATATTGATGTCTCGCCCTCTCGCTCTACGCGCTCTTTACTGAAGTCTCGCCCTCTCTGCACTCTTTACTGAAGTCTCGCTCTCTCTCTCTCCGCGCTCTTTACTGAAGTCTCGCCCTTTCTCTCTCCGCACTCTTTACTGAAGTCTCGCCCTCTCTCTCTCCGCGCTCTTTTCTGAAGTCTCGCCCTCTCTCTCTCCGCGCTATTTACTGAAGTCTCACCCTCTCTCCGCGCTGTTTACTGAAGTCTCGCCCTCTCTCTCCATGCTCTTTAGAAGTCTCGCCCTCTCTCTCTCCACGCTCTTTCCTGAAGTCTCGCCCTCTCTCTCTCCACGCTCTTTACTGAAGTCTCGCTCTCCCTCTCTCCGCGCTCTTTACTGAAGTCTCGCCCTCTCTCTCTCCGCGCTCTTTACTGAAGTCTCGCCCTCTGTCTCTCCGCACTCTTTACTGAAGTCTCGCCCTCTCGCTCTCCGCGCTCTTTGCTGAAGTCTCGCCCTCTCTGCACTCTTTACTGAAGTCTCGCCCTCTCACTCTCCGCGCTCTTTACTGAAGTATCGCCCTCTCTCTCTCCGCACTCTTTACTGAAGTCTTGCCCTCTCGCTCCCGCGCTCTTTACTGAAGTCTCGCCCTCTCTGCACTCTTTACTGAAGTCTCGCCCTCTCTCTCTCCGTGCTCTTTACTGAAGTCTCGCTCTCTCTCTCTCTCCGCGCTCTTTACTGAGGTCTCGCCCTCTCTCTCGCCACACTCTTTACTGAAGTCTCCCCCTCTCGCTCTCCGTGCTCTTTACTGAAGTCTCGCCCTCTCTCTCTCTGCACTCTTTACTGAAGACTCGCCCTCTCTCTCTCCATGCTCTTTACTGAAGTCTCGCCCTCTCTCTCTCGCCTTGCTCTTTACTGAAGTCTCGCCCTCTCTCTCTCCGCGCTCTATACTGAAGTCTCGCCCTCTCTCTCTCCGTGCTCTTTTGTGAAGTCTCGTCTTCTCTCTGTCCGCGTTCTTTACTGAAGTCTCGCCCTCTCTCTCTCTCCACGCTCTTTACTGAAGTCTCGCCCTCTCTCACTCCGCGCTCTTTACTGAAGTCTCACCCTCTCTCCGCTCTCTTTACTGAAGTCTCGCCCTCTCTCTCTCCACCCTCTTTTCTGAAGTCTCGCCCTCTCTCTCTCTGCGCTCTTTACTCAAGTCTCGCCCTCTCTCTGTCCACGTTCTTTACTGAAGTCTCGCTCTCCCTCTCTCCGCGCTCTTTACTGAAGACTCGCCCTCTCTCTCTCCACGCTCTTTACTGAAGTCTCGCCCTCTCTCTCTCCGCACTCTTTACTGAAGTCTCGCCCTCTCGCTCTCCGCGCTCTTTACTGAAGTCTCGCCCTCTCTCTCTCCACGCTCTTTACTGAAGTCTCGCCCTCTCTCTCTCCGCAATCTTTATTGAAGTCTCGCCATCTCGCTCTCCGCGCTCTTTACTGAAGTCTCGCCCTCTCTGCACTCTTTACTGAGGTTTCGCCCTCTCTCTCTCCGTGCTCTTTCCTGAAGTCTCGCTCTCTCTCTCTCCGCGCTCTATACTGTAGTCTCGCCCTTCCTCTCTCCGCACTCTTTACTGAAGTCTCGCCCTCTCGCTCTCCGCGCTCTTTACTGAAGTCTCGCGCTCTCTGCACTCTTTACTGAAGTCTCGCCCTCTCTCTCTCCGCGCTCTTTGCTGAAGTCTCGCCCTCTCGCTCTCCACTGAAGTCTCGCCCTCTCTCTCTCCGCGCTCTTTACTGAAGTCTCGCCCTCTCTCTCTCCGCGCTCTCTTCTGAAGTCTCGCCCTCTCGCTCTCAGAGCTCTTTACTGAAGTCTCGCCCTATCTCTTTCCGCGCTCTTTACTGAAGTCTCGCCCTCTCACTCTCCGCGCTCTTCACTGAAGTCTCGCCCTCTCTCTCTCTGCACTCTTTACTGAAGACTCGCCCTCTCGCTCTCCATGCTCTTTACTGAAGTCTCGCCCTCTCTCTCTCGCCTTGCTCTTTACTGAAGTCTCGCCCTCTCTCTCTCCGTGCTCTTTACTGAAGTATCGCCCTCTCTCCGTGCTCTTTACTGAAGTCTCGTCTTCTCTCTCTCCGTGTTCTTTACTGAAGTCTCGCCCTCTCTCTCTCCACGCTCTTTACTGAAGTCTCGCCCTCTCTCTCTCCACGCTCTTTACTGATGTCTCGCCCTCTCTACTGAAGTCTCGCCCTCTCTCTGTCCGCGCTCTTTACTGGAGTCTCGCCCTCTCTCTCTCCGCACTCTTTACTGAAGTCTCGCCCTCTCGCTCTCCGCGCTCTTTACTGAAGTCTCGCCCTCTCTGCACTCTTTACTGAAGTCTCGCCCTCCCTCTCTCCGTGCTCTTTACTGAAGTCTCGCCCTTGCTCTCTCCGCACTCTTTACTGAAGTCTCGCCCTCTCTCTCTCCGCGCTATTTACTGAAGTCTCGCCCTCTCTCACTCCATGCTCTTTACTGAAGTCTCGCCCTCTCTCTCTCTCCGTGCTCTTTACTGAAGTCTCGCCCTCTCTCTCTCCGCGCACTTTACTGAAGTCTCGCCCTCTCTCTCTCCGTGCTCTTTACTGAAGTCTCGCCCTCTCTCTCTCCGTGCTCTTTACTGAAGTCTCGTCTTCTCTCTCTCCGCGTTCTTTACTGAAGTCTCGCCCTCTCTCTCTCTCCACGCTCTTTACTGAAGTCTCGCCCTCTCTCTCTCTGCGCTCTTTACTGAAGTCTCGCCCTCTCTCCGCGCTCTTTACTGAAGTCGCGCCCTCTATCTCTCCACCCTCTTTAATGAAGTCTCGCCCTCTCTCTCTCCACGCTCTTTACTGAAGTCTCGTCCTCTCTCTCTCCACGCTCTTTACTGAAGTCTCGCTCTCCCTCTCTCTGCGCTCTTTACTGAAGTCTCGCCCTCCCTCTCTCCGTGCTCTTTACTGAAGTCTCGCCCTCGCTCTCTCCGCACTCTTTACTGAAGTCTCGCCCTCTCTCTCTCCGCGCTATTTACTGATGTCTCGCCCTCTCTCACTCCATGCTCTTTACTGAAGTCTCGCCCTCTCTCTCTCCACGCTCTTTACTGAAGTTTCGCCCTCTCTCTCTCCGCGCTCTATATTGATGTCTCGCCCTCTCGCTCTCCGCGCTCTTTACTGAAGTCTCGCCCTCTCTGCACTCTTTACTGAAGTCTCGCCCTCTCTCTCTCCGTGCTCTTTACTGAAGTCTCGCTCTCACTCTCTCCGCGCTCTTTACTGAAGTCTCGCCCTTTCTCTCTCCGCACTCTTTACTGAAGTCTCGCCCTCTCGCTCTCCGTGCTCTTTACTGAAGTCTCGCCCTCTCTGCACTCTTTACTGAAGTCTCGCCCTCTCTCTCTCCATGCTCTTTGCTGAAGTCTCGCCCTCTCGCTCTCCGCGCTCTTTACTGAAGTCTCGCCCTCTCTCTCTCCGCGCTCTTTACTGAAGTCTCGCCCTCTCGCTCTCCGCGCTCTTTATTGAAGTCTCGCCCTCCCTGCACTCTTTACTGAAGTCTCGCCCTCCCTCTCTCCGTGCTCTTTACTGAAGTCTCGCACTCTCTCTCTCCGCGCTCTTTACTGAAGTCTCGCCCTTTCTCTCTCCGCACTCTTTACTGAAGTCTCGCCCTCTCGCTCTCCGTGCTCTTTACTGAAGTCTCGCCCTCTCTGCACTCTTTACTGAAGTCTCGCCCCCTCTCTCTCCATGCTCTTTGCTGAAGTCTCGCCCTCTCGCTCTCCACGCTCTTTACTGAAGTCTCGCCCTCTCTCTCTCCACCCTCTTTAATGAAGTCTCGCCCTCTCTCTCTCCACGCTCTTTACTGAAGTCTCGTCCTCTCTCTCTCCACGCTCTTTACTGAAGTCTCGCTCTCCCTCTCTCCGCGCTTTTTACTGAAGACTCGCACTCTCTCTTTCCGCGCTCTTTATTGAAGTCTTGCCCTCTCTCTCTCCACGCTCTTTACTGAAGTTTCGCCCTCTCTCTCTCCGCGCTCTATATTGATGTCTCGCCCTCTCGCTCTCCGCGCTCTTTACTGAAGTCTCGCCCTCTCTGCACTCTTTACTGAAGTCTCGCCCTCTCTCTCTCCGTGCTCTTTACTGAAGTCTCGCTCTCACTCTCTCCGCGCTCTTTACTGAAGTCTCGCCCTTTCTCTCTCCGCACTCTTTACTGAAGTCTCGCCCTCTCGCTCTCCGTGCTCTTTACTGAAGTCTCGCCCTCTCTGCACTCTTTACTGAAGTCTCGCCCTCTCTCTCTCCATGCTCTTTGCTGAAGTCTCGCCCTCTCGCTCTCCGCGCTCTTTACTGAAGTCTCGCCCTCTCTGTCTCCGTGCTCTTTACTGAAGTCTCGCCCTCTCGCTCTCCGCGCTCTTTACTGAAGTCTCGCCCTCTCTGCACTCTTTACTGAAGTCTCGCCCTCCCTCTCTCCGTGCTCTTTACTGAAGTCTCGCACTCTCTCTCTCCGCGCTCTTTACTGAAGTCTCGCCCTTTCTCTCTCCGCACTCTTTACTGAAGTCTCGCCCTCTCGCTCTCCGTGCTCTTTACTGATGTCTCGCCCTCTCTTCACTCTTTACTGAAGTCTCGCCCCCTCTCTCTCCATGCTCTTTGCTGAAGTCTCGCCCTCTCGCTCTCCACGCTCTTTACTGAAGTCTCGCCCTCTCTCTCTCCACGCTCTTTACTGATGTCTCGCCCTCTCTACTGAAGTCTCGCCCTCTCTCTGTCCGCGCTCTTTACTGAAGTCTCGCCCTCTCTCTCTCCGCACTCTTTACTGAAGTCTCGCCCTCTCGCTCTCCGCGCTCTTTACTGAAGTCTCGCCCTCTCTGCACTCTTTACTGAAGTCTCGCCCTCCCTCTCTCCGCACTCTTTACTGAAGTCTCGCCCTCTCTCTCTCCGCGCTATTTACTGATGTCTCGCCCTCTCTCACTCCATGCTCTTTACTGAAGTCTCGCCCTCTCACTCTCTCCGTGCTCTTTCCTGAAGTCTCGCCCTCTCTCTCTCCGCGCACTTTACTGAAGTCTCGCCCTCCCTCTCTCCGTGCTCTTTACTGAAGTCTCGCCCTCGCTCTCTCCGCACTCTTTACTGAAGTCTCGCCCTCTCTCTCTCCGCGCTATTTACTGATGTCTCGCCCTCTCTCACTCCATGCTCTTTACTGAAGTCTCGCCCTCTCTCTCTCTCCGTGCTCTTTACTGAAGTCTCGCCCTCTCTCTCTCCGCGCACTTTACTGAAGTCTCGCCCTCTCTCTCTCCGTGCTCTTTACTGAAGTCTCGCCCTCTCTCTCTCCGTGCTCTTTACTGAAGTCTCGTCTTCTCTCTCTCCGCGTTCTTTACTGAAGTCTCGCCCTCTCTCTCTCTCCACGCTCTTTACTGAAGTCTCGCCCTCTCTCTCTCTGCGCTCTTTACTGAAGTCTCGCCCTCTCTCCGCGCTCTTTACTGAAGTCGCGCCCTCTCTCTCTCCACCCTCTTTAATGAAGTCTCGCCCTCTCTCTCTCCACGCTCTTTACTGAAGTCTCGTCCTCTCTCTCTCCACGCTCTTTACTGAAGTCTCGCTCTCCCTCTCTCCGCGCTCTTTACTGAAGACTCGCCCTCTCTCTTTCCGCGCTCTTTACTGAAGTCTTGCCCTCTCTCTCTCCACGCTCTTTACTGAAGTCTCGCCCTCTCTGCACTCTTTACTGAAGTCTCGCCCTCTCTCTCTCCGTGCTCTTTACTGAAGTCTCGCTCTCACTCTCTCCGCGCTCTTTACTGAAGTCTCGCCCTTTCTCTCTCCGCACTCTTTACTGAAGTCTCGCCCTCTCGCTCTCCGTGCTCTTTACTGAAGTCTCGCCCTCTCTGCACTCTTTACTGAAGTCTCGCCCTCTCTCTCTCCATGCTCTTTGCTGAAGTCTCGCCCTCTCGCTCTCCGCGCTCTTTACTGAAGTCTCGCCCTCTCTCTCTCCGCGCTCTTTACTGAAGTCTCGCCCTCTCGCTCTCCGCGCTCTTTACTGAAGTCTCGCCCTCTCTGCACTCTTCACTGAAGTCTCGCCCTCCCTCTCTCCGTGCTCTTTACTGAAGTCTCGCACTCTCTCTCTCCGCGCTCTTTACTGAAGTCTCGCCCTTTCTCTCTCCGCACTCTTTACTGAAGTCTCGCCCTCTCGCTCTCCGTGCTCTTTACTGAAGTCTCGCCCTCTCTGCACTCTTTACTGAAGTCTCGCCCCCTCTCTCTCCATGCTCTTTGCTGAAGTCTCGCCCTCTCGCTCTCCACGCTCTTTACTGAAGTCTCGCCCTCTCTCTCTCCACGCTCTTTACTGATGTCTCGCCCTCTCTACTGAAGTCTCGCCCTCTCTCTGTCCGCGCTCTTTACTGAAGTCTCGCCCTCTCTCTCTCCGCACTCTTTACTGAAGTCTCGCCCTCTCGCTCTCCGCGCTCTTTACTGAAGTCTCGCCCTCTCTGCACTCTTTACTGAAGTCTCGCCCTCCCTCTCTCCGCACTCTTTACTGAAGTCTCGCCCTCTCTCTCTCCGCGCTATTTACTGATGTCTCGCCCTCTCTCACTCCATGCTCTTTACTGAAGTCTCGCCCTCTCACTCTCTCCGTGCTCTTTCCTGAAGTCTCGCCCTCTCTCTCTCCGCGCACTTTACTGAAGTCTCGCCCTCCCTCTCTCCGTGCTCTTTACTGAAGTCTCGCCCTCGCTCTCTCCGCACTCTTTACTGAAGTCTCGCCCTCTCTCTCTCCGCGCTATTTACTGATGTCTCGCCCTCTCTCACTCCATGCTCTTTACTGAAGTCTCGCCCTCTCTCTCTCTCCGTGCTCTTTACTGAAGTCTCGCCCTCTCTCTCTCCGCGCACTTTACTGAAGTCTCGCCCTCTCTCTCTCCGTGCTCTTTACTGAAGTCTCGCCCTCTCTCTCTCCGTGCTCTTTACTGAAGTCTCGTCTTCTCTCTCTCCGCGTTCTTTACTGAAGTCTCGCCCTCTCTCTCTCTCCACGCTCTTTACTGAAGTCTCGCCCTCTCTCTCTCTGCGCTCTTTACTGAAGTCTCGCTCTCCCTCTCTCCGCGCTCTTTACTGAAGACTCGCCCTCTCTCTTTCCGCGCTCTTTACTGAAGTCTTGCCCTCTCTCTCTCCACGCTCTTTACTGAAGTCTCGCCCTCTCTGCACTCTTTACTGAAGTCTCGCCCTCTCTCTCTCCGTGCTCTTTACTGAAGTCTCGCTCTCACTCTCTCCGCGCTCTTTACTGAAGTCTCGCCTTTCTCTCTCCGCACTCTTTACTGAAGTCTCGCCCTCTCGCTCTCCGTGCTCTTTACTGAAGTCTCGCCCTCTCTGCACTCTTTACTGAAGTCTCGCCCTCTCTCTCTCCATGCTCTTTGCTGAAGTCTCGCCCTCTCGCTCTCCGCGCTCTTTACTGAAGTCTCGCCCTCTCTCTCTCCGCGCTCTTTACTGAAGTCTCGCCCTCTCGCTCTCCGCGCTCTTTACTGAAGTCTCGCCCTCTCTGCACTCTTTACTGAAGTCTCGCCCTCCCTCTCTCCGTGCTCTTTACTGAAGTCTCGCACTCTCTCTCTCCGCGCTCTTTACTGAAGTCTCGCCCTTTCTCTCTCCGCACTCTTTACTGAAGTCTCGCCCTCTCGCTCTCCGTGCTCTTTACTGAAGTCTCGCCCTCTCTGCACTCTTTACTGAAGTCTCGCCCCCTCTCTCTCCATGCTCTTTGCTGAAGTCTCGCCCTCTCGCTCTCCACGCTCTTTACTGAAGTCTCGCCCTCTCTCTCTCCACCCTCTTTAATGAAGTCTCGCCCTCTCTCTCTCCACGCTCTTTACTGAAGTCTCGTGCTCTCTCTCTCCACGCTCTTTACTGAAGTCTCGCTACCCTCTCTCCGCGCACTTTACTGAAGACTCGCCCTCTCTCTTTCCGCGCTCTTTATTGAAGTCTTGCCCTCTCTGTCTCCACGCTCTTTACTGAAGTTTCGCCCTCTCTCTCTCCGCGCTCTATATTGATGTCTCGCCCTCTCGCTCTCCGCGCTCTTTACTGAAGTCTCGCCCTCTCTGCACTCTTTACTGAAGTCTCGCCCTCTCTCTCTCCGTGCTCTTTACTGAAGTCTCGCTCTCACTCTCTCCGCGCTCTTTACTGAAGTCTCGCCCTTTCTCTCTCCGCACTCTTTACTGAAGTCTCGCCCTCTCGCTCTCCGTGCTCTTTACTGAAGTCTCGCCCTCTCTGCACTCTTTACTGAAGTCTCGCCCTCTCTCTCTCCATGCTCTTTGCTGAAGTCTCGCCCTCTCGCTCTCCGCGCTCTTTACTGAAGTCTCGCCCTCTCTCTCTCCGCGCTCTTTACTGAAGTCTCGCCCTCTCGCTCTCCGCGCTCTTTACTGAAGTCTCGCCCTCTCTGCACTCTTTACTGAAGTCTCGCCCTCCCTCTCTCCGTGCTCTTTACTGAAGTCTCGCACTCTCTCTCTCCGCGCTCTTTACTGAAGTCTCGCCCTTTCTCTCTCCGCACTCTTTACTGAAGTCTCGCCCTCTCGCTCTCCGTGCTCTTTACTGAAGTCTCGACCTCTCTGCACTCTTTACTGAAGTCTCGCCCCCTCTCTCTCCATGCTCTTTGCTGAAGTCTCGCCCTCTCGCTCTCCACGCTCTTTACTGAAGTCTCGCCCTCTCTCTCTCCACGCTCTTTACTGATGTCTCGCCCTCTCTACTGAAGTCTCGCCCTCTCTCTGTCCGCGCTCTTTACTGAAGTCTCGCCCTCTCTCTCTCCGCACTCTTTACTGAAGTCTCGCCCTCTCGCTCTCCGCGCTCTTTACTGAAGTCTCGCCCTCTCTGCACTCTTTACTGAAGTCTCGCCCTCCCTCTCTCCGTGCTCTTTACTGAAGTCTCACCCTCGCTCTCTCCGCACTCTTTACTGAAGTCTCGCCCTCTCTCTCTCCGCGCTATTTACTGATGTCTCGCCCTCTCTCACTCCATGCTCTTTACTGAAGTCTCGTCCTCTCTCTCTCCACGCTCTTTACTGAAGTCTCGTTCTCCCTCTCTCCGCGCTCTTTACTGAAGACTCGCCCTCTCTCTTTCCGCGCTCTTTACTGAAGTCTTGCCCTCTCTCTCTCCACGCGCTTTACTGAAGTTTCGCCCTCTCTCTCTCCGCGCTCTATATTGATGTCTCGCCCTCTCGCTCTCCGCGCTCTTTACTGAAGTCTCGCCCTCTCTGCACTCTTTACTGAAGTCTCGCCCTCTCTCTCTCCGTGCTCTTTACTGAAGTCTCGCTCTCTCTCTCTCCGCGCTCTTTACTGAAGTCTCGCCCTTTCTCTCTCCGCACTCTTTACTGAAGTCTCGCCCTCTCGCTCTCCGTGCTCTTTACTGAAGTCTCGCCCTCTCTGCACTCTTTACTGAAGTCTCGCCCTCTCTCTCTCCATTCTCTTTGCTGAAGTCTCGCCCTCTCGCTCTCCGCGCTCTTTACTGAAGTCTCGCCCTCTCTCTCTCCGCGCTCTTTACTGAAGTCTCGCCCTCTCGCTCTCCGCGCTCTTTACTGAAGTCTCGCCCTCTCTGCACTCTTTACTGAAGTCTCGCCCTCCCTCTCTCCGTGCTCTTTACTGAAGTCTCGCCCTCTCGCTCTCCGCGCTCTTTACTGAAGTCTCGCCCTCTCTGCACTCTTTACTGAAGTCTCGCCCTCCCTCTCTCCGTGCTCTTTACTGAAGTCTCGCCCTCGCTCTCTCCGCACTCTTTACTGAAGTCGCGCCCTCTCTCTCTCCGCGCTATTTACTGATGTCTCGCCCTCTCTCACGCCATGCTCTTTACTGAAGTCTCGCCCTCTCTCTCTCTCCGTGCTCTTTACTGAAGTCGCGCCCTCTCGCTCTCCGCGCTCTTTACTGAAGTCTCACCCTCTCTCCGCGCTCTTTACTGAAGTCTCGCCCTCTCTCTCTCCACCCTCTTTACTGAAGTGTAGCCCTCTCTCTCTCCACGCTCTTTACTGAAGTCTCGCCCTCTCTCTCTCCGTGCTCTTTACAGAAGTCGCGCCCTCTCGCTCTCCGCGCTCTTTACTGAAGTCTCACCCTCTCTCCGCGCTCTTTACTGAAGTCTCGCCCTCTCTCTCTCCACCCTCTTTACTGAAGTCTCGCCCTCTCTCTCTCCACGCTCTTTACTGAAGTCTCGCCCTCTCTCTCTCCGCACTCTTTACTGAAGTCTCGCCCTCTCGCTCTCCGCGCTCTTTACTGAAGTCTCGCCCTCTCTGCACTCTTTACTGAAGTCTCGCCCTCCCTCTCTCCGTGCTCTTTACTGAAGTCTCGCCCTCGCTCTCTCCGCACTCTTTTCTGAAGTCTCGCCCTCTCTCTCTCCGCGCTATTTACTGATGTCTCGCCCTCTCTCACGCCATGCTCTTTACTGAAGTCTCGCCCTCTCTCTCTCTCCGTGCTCTTTACTGAAGTCTCGCCCTCTCTCTCTCCGCGCACTTTACTGAAGTCTCGCCCTCTCTCTCTCCGTGCTCTTTACTGAAGTCTCGCCCTCTCTCTCTCCGTGCTCTTTACTGAAGTCTCGTCTTCTCTCTCTCCGCGTTCTTTACTGAAGTCTCGCCCTCTCTCTCTCTCCACGCTCTTTACTGAAGTCTCGCCCTCTCTCTCTCTGCGCTCTTTACTGAAGTCTCACCCTCTCTCCGCGCTCTTTACTGAAGTCTCGCCCTCTCTGCACTCTTTACTGAAGTCTCGCCCTCTCTCTCTCCGTGCTCTTTACTGAAGTCTCGCTCTCTCTCTCTCCGCGCTCTTTACTGAAGTCTCGCCCTCTCGCTCTCCGCGCTCTTTACTGAAGTCTCGCCCTCTCTGCACTCTTTACTGAAGTCTCGCCCTCTCTCTCTCCGCGCTCTTTACTGAAGTCTCGCCCTCTCGCTCTCCGCGCTCTTTACTGAAGTCTCGCCCTCTCTGCACTCTTTACTGAAGTCTCGCCCTCCCTCTCTCCGTGCTCTTTACTGAAGTCTCGCCCTCTCGCTCTCCGCGCTCTTTACTGAAGTCTCGCCCTCTCTGCACTCTATACTGAAGTATCGCCCTCTCTCTCTCCATGCTCTTTGCTGAAGTCTCGCCCTCTCGCTCTCCGCGCTCTTTACTGAAGTCTCGCCCTCTCTCTCTCCGCGCTCTTTACTGAAGTCTCGCCCTCTCTCTCTCCGCGCTCTTTATTGAAGTCTCGCCCTCTCTCTCTCCGCGCTCTTTACTGAATTCTCGCCCTCTGTCTCTCCGCACTCTTTACAGAAGTCGCGCCCTCTCGCTCTCCGCGCTCTTTACTGAAGTCTCACCCTCTCTCCGCGCTCTTTACTGAAGTCTCGCCCACTCTCTCTCCACCCTCTTTACTGAAGTCTCGCCCTCTCTCTCTCCACGCTCTTTACTGAAGTCTCGCCCTCTCTCTCTCCACGCTCTTTACTGAAGTCTCGCCCTCTCTCTCTCCGCACTCTTTATTGAAGTCTTGCCCTCTCGCTCTCCGCGCTTTTTACTGAAGTCTCGCCCTCTCTGCACTCTTTACTGAAGTCTCGCCCTCTCTCTCTCCGTGCTCTTTACTGAAGTCTCGCTCTCTCTCTCTCCGCGTTCTTTACAGAAGTCTCGCACTTTCTCTCTCCGCACTCTTTACTGAAGTCTCGCCCTCTTACTCTCCGCGTTCTTTACTGAAGTTTCGCCCTCTCGCTCTCCGCGTTCTTTACTGAAGTTTCGCCCTCTCTGCACTCTTTACTGAAGTCTCGCCCTCTCTCTCTCCGTGCTCTTTACTGAAGTCTCGCTCTCTCTCTCTCCGCGCGCTTTACTGAAGTCTCGCCCTCTCGCTCTCCGCGCTCTTTACTGAAGTCTCGCCCTCTCTCTCCGTGCTCTTTACTGAAGTCTCGCCCTCTCGCTCTCCGCGCTCTTTACTGAAGTCTCGCCCTCTATCTCTCCGTGCTCTTTACTGATGTCTCGCCCTCTCTCTCTCCGTGCTCTTTACTGAAGTCTCGCCCTCTCTCTCTCCGTGCTCTTTACTGAAGTCTCGCCCTCACTCTCTCCGCGCTCTTTACTGAAGTCCTGCCCTCTCTCTCTCCATGCTCTTTACTGATGTCTCGCCCTCTCTCTCTCCATGCTCTTTACTGAAGTCTCGCCCTCTCTCTCTCCACGCTCTTTACTGAAGACTCGCCCTCTCTCTCTCCGCGCTCTTTACTGAAGTCTCGCCCTCTCTCTCCGTGCTCTTTACTGTAGTATCGCCCTCTCTCTCTCCGTGCTCTTTACTTAAGTCTCGTCCTCTCTCTCTCCGTATTCTTTACTGAAGTCTCGCCCTCTCTCTCTCCACGCTCTTTACTAAAGTCTCGCCCTCTCTCTCTCCGCGCTCTTTTCTGAAGTCTCGCCCTCTCTCTCTCCGCGCTCTTTACTGAAGTCTCACCCTCTCTCCGCGCTGTTTACTGAAGTCTCGCCCTCTCTCTCCATGCTCTTTAGAAGTCTCGCCCTCTCTCTCTCCACGCTCTTTCCTGAAGTCTCGCCCTCTCTCTCTCCACGCTCTTTACTGAAGTCTCGCTCTCCCTCTCTCCGCGCTCTTTACTGAAGTCTCGCCCTCTCTCTCTCCGCGCTCTTTACTGAAGTCTCGCCCTCTGTCTCTCCGCACTCTTTACTGAAGTCTCGCCCTCTCGCTCTCCGCGCTCTTTACTGAAGTCTCGCCCTCTCTGCACTCTTTACTGAAGTCTCGCCCTCTCTCTCTCCGCGCTCTTTACTGAAGTATCGCCCTCTCTCTCTCCGCACTCTTTACTGAAGTCTTGCCCTCTCGCTCCCGCGCTCTTTACTGAAGTCTCGCCCTCTCTGCACTCTTTACTGAAGTCTCGCCCTCTCTCTCTCCGTGCTCTTTTCTGAAGTCTCGCTCTCTCTCTCTCTCCGCGCTCTTTACTGAGGTCTCGCCCTCTCTCTCTCCACACTCTTTACTGAAGTCTCCCCCTCTCGCTCTCCGTGCTCTTTACTGAAGTCTCGCCCTCTCTCTCTCTGCACTCTTTACTGAAGACTCGCCCTCTCTCTCTCCATGCTCTTTACTGAAGTCTCGCCCTCTCTCTCTCGCCTTGCTCTTTACTGAAGTCTCGCCCTCGCTCTCTCCGCGCTCTATACTGAAGTCTCGCCCTCTCTCTCTCCGTGCTCTTTTGTGAAGTCTCGTCTTCTCTCTGTCCGCGTTCTTTACTGAAGTCTCGCCCTCTCTCTCTCTCCACGCTCTTTACTGAAGTCTCGCCCTCTCTCACTCCGCGCTCTTTACTGAAGTCTCACCCTCTCTCCGCTCTCTTTACTGAAGTCTCGCCCTCTCTCTCTCCACCCTCTTTTCTGAAGTCTCGCCCTCTCTCTCTCTGCGCTCTTTACTCAAGTCTCGCCCTCTCTCTGTCCACGTTCTTTACTGAAGTCTCGCTCTCCCTCTCTCCGCGCTCTTTACTGAAGACTCGCCCTCTCTCTCTCCACGCTCTTTACTGAAGTCTCGCCCTCTCTCTCTCCGCACTCTTTACTGAAGTCTCGCCCTCTCGCTCTCCGCGCTCTTTACTGAAGTCTCGCCCTCTCTCTCTCCACGCTCTTTACTGAAGTCTCGCCCTCTCTCTCTCCGCAATCTTTATTGAAGTCTCGCCATCTCGCTCTCCGCGCTCTTTACTGAGGTCTCGCCCTCTCTGCACTCTTTACTGAGGTCTCGCCCTCTCTCTCTCCGTGCTCTTTCCTGAAGTCTCGCTCTCTCTCTCTCCGCGCTCTATACTGTAGTCTCGCCCTTCCACTCTCCGCACTCTTTACTGAAGTCTCGCCCTCTCGCTCTCCGCGCTCTTTACTGAAGTCTCGCGCTCTCTGCACTCTTTACTGAAGTCTCGCCCTCTCTCTCTCCGCGCTCTTTGCTGAAGTCTCGCCCTCTCGCTCTCCACTGAAGTCTCGCCCTCTCTCTCTCCGCGCTCTTTACTGAAGTCTCGCCCTCTCTCTCTCCGCGCTCTCTTCTGAAGTCTCGCCCTCTCGCTCTCAGAGCTCTTTACTGAAGTCTCGCCCTATCTCTTTCCGCGCTCTTTACTGAAGTCTCGCCCTCTCACTCTCCGCGCTCTTTACTGAAGTCTCGCCCTCTCTCTCTCTGCACTCTTTACTGAAGACTCGCCCTCTCGCTCTCCATGCTCTTTACTGAAGTCTCGCCCTCTCTCTCTCGCCTTGCTCTTTACTGAAGTCTCGCCCTCTCTCTCTCCGTGCTCTTTACTGAAGTATCGCCCTCTCTCCGTGCTCTTTACTGAAGTCTCGTCTTCTCTCTCTCCGTGTTCTTTACTGAAGTCTCGCCCTCTCTCTCTCCACGCTCTTTACTGAAGTCTCGCCCTCTCTCTCTCCACCCTCTTTACTGATGTCTCGCCCTCTCTACTGAAGTCTCGCCCTCTCTCTGTCCGCGCTCTTTACTGAAGTCTCGCCCTCTCTCTCTCCGCACTCTTTACTGAAGTCTCGCCCTCTCGCTCTCCGCGCTCTTTACTGAAGTCTCGCCCTCTCTGCACTCTTTACTGAAGTCTCGCCCTCCCTCTCTCCGTGCTCTTTACTGAAGTCTCGCCCTCGCTCTCTCCGCACTCTTTACTGAAGTCTCGCCCTCTCTCTCTCCGCGCTATTTACTGATGTCTCGCCCTCTCTCACTCCATGCTCTTTACTGAAGTCTCGCCCTCTCTCTCTCTCCGTGCTCTTTACTGAAGTCTCGCCCTCTCTCTCTCCGCGCACTTTACTGAAGTCTCGCCCTCTCTCTCTCCGTGCTCTTTACTGAAGTCTCGCCCTCTCTCTCTCCGTGCTCTTTACTGAAGTCTCGTCTTCTCTCTCTCCGCGTTCTTTACTGAAGTCTCGCCCTCTCTCTCTCTCCACGCTCTTTACTGAAGTCTCGCCCTCTCTCTCTCTGCGCTCTTTACTGAAGTCTCACCCTCTCTCCGCGCTCTTTACTGAAGTCGCGCCCTCTCTCTCTCCACCCTCTTTAATGAAGTCTCGCCCTCTCTCTCTCCACGCTCTTTACTGAAGTCTCGTCCTCTCTCTGTCCACGCTCTTTACTGAAGTCTCGCTCTCCCTCTCTCCGCGCTCTTTACTGAAGACTCGCCCTCTCTCTTTCTGCGCTCTTTACTGAAGTCTTGCCCTCTCTCTCTCCACGCTCTTTACTGAAGTTTCGCCCTCTCTCTCTCCGCGCTCTATATTGATGTCTCGCCCTCTCGCTCTCCGCGCTCTTTACTGAAGTCTCGCCCTCTCTGCACTCTTTACTGAAGTCTCGCCCTCTCTCTCTCCGTGCTCTTTACTGAAGTCTCGCTCTCTCTCTCTCCGCGCTCTTTACTGAAGTCTCGCCCTTTCTCTCTCCGCACTCTTTACTGAAGTCTCGCCCTCTCGCTCTCCGTGCTCTTTACTGAAGTCTCGCCCTCTCTGCACTCTTTACTGAAGTCTCGCCCTCTCTCTCTCCATGCTCTTTGCTGAAGTCTCGCCCTCTCGCTCTCCGCGCTCTTTACTGAAGTCTCGCCCTCTCTCTCTCCGCGCTCTTTACTGAAGTCTCGCCCTCTCGCTCTCCGCGCTCTTTACTGAAGTCTCGCCCTCTCTGCACTCTTTACTGAAGTCTCGCCCTCCCTTTCTCCGTGCTCTTTACTGAAGTCTCGCTCTCTCTCTCTCCGCGCTCTTTACTGAAGTCTCGCCCTCTCGCTCTCCGCGCTCTTTACTGAAGTCTCGCCCTCTCTCTCTCCACGCTCTTTACTGAAGTCTCGCCCTCTCTCTCTCCGCAATCTTTATTGAAGTCTCGCCATCTCGCTCTCCGCGCTCTTTACTGAAGTCTCGCCCTCTCTGCACTCTTTACTGATGTCTCGCCCTCTCTCTCTCCGTGCTCTTTCCTGAAGTCTCGCTCTCTCTCTCTCCGCGCTCTATACTGTAGTCTCGCCCTTCCACTCTCCGCACTCTTTACTGAAGTCTCGCCCTCTCGCTCTCCGCGCTCTTTACTCAAGTCTCGCGCTCTCTGCACTCTTTACTGAAGTCTCGCCCTCTCTCTCTCCGCGCTCTTTACTGAAGTCTCGCCCTCTCTCTCTCCGCGCTCTCTTCTGAAGTCTCGCCCTCTCGCTCTCAGAGCTCTTTACTGAAGTCTCGCCCTATCTCTTTCCGCGCTCTTTACTGAAGTCTCGCCCTCTCACTCTCCGCGCTCTTTACTGAAGTCTCGCCCTCTCTCTCTCTGCACTCTTTACTGAAGACTCGCCCTCTCGCTCTCCATGCTCTTTACTGAAGTCTCGCCCTCTCTCTCTCGCCTTGCTCTTTACTGAAGTCTCGCCCTCTCTCTCTCCGTGCTCTTTACTGAAGTATCGCCCTCTCTCCGTGCTCTTTACTGAAGTCTCGTCTTCTCTCTCTCCGTGTTCTTTACTGAAGTCTCGCCCTCTCTCTCTCCACGCTCTTTACTGAAGTCTCGCCCTCTCTCTCTCCACGCTCTTTACTGATGTCTCGCCCTCTCTACTGAAGTCTCGCCCTCTCTCTGTCCGCGCTCTTTACTGAAGTCTCGCCCTCTCTCTCTCCGCACTCTTTACTGAAGTCTCGCCCTCTCGCTCTCCGCGCTCTTTACTGAAGTCTCGCCCTCTCTGCACTCTTTACTGAAGTCTCGCCCTCCCTCTCTCCGTGCTCTTTACTGAAGTCTCGCCCTCGCTCTCTCCGCACTCTTTACTGAAGTCTCGCCCTCTCTCTCTCCGCGCTATTTACTGATGTCTCGCCCTCTCTCACTCCATGCTCTTTACTGAAGTCTCGCCCTCTCTCTCTCTCCGTGCTCTTTACTGAAGTCTCGCCCTCTCTCTCTCCTCGCACTTTACTGAAGTCTCGCCCTCTCTCTCTCCGTGATCTTTACTGAAGTCTCGCCCTCTCTCTCTCCGTGCTCTTTACTGAAGTCTCGTCTTCTCTCTCTCCGCGTTCTTTACTGAAGTCTCGCCCTCTCTCTCTCTCCACGCTCTTTACTGAAGTCTCGCCCTCTCTCTCTCTGCGCTCTTTACTGAAGTCTCACCCTCTCTCCGCGCTCTTTACTGAAGTCGCGCCCTCTCTCTCTCCACCCTCTTTAATGAAGTCTCGCCCTCTCTCTCTCCACGCTCTTTACTGAAGTCTCGTCCTCTCTCTCTCCACGCTCTTTACTGAAGTCTCGCTCTCCCTCTCTCCGCGCTCTTTACTGAAGACTCGCCCTCTCTCTTTCCGCGCTCTTTACTGAAGTCTTGCCCTCTCTCTCTCCACGCTCTTTACTGAAGTTTCGCCCTCTCTCTCTCCGCGCTCTATATTGATGTCTCGCCCTCTCGCTCTCCGCGCTCTTTACTGAAGTCTCGCCCTCTCTGCACTCTTTACTGAAGTCTCGCCCTCTCTCTCTCCGTGCTCTTTACTGAAGTCTCGCTCTCTCTCTCTCCGCGCTCTTTACTGAAGTCTCGCCCTTTCTCTCTCCGCACTCTTTACTGAAGTCTCGCCCTCTCGCTCTCCGTGCTCTTTACTGAAGTCTCGCCCTCTCTGCACTCTTTACTGAAGTCTCGCCCTCTCTCTCTCCATGCTCTTTGCTGAAGTCTCGCCCTCTCGCTCTCTGCGCTCTTTACTGAAGTCTCGCCCTCTCTCTCTCCGCGCTCTTTACTGAAGTCTCGCCCTCTCGCTCTCCGCGCTCTTTACTGAAGTCTCGCCCTCTCTGCACTCTTTACTGAAGTCTCGCCCTCCCTTTCTCCGTGCTCTTTACTGAAGTCTCGCTCTCTCTCTCTCCGCGCTCTTTACTGAAGTCTCGCCCTTTCTCTCTCCGCACTCTTTACTGAAGTCTCGCCCTCTCGCTCTCCGTGCTCTTTACTGAAGTCTCGCCCTCTCTGCACTCTTTACTGAAGTCTCGCCCTCTCTCTCTCCATGCTCTTTGCTGAAGTCTCGCCCTCTCGCTCTCCACGCTCTTTACTGAAGTCTCGCCCTCTCTCTCTCCACGATCTTTACTGATGTCTCGCCCTCTCTACTGAAGTCTCGCCCTCTCTCTGTCCGCGCTCTTTACTGAAGTCTCGCCCTCTCTCTCTCCGCACTCTTTACTGAAGTCTCGCCCTCTCGCTCTCCGCGCTCTTTACTGAAGTCTCGCCCTCTCTGCACTCTTTACTGAAGTCTCGCCCTCCCTCTCTCCGTGCTCTTTACTGAAGTCTCACCCTCGCTCTCTCCGCACTCTTTACTGAAGTCTCGCCCTCTCTCTCTCCGCGCTATTTACTGATGTCTCGCCCTCTCTCACTCCATGCTCTTTACTTAAGTCTCGCCCTCTCTCTCTCTCCGTGCTCTTTCCTGAAGTCTCGCCCTCTCTCTCTCCGCGCACTTTACTGAAGTCTCGCCCTCTCTCTCTCCGTGCTCTTTACTGAAGTCTCGCCCTCTCTCTCTCCATGCTCTTTACTGAAGTCTCGTCTTCTCTCTCTCCGCGTTCTTTACTGAAGTCTCGCCCTCTCTCTCTCTGCGCTCTTTACTGAAGTCTCACCCTCTCTCCGCGCTCTTTACTGAAGTCGCGCCCTCTCTCTCTCCACCCTCTTTACTGAAGTCTCGCCCTCTCTCTCTCCACGCTCTTTACTGAAGTCTCGTCCTCTCTCTCTCCACGCTCTTTACTGAAGTCTCGCTCTCCTTCTCTCCGCGCTCTTTACTGAAGACTCGCCCTCTCTCTTTCCGCGCTCTTTACTGAAGTCTTGCCCTCTCTCTCTCCACGCGCTTTACTGAAGTTTCGCCCTCTCTCTCTCCGCGCTCTATATTGATGTCTCGCCCTCTCGCTCTCCGCGCTCTTTACTGAAGTCTCGCCCTCTCTGCACTCTTTACTGAAGTCTCGCCCTCTCTCTCTCCGTGCTCTTTACTGAAGTCTCGCTCTCTCTCTCTCCGCGCTCTTTACTGAAGTCTCACCCTTTCTCTCTCCGCACTCTTTACTGAAGTCTCGCCCTCTCGCTCTCCGTGCTCTTTACTGAAGTCTCGCCCTCTCTGCACTCTTTACTGAAGTCTCGCCCTCTCTCTCTCCATGCTCTTTGCTGAAGTCTCGCCCTCTCGCTCTCCGAGCTCTTTACTGAAGTCTCGCCCTCTCTCTCTCCGCGCTCTTTACTGAAGTCTCGCCCTCTCGCTCTCCGCGCTCTTTACTGAAGTCTCGCCCTCTCTGCACTCTATACTGAAGTCTCGCCCTCCCTCTCTCCGTGCTCTTTACTGAAGTCTCGCCCTCGCTCTCTCCGCACTCTTTACTGAAGTCTCGCCCTCTCTCTCTCCGCGCTATTTACTGATGTCTCGCCCTCTCTCACGCCATGCTCTTTACTGAAGTCTCGCCCTCTCTCTCTCTCCGTGCTCTTTACTGAAGTCTCGCCCTCTCTCTCTCCGCGCACTTTACTGAAGTCTCGCCCTCTCTCTCTCCGTGCTCTTTACTGAAGTCTCGCCCTCTCTCTCTCCGTGCTCTTTACTGAAGTCTCGTCTTCTCTCTCTCCGCGTTCTTTACTGAAGTCTCGCACTCTCTCTCTCTCCACGCTCTTTACTGAAGTCTCGCCCTCTCTCTCTCTGCGCTCTTTACTGAAGTCTCACCCTCTCTCCGCGCTCTTTACTGAAGTCGCGCCCTCTCTCTCTCCACCCTCTTTAATGAAGTCTCGCCCTCTCTCTCTCCACGCTCTTTACTGAAGTCTCGTCCTCTCTCTCTCCACGCTCTTTACTGAAGTCTCGCTCTCCCTCTCTCCGCGCTCTTTACTGAAGACTCGCCCTCTCGCTCTCCGCGCTCTTTACTGAAGTCTTGCCCTCTCTCTCTCCACGCTCTTTACTGAAGTTTCGCCCTCTCTCTCTCCGCGCTGTATATTGATGTCTCGCCCTCTCGCTCTCCGCGCTCTTTACTGAAGTCTCGCCCTCTCTGCACTCTTTACTGAAGTCTCGCCCTCTCTCTCTCCGCGCTCTTTACTGTAGTCTCGCCCTTTCTCTCTCCGCACTCTTTACTGAAGTCTCGCCCTCTCGCTCTCCGTGCTCTTTACTGAAGTCTCGCCCTCTCTGCACTCTTTACTGAAGTCTCGCCCTCTCTCTCTCCATGCTCTTTGCTGAAGTCTCGCCCTCTCGCTCTCCACGCTCTTTACTGAAGTCTCGCCCTCTCTCTCTCCACGCTCTTTACTGATGTCTCGCCCTCTCTACTGAAGTCTCGCCCTCTCTCTGTCCGCGCTCTTTACTGAAGTCTCGCCCTCTCTCTCTCCGCACTCTTTCCTGAAGTCTCGCCCTCTCGCTCTCCGCGCTCTTTACTGAAGTCTCGCCCTCTCTGCACTCTTTACTGAAGTCTCGCCCTCCCTCTCTCCGTGCTCTTTACTGAAGTCTCACCCTCGCTCTCTCCGCACTCTTTACTGAAGTCTCGCCCTCTCTCTCTCCGCGCTATTTACTGATGTCTCGCCCTCTCTCACTCCATGCTCTTTACTGAAGTCTCGCCCTCTCTCTCTCTCCGTGCTCTTTCCTGAAGTCTCGCCCTCTCTCTCTCCGCGCACTTTACTGAAGTCTCACCCTCTCTCTCTCTCCACGCTCTTTACTGAAGTCTCGCCCTCTCTCTCTCTGCGCTCTTTACTGAAGTCTCACCCTCTCTCCACGCTCTTTACTGAAGTCGCGCCCTCTCTCTCTCCACCCTCTTTACTGAAGTCTCGCCCTCTCTCTCTCCACGCTCTTTACTGAAGTCTCGTCCTCTCTCTCTCCACGCTCTTTACTGAAGTCTCGCTCTCCCTCTCTCCGCGCTCTTTACTGAAGACTCGCCCTCTCTCTTTCCGCGCTCTTTACTGAAGTCTTGCCCTCTCTCTCTCCACGCGCTTTACTGAAGTTTCGCCCTCTCTCTCTCCGCGCTCTATATTGATGTCTCGCCCTCTCGCTCTCCGCGCTCTTTACTGAAGTCTCGCCCTCTCTGCACTCTTTACTGAAGTCTCGCCCTCTCTCTCTCCGTGCTCTTTACTGAAGTCTCGCTCTCTCTCTCTCCGCGCTCTTTACTGAAGTCTCGCCCTTTCTCTCTCCGCACTCTTTACTGAAGTCTCGCCCTCTCGCTCTCCGTGCTCTTTACTGAAGTCTCGCCCTCTCTGCACTCTTTACTGAAGTCTCGCCCTCTCTCTCTCCATGCTCTTTGCTGAAGTCTCGCCCTCTCGCTCTCCGAGCTCTTTACTGAAGTCTCGCCCTCTCTCTCTCCGCGCTCTTTACTGAAGTCTCGCCCTCTCGCTCTCCGCGCTCTTTACTGAAGTCTCGCCCTCTCTGCACTCTTTACTGAAGTCTCGCCCTCCCTCTCTCCGTGCTCTTTACTGAAGTCTCGCCCTCGCTCTCTCCGCACTCTTTACTGAAGTCTCGCCCTCTCTCTCTCCGCGCTATTTACTGATGTCTCGCCCTCTCTCACGCCATGCTCTTTACTGAAGTCTCGCCCTCTCTCTCTCTCCGTGCTCTTTACTGAAGTCTCGCCCTCTCTCTCTCCGCGCACTTTACTGAAGTCTCGCCCTCTCTCTCTCCGTGCTCTTTACTGAAGTCTCGCCCTCTCTCTCTCCGTGCTCTTTACTGAAGTCTCGTCTTCTCTCTCTCCGCGTTCTTTACTGAAGTCTCGCCCTCTCTCTCTCTCCACGCTCTTTACTGAAGTCTCGCCCTCTCTCTCTCTGCGCTCTTTACTGAAGTCTCACCCTCTCTCCGCGCTCTTTACTGAAGTCGCGCCCTCTCTCTCTCCACCCTCTTTAATGAAGTCTCGCCCTCTCTCTCTCCACGCTCTTTACTGAAGTCTCGTCCTCTCTCTCTCCACGCTCTTTACTGAAGTCTCGCTCTCCCTCTCTCCGCGCTCTTTACTGAAGACTCGCCCTCTCTCTTTCCGCGCTCTTTACTGAAGTCTTGCCCTCTCTCTCTCCACGCTCTTTACTGACGTTTCGCCCTCTCTATCTCCGCGCTCTATATTGATGTCTCGCCCTCTCGCTCTCCGCGCTCTTTACTGAAGTCTCGCCCTCTCTGCACTCTTTACTGAAGTCTCGCCCTCTCTCTCTCCGTGCTCTTTACTGAAGTCTCGCTCTCTCTCTCTCCGCGCTCTTTACTGAAGTCTCGCCCTTTCTCTCTCCGCACTCTTTACTGAAGTCTCGCCCTCTCGCTCTCCGTGCTCTTTACTGAAGTCTCGCCCTCTCTGCACTCTTTACTGAAGTCTCGCCCTCTCTCTCTCCATGCTCTTTGCTGAAGTCTCGCCCTCTCGCTCTCCGCGCTCTTTACTGAAGTCTCGCCCTCTCTCTCTCCGCGCTCTTTACTGAAGTCTCGCCCTCTCGCTCTCCGCGCTCTTTACTGAAGTCTCGCCCTCTCTGCACTCTTTACTGAAGTCTCGCCCTCCCTCTCTCCGTGCTCTTTACTGAAGTCTCGCTCTCTCTCTCTCCGCGCTCTTTACTGAAGTCTCGCCCTTTCTCTCTCCGCACTCTTTACTGAAGTCTCGCCCTCTCGCTCTCCGTGCTCTTTACTGAAGTCTCGCCCTCTCTGCACTCTTTACTGAAGTCTCGCCCTCTCTCTCTCCATGCTCTTTGCTGAAGTCTCGCCCTCTCGCTCTCCACGCTCTTTACTGAAGTCTCGCCCTCTCTCTCTCCACGCTCTTTACTGATGTCTCGCCCTCTATCCTGAAGTCTCGCCCTCTCTCTGTCCGCGCTCTTTACTGAAGTCTCGCCCTCTCTCTCTCCGCACTCTTTACTGAAGTCTCGCCCTCTCGCTCTCCGCGCTCTTTACTGAAGTCTCGCCCTCTCTGCACTCTTTACTGAAGTCTCGCCCTCCCTCTCTCCGTTCTCTTTACTGAAGTCTCACCCTCGCTCTCTCCGCACTCTTTACTGAAGTCTCGCCCTCTCTCTCTCCGCGCTATTTACTGATGTCTCGCCCTCTCTCACTCCATGCTCTTTACTGAAATCTCGCCCTCTCTCTCTCTCCGTGCTCTTTCCTGAAGTCTCGCCCTCTCTCTCTCCGCGCACTTTACTGAAGTCTCGCCCTCTCTCTCTCCGTGCTCTTTACTGAAGTCTCGCCCTCTCTCTCTCCGTGCTCTTTACTGAAGTCTCGTCTTCTCTCTCTCCGCGTTCTTTACTGAAGTCTCGCCCTCTCTCTCTCTCCACGCTCTTTACTGAAGTCTCGCCCTCTCTCTCTCTGCGCTCTTTACTGAGGTCTCACCCTCTCTCCGCGCTCTTTACTGAAGTCGCGCCCTCTCTCTCTCCACCCTCTTTACTGAAGTCTCGCCCTCTCTCTCTCCACGCTCTTTACTGAAGTCTCGTCCTCTCTCTCTCCACGCTCTTTACTGAAGTGTCGCTCTCCCTCTCTCCGCGCTCTTTACTGAAGACTCGCCCTCTCTCTTTCCGCGCTCTTTACTGAAGTCTTGCCCTCTCTCTTTCCGCGCTCTTTACTGAAGTCTTGCCCTCTCTCTCTCCGCGCTCTTTACTGAAGTCGCGCCCTCTCTCTCTCCACCCTCTTTACTGAAGTCTCGCCCTCTCTCTCTCCACGCTCTTTACTGAAGTCTCGTCCTCTCTCTCTCTGCGCTCTTTACTGAAGTCTCACCCTCTCTCCGCGCTCTTTACTGAAGTCGCGCCCTCTCTCTCTCCACCCTCTTTAATGAAGTCTCGCCCTCTCTCTCTCCACGCTCTTTACTGAAGTCTCGTCCTCTCTCTCTCCACGCTCTTTACTGAAGTCTCGCTCTCCCTCTCTCCGCGCTCTTTACTGAAGACTCGCCCTCTCTCTTTCCGCGCTCTTTACTGAAGTCTTGCCCTCTCTCTCTCCACGCTCTTTACTGACGTTTCGCCCTCTCTATCTCCGCGCTCTATATTGATGTCTCGCCCTCTCGCTCTCCGCGCTCTTTACTGAAGTCTCGCCCTCTCTGCACTCTTTACTGAAGTCTCGCCCTCTCTCTCTCCGTGCTCTTTACTGAAGTCTCGCTCTCTCTCTCTCCGCGCTCTTTACTGAAGTCTCGCCCTTTCTCTCTCCGCACTCTTTACTGAAGTCTCGCCCTCTCGCTCTCCGTGCTCTTTACTGAAGTCTCGCCCTCTCTGCACTCTTTACTGAAGTCTCGCCCTCTCTCTCTCCATGCTCTTTGCTGAAGTCTCGCCCTCTCGCTCTCCGCGCTCTTTACTGAAGTCTCGCCCTCTCTCTCTCCGCGCTCTTTACTGAAGTCTCGCCCTCTCGCTCTCCGCGCTCTTTACTGAAGTCTCGCCCTCTCTGCACTCTTTACTGAAGTCTCGCCCTCCCTCTCTCCGTGCTCTTTACTGAAGTCTCGCTCTCTCTCTCTCCGCGCTCTTTACTGAAGTCTCGCCCTTTCTCTCTCCGCACTCTTTACTGAAGTCTCGCCCTCTCGCTCTCCGTGCTCTTTACTGAAGTCTCGCCCTCTCTGCACTCTTTACTGAAGTCTCGCCCTCTCTCTCTCCATGCTCTTTGCTGAAGTCTCGCCCTCTCGCTCTCCACGCTCTTTACTGAAGTCTCGCCCTCTCTCTCTCCACGCTCTTTACTGATGTCTCGCCCTCTATCCTGAAGTCTCGCCCTCTCTCTGTCCGCGCTCTTTACTGAAGTCTCGCCCTCTCTCTCTCCGCACTCTTTACTGAAGTCTCGCCCTCTCGCTCTCCGCGCTCTTTACTGAAGTCTCGCCCTCTCTGCACTCTTTACTGAAGTCTCGCCCTCCCTCTCTCCGTTCTCTTTACTGAAGTCTCACCCTCGCTCTCTCCGCACTCTTTACTGAAGTCTCGCCCTCTCTCTCTCCGCGCTATTTACTGATGTCTCGCCCTCTCTCACTCCATGCTCTTTACTGAAATCTCGCCCTCTCTCTCTCTCCGTGCTCTTTCCTGAAGTCTCGACCTCTCTCTCTCCGCGCACTTTACTGAAGTCTCGCCCTCTCTCTCTCCGTGCTCTTTACTGAAGTCTCGCCCTCTCTCTCTCCGTGCTCTTTACTGAAGTCTCGTCTTCTCTCTCTCCGCGTTCTTTACTGAAGTCTCGCCCTCTCTCTCTCTCCACGCTCTTTACTGAAGTCTCGCCCTCTCTCTCTCTGCGCTCTTTACTGAGGTCTCACCCTCTCTCCGCGCTCTTTACTGAAGTCGCGCCCTCTCTCTCTCCACCCTCTTTACTGAAGTCTCGCCCTCTCTCTCTCCACGCTCTTTACTGAAGTCTCGTCCTCTCTCTCTCCACGCTCTTTACTGAAGTGTCGCTCTCCCTCTCTCCGCGCTCTTTACTGAAGACTCGCCCTCTCTCTTTCCGCGCTCTTTACTGAAGTCTTGCCCTCTCTCTTTCCGCGCTCTTTACTGAAGTCTTGCCCTCTCTCTCTCCGCGCTCTTTACTGAAGTCGCGCCCTCTCTCTCTCCACCCTCTTTACTGAAGTCTCGCCCTCTCTCTCTCCACGCTCTTTACTGAAGTCTCGTCCTCTCTCTCTCCACGCTCTTTACTGAAGTGTCGCTCTCCCTCTCTCCGAGCTCTTTACTGAAGTCTCGCCCTCTCTCTCTCCGCGCTCTTTACTGAAGTCTCGCCCTCTCGCTCTCCGCGCTCTTTACTGAAGTCTCGCCCTCTCTGCACTCTATACTGAAGTCTCGCCCTCCCTCTCTCCGTGCTCTTTACTGAAGTCTCGCCCTCGCTCTCTCCGCACTCTTTACTGAAGTCTCGCCCTCTCTCTCTCCGCGCTATTTACTGATGTCTCGCCCTCTCTCACGCCATGCTCTTTACTGAAGTCTCGCCCTCTCTCTCTCTCCGTGCTCTTTACTGAAGTCTCGCCCTCTCTCTCTCCGCGCACTTTACTGAAGTCTCGCCCTCTCTCTCTCCGTGCTCTTTACTGAAGTCTCGCCCTCTCTCTCTCCGTGCTCTTTACTGAAGTCTCGTCTTCTCTCTCTCCGCGTTCTTTACTGAAGTCTCGCACTCTCTCTCTCTCCACGCTCTTTACTGAAGTCTCGCCCTCTCTCTCTCTGCGCTCTTTACTGAAGTCTCACCCTCTCTCCGCGCTCTTTACTGAAGTCGCGCCCTCTCTCTCTCCACCCTCTTTAATGAAGTCTCGCCCTCTCTCTCTCCACGCTCTTTACTGAAGTCTCGTCCTCTCTCTCTCCACGCTCTTTACTGAAGTCTCGCTCTCCCTCTCTCCGCGCTCTTTACTGAAGACTCGCCCTCTCGCTCTCCGCGCTCTTTACTGAAGTCTTGCCCTCTCTCTCTCCACGCTCTTTACTGAAGTTTCGCCCTCTCTCTCTCCGCGCTGTATATTGATGTCTCGCCCTCTCGCTCTCCGCGCTCTTTACTGAAGTCTCGCCCTCTCTGCACTCTTTACTGAAGTCTCGCCCTCTCTCTCTCCGCGCTCTTTACTGTAGTCTCGCCCTTTCTCTCTCCGCACTCTTTACTGAAGTCTCGCCCTCTCGCTCTCCGTGCTCTTTACTGAAGTCTCGCCCTCTCTGCACTCTTTACTGAAGTCTCGCCCTCTCTCTCTCCATGCTCTTTGCTGAAGTCTCGCCCTCTCGCTCTCCACGCTCTTTACTGAAGTCTCGCCCTCTCTCTCTCCACGCTCTTTACTGATGTCTCGCCCTCTCTACTGAAGTCTCGCCCTCTCTCTGTCCGCGCTCTTTACTGAAGTCTCGCCCTCTCTCTCTCCGCACTCTTTACTGAAGTCTCGCCCTCTCGCTCTCCGCGCTCTTTACTGAAGTCTCGCCCTCTCTGCACTCTTTACTGAAGTCTCGCCCTCCCTCTCTCCGTGCTCTTTACTGAAGTCTCACCCTCGCTCTCTCCGCACTCTTTACTGAAGTCTCGCCCTCTCTCTCTCCGCGCTATTTACTGATGTCTCGCCCTCTCTCACTCCATGCTCTTTACTGAAGTCTCGCCCTCTCTCTCTCTCCGTGCTCTTTCCTGAAGTCTCGCCCTCTCTCTCTCCGCGCACTTTACTGAAGTCTCACCCTCTCTCTCTCTCCACGCTCTTTACTGAAGTCTCGCCCTCTCTCTCTCTGCGCTCTTTACTGAAGTCTCACCCTCTCTCCGCGCTCTTTACTGAAGTCGCGCCCTCTCTCTCTCCACCCTCTTTACTGAAGTCTCGCCCTCTCTCTCTCCACGCTCTTTACTGAAGTCTCGTCCTCTCTCTCTCCACGCTCTTTACTGAAGTCTCGCTCTCCCTCTCTCCGCGCTCTTTACTGAAGACTCGCCCTCTCTCTTTCCGCGCTCTTTACTGAAGTCTTGCCCTCTCTCTCTCCACGCGCTTTACTGAAGTTTCGCCCTCTCTCTCTCCGCGCTCTATATTGATGTCTCGCCCTCTCGCTCTCCGCGCTCTTTACTGAAGTCTCGCCCTCTCTGCACTCTTTACTGAAGTCTCGCCCTCTCTCTCTCCGTGCTCTTTACTGAAGTCTCGCTCTCTCTCTCTCCGCGCTCTTTACTGAAGTCTCGCCCTTTCTCTCTCCGCACTCTTTACTGAAGTCTCGCCCTCTCGCTCTCCGTGCTCTTTACTGAAGTCTCGCCCTCTCTGCACTCTTTACTGAAGTCTCGCCCTCTCTCTCTCCATGCTCTTTGCTGAAGTCTCGCCCTCTCGCTCTCCGAGCTCTTTACTGAAGTCTCGCCCTCTCTCTCTCCGCGCTCTTTACTGAAGTCTCGCCCTCTCGCTCTCCGCGCTCTTTACTGAAGTCTCGCCCTCTCTGCACTCTTTACTGAAGTCTCGCCCTCCCTCTCTCCGTGCTCTTTACTGAAGTCTCGCCCTCGCTCTCTCCGCACTCTTTACTGAAGTCTCGCCCTCTCTCTCTCCGCGCTATTTACTGATGTCTCGCCCTCTCTCACGCCATGCTCTTTACTGAAGTCTCGCCCTCTCTCTCTCTCCGTGCTCTTTACTGAAGTCTCGCCCTCTCTCTCTCCGCGCACTTTACTGAAGTCTCGCCCTCTCTCTCTCCGTGCTCTTTACTGAAGTCTCGCCCTCTCTCTCTCCGTGCTCTTTACTGAAGTCTCGTCTTCTCTCTCTCCGCGTTCTTTACTGAAGTCTCGCCCTCTCTCTCTCTCCACGCTCTTTACTGAAGTCTCGCCCTCTCTCTCTCTGCGCTCTTTACTGAAGTCTCACCCTCTCTCCGCGCTCTTTACTGAAGTCGCGCCCTCTCTCTCTCCACCCTCTTTAATGAAGTCTCGCCCTCTCTCTCTCCACGCTCTTTACTGAAGTCTCGTCCTCTCTCTCTCCACGCTCTTTACTGAAGTCTCGCTCTCCCTCTCTCCGCGCTCTTTACTGAAGACTCGCCCTCTCTCTTTCCGCGCTCTTTACTGAAGTCTTGCCCTCTCTCTCTCCACGCTCTTTACTGACGTTTCGCCCTCTCTCTCTCCGCGCTCTATATTGATGTCTCGCCCTCTCGCTCTCCGCGCTCTTTACTGAAGTCTCGCCCTCTCTGCACTCTTTACTGAAGTCTCGCCCTCTCTCTCTCCGTGCTCTTTACTGAAGTCTCGCTCTCTCTCTCTCCGCGCTCTTTACTGAAGTCTCGCCCTTTCTCTCTCCGCACTCTTTACTGAAGTCTCGCCCTCTCGCTCTCCGTGCTCTTTACTGAAGTCTCGCCCTCTCTGCACTCTTTACTGAAGTCTCGCCCTCTCTCTCTCCATGCTCTTTGCTGAAGTCTCGCCCTCTCGCTCTCCGCGCTCTTTACTGAAGTCTCGCCCTCTCCCTCTCCGCGCTCTTTACTGAAGTCTCGCCCTCTCGCTCTCCGCGCTCTTTACTGAAGTCTCGCCCTCTCTGCACTCTTTACTGAAGTCTCGCCCTCCCTCTCTCCGTGCTCTTTACTGAAGTCTCGCTCTCTCTCTCTCCGCGCTCTTTACTGAAGTCTCGCCCTTTCTCTCTCCGCACTCTTTACTGAAGTCTCGCCCTCTCGCTCTCCGTGCTCTTTACTGAAGTCTCGCCCTCTCTGCACTCTTTACTGAAGTCTCGCCCTCTCTCTCTCCATGCTCTTTGCTGAAGTCTCGCCCTCTCGCTCTCCACGCTCTTTACTGATGTCTCGCCCTCTATCCTGAAGTCTCGCCCTCTCTCTGTCCGCGCTCTTTACTGAAGTCTCGCCCTCTCTCTCTCCGCACTCTTTACTGAAGTCTCGCCCTCTCGCTCTCCGCGCTCTTTACTGAAGTCTCGCCCTCTCTGCACTCTTTACTGAAGTCTCGCCCTCCCTCTCTCCGTGCTCTTTACTGAAGTCTCACCCTCGCTCTCTCCGCACTCTTTACTGAAGTCTCGCCCTCTCTCTCTCCGCGCTATTTACTGATGTCTCGCCCTCTCTCACTCCATGCTCTTTACTGAAATCTCGCCCTCTCTCTCTCTCCGTGCTCTTTCCTGAAGTCTCGCCCTCTCTCTCTCCGCGCACTTTACTGAAGTCTCGCCCTCTCTCTCTCCGTGCTCTTTACTGAAGTCTCGCCCTCTCTCTCTCCGTGCTCTTTACTGAAGTCTCGTCTTCTCTCTCTCCGCGTTCTTTACTGAAGTCTCGCCCTCTCTCTCTCTCCACGCTCTTTACTGAAGTCTCGCCCTCTCTCTCTCTGCGCTCTTTACTGAGGTCTCACCCTCTCTCCGCGCTCTTTACTGAAGTCGCGCCCTCTCTCTCTCCACCCTCTTTACTGAAGTCTCGCCCTCTCTCTCTCCACGCTCTTTACTGAAGTCTCGTCCTCTCTCTCTCCACGCTCTTTACTGAAGTGTCGCTCTCCCTCTCTCCGCGCTCTTTACTGAAGACTCGCCCTCTCTCTTTCCGCGCTCTTTACTGAAGTCTTGCCCTCTCTCTCTCCACGCGCTTTACTGAAGTTTCGCCCTCTCTCTCTCCGCGCTCTATATTCATGTCTCGCCCTCTCGCTCTCCGCGCTCTTTACTGAAGTCTCGCCCTCTCTGCACTCTTTACTGAAGTCTCGCCCTCTCTCTCTCCGTGCTCTTTACTGAAGTCTCGCTCTCTCTCTCTCCGCGCTCTTTACTGAAGTCTCGCCCTCTCTCTCTCCGCGCTCTTTACTGAAGTCTCGCCCTCTCGCTCTCCGCGCTCTTTACTGAAGTCTCGCCCTCTCTGCACTCTTTACTGAAGTCTCGCCCTCCCTCTCTCCGTGCTCTTTACTGAAGTCTCGCCCTCTCGCTCTCCGCGCTCTTTACTGAAGTCTCGCCCTCTCTGCACTCTTTACTGAAGTCTCGCCCTCCCTCTCTCCGTGCTCTTTACTGAAGTCTCGCCCTCGCTCTCTCCGCACTCTTTACTGAAGTCTCGCCCTCTCTCTCTCCGCGCTATTTACTGATGTCTCGCCCTCTCTCACGCCATGCTCTTTACTGAAGTCTCGCCCTCTCTCTCTCTCCGTGCTCTTTACTGAAGTCTCGCCCTCTCTCTCTCCGCGCACTTTACTGAAGTCTCGCCCTCTCTCTCTCCGTGCTCTTTACTGAAGTCTCGCCCTCTCTCTCTCCGTGCTCTTTACTGAAGTCTCGTCTTCTCTCTCTCCGCGTTCTTTACTGAAGTCTCGCCCTCTCTCTCTCCGCACTCTTTACTGAAGTCTCGCCCTCTCGCTCTCCGTGCTCTTTACTGAAGTCTCGCCCTCTCTGCACTCTTTACTGAAGTCTCGCCCTCTCTCTCTCCATGCTCTTTGCTGAAGTCTCGCCCTCTCGCTCTCCGCGCTCTTTACTGAAGTCTCGCCCTCTCTCTCTCCGCGCTCTTTACTGAAGTCTCGCCCTCTCGCTCTCCGCGCTCTTTACTGAAGTCTCGCCCTCTCTGCACTCTTTACTGAAGTCTCGCCCTCCCTCTCTCCGTGCTCTTTACTGAAGTCTCGCCCTCTCGCTCTCCGCGCTCTTTACTGAAGTCTCGCCCTCTCTGCACTCTTTACTGAAGTCTCGCCCTCCCTCTCTCCGTGCTCTTTACTGATGTCTCGCCCTCTCTCACGCCATGCTCTTTACTGAAGTCTCGCCCTCTCTCTCTCTGCGCTCTTTACTGAAGGCTCACCCTCTCTCCGCGCTCTTTACTGAAGTCGCGCCCTCTCTCTCTCCACCCTCTTTACTGAAGTCTCGCCCTCTCTCTCTCCACGCTCTTTACTGAAGTCTCGTCCTCTCTCTCTCCACGCTCTTTACTGAAGTCTCGCTCTCCCTCTCTCCGCGCTCTTTACTGAAGACTCGCCCTCTCTCTTTCCGCGCTCTTTACTGAAGTCTCGCCCTCTCTCTCTCCGCACTCTTTACTGAAGACTCGCCCTCTCGCTCTCCGCGCTCTTTACTGAAGTCTTGCCCTCTCTCTCTCCACGCTCTTTACTGAAGTTTCGCCCTCTCTCTCTCCGCGCTGTATATTGATGTCTCGCCCTCGCGCTCTCCGCGCTCTTTACTGAAGTCTCGCCCTCTCTGCACTCTTTACTGAAGTCTCGCCCTCTCTCTCTCCGCGCTCTTTACTGTAGTCTCGCCCTTTCTCTCTCCGCACTCTTTACTGAAGTCTCGCCCTCTCGCTCTCCGTGCTCTTTACTGAAGTCTCGCCCTCTCTGCACTCTTTACTGAAGTCTCGCCCTCTCTCTCTCCATGCTCTTTGCTGAAGTCTCGCCCTCTCGCTCTCCGCGCTCTTTACTGAAGTCTCGCCCTCTCTCTCTCCGCGCTCTTTATTGAAGTCTCGCCCTCTCTCTCTCCGCGCTCTTTACTGAATTCTCGCCCTCTGTCTCTCCGCACTCTTTACAGAAGTCGCGCCCTCTCGCTCTCCGCGCTCTTTACTGAAGTCTCACCCTCTCTCCGCGCTCTTTTCTGAAGTCTCGCCCTCTCTCTCTCCACCCACTTTACTGAAGTCTTGCCCTCTCTCTCTCCACGCTCTTTACTGAAGTCTCGCCCTCTCTCTCTCCACGCTCTTTACTGAAGTCTCGCCCTCTCTCTCTCCGCACTCTTTATTGAAGTCTCGCCCTCTCGCTCTCCGCGCTTTTTACTGAAGTCTCGCCCTCTCTGCACTCTTTACTGAAGTCTCGCCCTCTCTCTCTCCGTGCTCTTTACTGAAGTCTCGCTCTCTCTCTCTCCGCGCTCTTTACTGAAGTCTCGCCCTTTCTCTCTCCGCACTCTTTACTGAAGTCTCGCCCTCACGCTCT